>NC_136267.1:50558689-51049989 GCF_964187855.1 Myxine glutinosa
GAAGAACTCTCCATGTGGAATAAAATATGTTAATGATGACGTCATCAGTCACGTGGTTCGGCCGCCATCTTGGAAAAACCGAAAAACTTTGCACATCCATATCTCTGAATGTACTGAATAGAAAAAATTGAGACATGGCTCATTGCAAAGAACTCTCCATGGAGAATACAATATGTTAATGATGACGTCATCGGTCACGTGATTCGGCCGCCATCTTGGAAAATCCGAAAAACTTTGCACCTCCATATCTCCGAAAGTGCTGAATAGAAAAAATTGAGACATGGCTCTTTGTAAAGAACTCTCCATGGGGAATAAAATATGTTAATGATGACCTCATCAGTCACGTGGTTCGGCCGCCATCTTGGAAAAACGGCAAAACTTTGCACCACTATATCTCCAAAAGTGCTGAACAGAAAAAATTGAGACATGGCTCATTGTAAAGAACTCTCCATGGGGAATAAAATATGTTAATGATGACGTAATCGGCCATGTGGTTCGGCCGCCATATTTGTCCTAAATGGCCGATAAAAAAGTAAATTCCGGCAAGTCCTCGGTCTCTGACCGATTTTTCATTACTTGCCGGAAAATTTTTTCCGGCAAGTATGTTGATCTGTTCGTTTGTTACTTGCCGGAAAAAATTCCGGCAAGTATGTTGAACTGTTCGTTTGTTACTTGCCGGAAAAATTTTCCGGCAAGTATGTTGATCTGTTCGTTTGTTTGTCTGTTTGTCTGTTTGTCTGTTTGTCTGTCTGTCTGTCTGTCTGTTTGCAGCACTGCGTCTACACCGTTGCACGTAGAATCGCCAAACTTTGCACACATATTGGTCTTGCCCTGCAATAGACTGTGCCCAATTTATGACGTCATCGGTGACGTGGTTCGGCCGCCATCTTGGAAAAACCGAAAAACAGTGCACCTCTATATCTCCAAAAGTACTGAACAGAAAAAATTGAGACATGGCACATTGTAAAGAACTCTCCATGGGGAATAAAATATGTAAATGATGACGTCATCAGTCACGTGGTTCGGTCGCCATCTTGGAAAAACGGCAAAACGTTGCGCCACTATATCTCCAAAAGTGCTGAACAGAAAAAATTGAGACATGGCTCATTGTAAAGAACTCTCCATGGGGAATAGAATATGTTAATGATGACGTCATATGTCACGTGGTCGGCCGCCATCTTGGAAAAACGGCAAAACTTTGCACCACTATATCTCCAAAAGTGCTGAACAGAAAAAATTGAGACATGGCTCATTGTAAAGAACTCTCCATGGGGAATAAAATATGTTAATGATGACGTCATCAGTCACGTGGTCGGCCGCCATCTTGGAAAAACCGAAAAACCTCGCACCTCCATATCTCCAAAAGTCCTGAATAGAAAAAATTGAGGCATGGCTCATTGGAAAGAACTCTCCATGGGGAATAAAATATGTTAATGATGACGTCATCGGTCACGTGGTTCGGCCGCCATATTTGTCCTAAATGGCCAATAAAAAAGTACATTCCGGCAAGTCCTCGGTCTCTGACCGATTTTTCATCTGTCTGTTTGTCTGTCTGTCTGTCTGTCTGTTTGCAGCACTGCGTCTACACCGTTGCACGTAGAATCGCCAAACTTTGCACACGTATTGGTCTTGCCCTGGAATAGACTGTGCCCAATTGATGACGTCATCGGTGACGTGGTTCGGCCGCCATCTTGGAAAAACCGAAAAAATTTGCACCTCTATATCTCCGAAAGTACTGAACAGAAAAAATTGAGACATGGCTCATTGTAAAGAACTCTCCATGGGGAATAAAATATGTAAATGATGACGTCATCAGTCACGTGGTTCGGTCGCCATCTTGGAAAAACGGCAAAACGTTGCGCCACTATATCTCCAAAAGTGCTGAACAGAAAAAATTGAGACATGGCTCATTGTAAAGAACTCTCCATGGGGAATAAAATTTGTTAATGATGACGTCATATGTCACGTGGTTCGGCCGCCATCTTGGAAAAACCGAAAAACTTAGCACCTCTATGTGTCCAAAAGTGCTGAATAGAAAAAATTGAGACATGGCTCATTGTAAAGAACTCTCCATGGGGAACAAAATATGTTCATGATGACGTCATCAGTCACGTGGTTCGGCCGCCATCTTGGAAAAACCGAAAAAATTTGCACTTTCATATCTCCGAAAGTGCTGAACAGAAAAAATTGAGACATGGCTCATTGTAAAGAACTCTCCATGGGGAATAAAGTATGTTAATGATGACATCATATGTCACGTGGTCGGCCGCCATCTTGGAAAAACGGCAAAACTTTGCACCACTATATCTCCAAAAGTGCTGAACAGAAAAAATTGAGACATGGCTCATTGTAAAGAACTCTCCATGGGGAATAAAATATGTTAATGATGACGTCATATGTCACGTGGTCGGCCGCCATCTTGGAAAAACGGCAAAACTTTGCTCCACTATATCTCCAAAAGTGCTGAACAGAAAAAATTGAGACATGGCTCATTGTAAAGACCTCTCCATGGGGAATAAAACATGTTAATGATGACGTCATCAGTCACGTGGTCGGCCGCCATCTTGGAAAAACGGCAAAACTGTGCACCACTATATCTCCAAAAGGGCTGAACAGAAAAAATTGAGACATGGCTCATTGTAAAGAATTCTCCATGGGGAATAAAATATGTTAATGATGACGTCATATGTCACGTGGTTCGGCCGCCATCTTGGAAAAACCGAAAATTTTTGCACCTCCATATCTCTGAAAGTGCTGAATAGAAAGAATTGAGACATGGCTCATTGTAAAGAACTCTCCATGGGGAATAAAATATGTTAATGATGACATCACAGGTGACGTGGTTCTGCCGCCATCTTGGAAAAACCGAAAAACGTAGCACCTCGATATCTCCAAAAGTGCTGAATAGAAAAAGTTGAGACATGGCTCTTTGTAAAGAACTCTCCATGAGGAATAATATATGTTAATGATGACGTCATCGGTCACGTGGTTCGGCTGCCATATTTGTCCTAAATGGCCGATAAAAAAGTACATTCCGGCAAGTCCTCGGTCTCTGACCGATTTTTCATTTGTCTGTTTGTCTGTTTGTCTGTTTGTCTGTTTGTCTGTTTGCAGCACTGCGTCTACACCGTTGCACGTAGAATCGCCAAACTTGGCACACATATTGGTCTTGACCTCTAATATACTGTGCCCAAATGATGACGTCATCGGTCACGTGGTTCGGCCGCCATCTTGGAAAAACCGAAAAAATTTGCACCTCGATATCTCAAAGTGCTGAACAGAAAAAATTGAGACATGGCTCATTGTGAAGAACTCTCCATGGGGAATAAAACATGTTAATGATGACGTCATCAGTCGCGTGGTTCGGCCGCCATCTTGGAAAAACCGAAAAACGTTGCGCCACTATATCTCCAAAAGTGCTGAACAGAAAAAATTGAGACTTGGCTCATTGTAAAGAACTCTCCATGGGGAATAAAATATGTTAATGATGACGTCATATGTCACGTGGTCGGCCGCCATCTTGGAAAAACGGCAAAAATTTGCACCACTATATCTCCAAAAGTGCTGAACAGAAAAAATTGAGACATGGCTCATTGTAAAGAACTCTCCATGGGGAATAAAATATGTTAATGATGACGTCATCAGTCACGTGGTCGGCCGCCATCTTGGAAAAACCGAAAAACTTAGCACCTCCATATCTCCGAAAGTGCTGAATAGAAAAAATTGAGACATGGCTCATTGTAAAGAACTCTCCATGGGGAATAAAATATGTTAATGTTGATGTCATCGGTCACGTGGTTCGGCCGCCATCTTGGAAAAACGTAAAAACTCTGCACCTCCACATCTCCAAAAGTCCTGAATAGAAAAAATTGAGGTATGGCTCATTGTAAAGAACTCTCCATGGGGAATAAAATATGTTAATGATGATGCCATCGGTCACGTGGTTCGGCCGCCATCTTGGAAAAACGGCAAAAACTTTGCACCACTATATCTCCAAAAGTGCAGAATGGAAAAAATTGAGACATGGCTCATTGTAAAGAACTCTCCATGGGGAATAAAATATATTAATGATGACGTCATCAGTCACGTGGTTCGACCGCCATCTTGGAAAAACCGAAAAACTTTGCACCTCCATATCCCCGAAAGTGCTGAATAGAAAAAATTGAGACATGGCTCATTGTAAATAACTCTCCATGGGGAATAAAATAAGTTAATGATGATATCATCGGTCACGTGGTTCGGCCGCCATATTTCTTCTAAATGGCTGATAAAAAGTACATTCCGGCAAGTCCTCGGTCTCTGACCGATTTTTCATCTGTTTGTCTGTTTGTCTGTTTGTCTGTTTGTCTGTTTGCAGCACTGCGTCTACACCGTTGCACGGAGAATCGCCAAACTTTGCACACATAATGGTCTTGCCCTCTAATATACTGTGCCTCAATGATGACGTCATCGGTGACGTGGTTCGGCCGCCATCTTGGAAAAACCGAATAAATTTGCACCTCTATATCTCCGAAAGTACTGAACAGAAAAAATTGAGACATGGCTCATTGTAAAGAACTCTCCATGGGGAATAAAATATGTTAATGATGACGTCATATGTCACGTGGTCGGCCGCCATCTTGGAAAAACGGCAAAAATTTGCACCTCCATATCTCCGAAAGTGCTGAATAGAAAAAATTGAGACATGGCTCATTGTAAAGAACTCTCCATGGGGAACAAAATATGTTAATGATGATGTCATCGGTCACGTGGTTCGGCCGCCATATTTGTCCTAAATGGCCGATAAAAAGTAAATTCCGGCAAGTCCTCGGTCTCTGACCGATTTTTCATTACTTGCCGGAAAAATTTTCCGGCAAGTATGTTGATCTGTTCGTTTGTTTGTTACTTGCCGGAAAAATTTTCCGGCAAGTATGTTGATCTGTTCGTTACTTGCCGGAAAAATTTTCCGGCAAGTATGTTGATCTGTTCGTTTGTTTGTCTGTCTGTTTGTCTGTCTGTCTGTCTGTTTGTCTGTCTGTCTGTCTGTTTGCAGCACTGCGTCTACACCGTTGCACGTAGAATCGCCAAACTTTGCACACATATTGGTCTTGCCCTGTAATAGACTGTGCCCAATTGATGACGTCATCGGTGACGTGGTTCGGCCGCCATCTTGGAAAAACCGAAAAACTTTGCACCTCTATATCTCCGAAAGTACTGAACAGAAAAAATTGAGACATGGCTCATTGTAAAGAACTCTCCATGGGGAATAAAATATGTAAATGATGACGTCATCAGTCACGTGGTTCGGTCGCCATCTTGGAAAAACGGCAAAACGTTGCGCCACTATATCTCCAAAAGTGCTGAACAGAAAAAATTGAGACATGGCTCATTGTAAAGAACTCTCCATGGGGAATAAAATATGTTAATGATGACGTCATATGTCACGTGGTCGGCCGCCATCTTGGAAAAACGGCAAAACTTTGCACCACTATATTTCCAAAAGTGCTGAACAGAAAAAATTGAGACATGGCTCATTGTAAAGAACTCTCCATGGGGAATAAAATATGTTAATGATGACGTCATATGTCACGTGGTCGGCCGCCATCTTGGAAAAACGGCAAAACTTTGCACCACTATATTTCCAAAAGTGCTGAACAGAAAAAATTGAGACATGGCTCATTGTAAAGAACTCTCCATGTGGAATAAAATATGTTCATGATGACGTCATCGGTCACGTGGTTCAGCCGCCATCTTGGAAAAACTGAAAAGCGTTGCACCTCCACATCTCCGAAAGTGCTGAATAGAAAAAATTGAGACATGGCTCATTGTAAAGAACTCTCCATGGGGAATAAAATATGTTAATGATGACGTCATCGGTCACGTGGTTCGACCGCCATATTTGTCCGAAATGGCCGATATAAAAGTAAATTCCGGCAAGTCCTCGGTCTCTGACCGATTTTTCATCTGTCTGTCTGTCTGTCTGTTTGTCTGTCTGTCTGTCTGTTTGCAGCACTGCGTCTACACCGTTGCACGTAGAATCGCCAAACTTTGCACACACATTGGTCTTGCCCTGGAATAGACTGTGCCCAATTGATGACGTCATCGGTGACGTGGTTCGGCCGCCATCTTGGAAAAACCAAAAAACGTTGCACCTCTATATCTCCGAAAGTACTGAACAGAAAAAATTGAGACATGGCTCATTGTAAAGAACTCTCCATGCAGAATAAAATATGTAAATGATGACGTCATCAGTCACGTGGTTCGGTCGCCATCTTGGAAAAACGGCAAAACGTTGCGCCACGATATCTCCAAAAGTGCTGAACAGAAAAAATTGAGACATGGCTCATTGTAAAGAACTCTCCATGGGGAATAAAATATGTTAATGATGACGTCATATGTCACGTGGTCGGCCGCCATCTTGGAAAAACGGCAAAACTTTGCACCACTATATCTCCAAAAGTGCTGAACAGAAAAAATTGAGACATGGCTCATTGTAAAGAACTCTCCATGGGGAATAAAATATGTTAATGATGACGTCATCAGTCACGTGGTCGGCCGCCATCTTGGAAAAACGGCAAAACTTTGCACCACAAAATCTCCAAAAGTGCTGAACAGAAAAAATTGAGACATGGCTCATTGTAAAGAACTCTCCATGGGGAATAAAATATGTTAATGATGACGTCATATGTCACGTGGTCGGCCGCCATTTTGGAAAAACGGCAAAACTTTGCACCACTATATCTCCAAAAGTGCTGAACAGAAAAAATTGAGACATGGCTCATTGTAAAGAACTCTCCATGGGGAATAAAATATGTTAATGATGACGTCATCAGTCACGTGGTCGGCCGCCATCTTGGAAAAACGGCAAAACTTTGCACCACAAAATCTCCAAAAGTGCTGAACAGAAAAAATTGAGACATGGCTCATTGTAAAGAACTCTCCATGGGGAATAAAATATGTTAATGATGACGTCATATGTCACGTGGTCGGCCGCCATTTTGGAAAAACGGCAAAACTTTGCACCACTATATCTCCAAAAGTGCTGAACAGAAAAAATTGAGACATGGCTCATTGTAAAGAACTCTCCATGGGGAATAAAATATGTTAATGATGACGTCATCAGTCACGTGGTCGGCCGCCATCTTGGAAAAACGGCAAAACTTTGCACCACAAAATCTCCAAAAGTGCTGAACAGAAAAAATTGAGACATGGCTCATTGTAAAGAACTCTCCATGGGGAATAAAATATGTTAATGATGACGTCATATGTCACGTGGTCGGCCGCCATCTTGGAAAAACGGCAAAAATTTGCACCACTATATCTCCAAAAGTGCTGAATAGAAAAAATTGAGACATGGCTCATTGTAAAGAACTCTCCATGGGGAATAAAATATGTTAATGATGATATCATCGGTCACGTGGTTCGGCCGCCATATTTGTTCTAAATGGCCGATAAAAAGTACATTCCGGCAAGTCCTCGGTCTCTGACCGATTTTTCATTACTTGCCGGAAAAGATTCCGGCAAGTATGTTGATCTGTTCGTTTGTTACTTGCCGGAAAAGATTCCGGCAAGTATGTTGATCTGTTCGTTTGTTTGTCTGTCTGTCTGTCTGTCTGTCTGTTTGTCTGTCTGTTTGCAGCACTGCGTCTACACCGTTGCACGTAGAATCGCCAAACTTTGCACACATATTGGTCTTGCCCTGGAATAGACTGTGCCCAATTGATGACGTCATCGGTGACGTGGTTCGGCCGCCATCTTGGAAAAACCGAAAAACGTTGCACCTCTATATCTCCGAAAGTACTGAACAGAAAAAATTGAGACATGGCTCATTGTAAAGAACTCTCCATGGGGAATAAAATATGTAAATGATGACGTCATCCGACACGTGGTTCGGTCGCCATCTTGGAAAAACGTCAAAACATTGCGCCACGATATCTCCAAAAGTGCTGAACAGAAAAAATTGAGACATGGCTCATTGTAAGGAACTCTCCATGGGGAATAAAATATGTTAATGATGACGTCATATGTCACGTGGTCGGCCGCCATCTTGGAAAAACGGCAAAACTTTGCACCACTATATCGCCAAAAGTGCTGAACAGAAAAAATTGAGACATGGCTCATTGTAAAGCACTCTCCATGGGGAATAAAATATGTTAATAATGACGTCATATGTCACGTGGTCGGCCGCCATCTTTGAAAAACGGTAAAAATTTGCACCACTATATCTCCAAAAGTGCTGAACAGAAAAAATTGAGACATGGCTCATTGTAAAGAACTCTCCATGGGGAATAAAATATGTTAATGATGACGTCATCAGTCACGTGGTCGGCCGCCATCTTGGAAAAACCGAAAAACTTAGCACCTCCATATCTCCGAAAGTGCTGAATAGAAAAAATTGAGACATGGCTCATTGTAAAGAACTCTCCATGGGGGAATAAAATATGTTAATGATGATGTCATCGGTCACGTGGTTCGGCCGCCATCTTGGAAAAACCGAAAAACTTAGCACCTCCATATCTCCGAAAGTGCTGAATAGAAAAAATTGAGACATGGCTCATTGTAAAGAACTCTCCATGGGGAATCAAATATGTTCATCATGACGTCATTGGTCACGTGGTTCGGCTGCCATATTTGTCCTAAATGGCCAATAAAAAAGTACATTCCGGCAAGTCCTCGGTCTCTGACCGATTTTTCATTACTTGCCGGAAAAGATTCCGGCAAGTATGTTGATCTGTTCGTTTGTCTGTCTGTCTGTTTGTCTGTCTGTTTGCAGCACTATGTCTACACCGTTGCACGTAGAATCGCCAAACTTTGCACACATATTGGTCTTGCCTGGGAATAGACTGTGCCCAATTGATGACGTCATCGGTCACGTGGTTCGGCCGCCATCTTGGAAAAACTTTGCACCTCCATATCTCCGAAAGTGCTGAACAGAAAAAATTGAGACATGGCTCATTGTAAAGAACTCTCCATGGGGAATAAAATATGTTAATGATGACGTCATCAGTCACGTGGTTCGGTCGCCATGTTGTAAAAACCGAAAAATTTTGCACCTCCATATCTCCAAAAGTGCTGAATAGAAAAAATTGAGACATGGCTCATTGTAAAGAACTCTCCATGGGGAATAAAATGTGTTAATGATGATGTCATCAGTCACGTGGTTCGGCCGCCATCTTGGAAAATGGCAAAACTTTGCACCACTATATCTCCAAAAGTGCTGAACAGAAAAAATTCAGCCATGGCTCATTGTAAAGAACTCTCCATGGGGAATAAAATATGTTAATGACGACGTCATCGGTTACGTGGTTCGACCGCCATATTTGTCCGAAATGGCCGATAAAAAAGTAAATTCCGGCAAGTCCTCGGTCTCTGACCGATTTTTCATTTGTCTGTTTGTCTGTTTGTCTGTTTGTCTGTTTGTCTGTTTGCAGCACTACGTCTACACCGTTGCACGTAGAATAGCCAAACTTTGCACACATATTGGTCTTGCCCTCTAATATACTGTGCCCAAATGATGACGTCATGGGTCACGTGGTTCGGCCGCCATCTTGGAAAAACCGAAAAATTTTGCACCTCGATATCTCAGTGCTGAACAGAAAAAATTGAGACATGGCTCATTGTGAAGAACTCTCCATGGGGAATAAAACATGTTCATGATGACGTCATCAGTCACGTGGTTCGGCCGCCATCTTGGAAAAACCGAAAAATTTTGCACCTCCATATCTCCGAAAGTACTGAACAGAAAAAATTGAAACATGGCGCATTGTAAAGAACTCTCCATGGGGAATAAAATATGTTAATGATGACGTCATAGGTCACGTGGTTCGGCCGCCATCTTGGAAAAACGGCAAAACTTTGCACCGCTATGTCTCCAAAAGTACTGAACAGAAAAAATTGAGACATGGCTCATTGTAAAGAACACTCCATGGAGAATAAAATATGTTAATGATGACGTCACAGGTCACGTGGTTCGGCCGCCATCTTGGAAAAACGGCAAAATTTTGCACCGCTATATCTCCAAAAGTACTGAACAGAAAAAATTGAGACATGGCTCATTGTAAAGAACTCTCCATGGGGAATAAAATATGTTAATGATGATGTCATATGTCACGTGGTCGGCCGCCATCTTGGAAAAACGGCAAAACTTTGCACCACTATATCTCCAAAAGTGCTGAACAGAATAAATTGAGACATGGCTCATTGTAAAGAACTCTCCATGGGGAATAAAATTTGTTAATGATGTCATATGTCACGTGGTTCGGTCGCCATCTTGGAAAAACGGCAAAACGTTGCGGCACTATATCTCCAAAAGTGCTGAACAGAAAAAATTGAGACATGGCTCATTGTAAAGAACTCTCCATGGGGAATAAAATATGTTCATGATGACGTCATCGGTCACGTGGTTCAGCCACCATCTTGGAAAAACCAAAAAACCTTGCACCTCGGTATCTCCAAAAGTGCTGAATAGAAAAAATTGAGACATGGCTCATTGTAAAGAACTCTCCATGGGGAATAAAATATGTTAATGCTGACGTCATAGGTGCCTCCCTTATGACGTCATAATTGCATTTAACTCTGTCTGCAATATAACAGATGTTCTCAGCTTCATCAGTCGTAATTTCTTTGTAATCGTTGATCCAAACACCACTCATTTTGGTATTTAACTAAAAACAAGTCACATCCAGGAATCAAGATCGACCTGACAAAGAACAATACTAGAGATACTTTCTGACCAGTTTCAGCCATTCTAGAATGTCATTGAACTTTCAACTGAGTCGATTGAATGTTATGAAGGCTGTGTCCACTAGCACTGAGGAGAAAATCAAAGGTTGTGAAGAGTAAGATCACACAAGTGCATTATATGCAAGATGAGATACTATCTTTAATACAGATGCTCAGAACACATGTGCACAACATACTACTCTGTACCAGAACTGTGAACCAAGATATTGAGTGTATGTCAAAACCATATTCTGATTCCCACCGAACTAAAATCACCATGCTGGACGTGTAAAATGTAAATCACATGATGTAAAATCACAAATGATGTAAAATCACAAACTCATTTTCAGGTATTTTAACAAAGGGTAGTCAACATTGTACAACACTAATCAAGTCACATACAGTATAGTATCACACCAGAGGTCATTGGTGTTACAAGATTCAGATGACGAGATCATTCACTGGTCATGATTGACACCATTGGGTTTAGCAGTTCTAGAGAATTTGATATAGCTTCTGATGAAGAAGTGTATCCAATTTGAAGTGTTGCTGTTCATGTATTTTGAACTCATCTTTCCAGAGACAACCATTCAACCTTTATTGGATCACATACAGGTTGATAGACTTGTGACTGTCTCACTGGAGGAAGTTCACATGTATCAATATTTAATTACTGATGTTAATTACAATCAGGTAAATATTTGATAATGTAGCTCTGTCTGGGCTAAGATGTACTGTTTAAAATCATAGTATGCTGTCATATATGTCATGCTTGCGGAGAATATCTGCTATAACAACTTACAACGACATCAATTATGTCTCATGAACCATTCATGTACATTGTACACTCTGTGGTGACAAAAGTCATGTCATGATCAGAATAGTACGTATCATGTACGTCCATGTGAACTTGTTCCGGTTCATTTTTATTGAAATATATGTGATCTATCATTGTACCTCTATCTGTTGTTGCCTGGTTAATACATTGTTTGAATCCATAGCATTGCATGAGCTTTGTCAACTCTGTTTGTCTTTGGTTTGTCAAATCATCATTGAAGTCACCAAGTATGATTGTTGGCACATGTAATGGCATCAAATCAAGAAGACTACTTAGTTGTAGCAAGAAGGTTTTCATTGGGAATGATGGTTTCCTATAAACTACAGTAACAACAAAACGTGATTTCTGCGTTTCTAAAACTATCGCTTTTGACTCCAAGCCTTTCACAGATATCAGTTCTAGTTCTTTAGGTTGCAGATCAGTCAGAGCACATATCATCACTCCGTGTAAATTACCATGATCATGCATGCTTGGAATATTTTGTCTGAAAACTGTATATCCATATTTCTCAGCAAATTCATCAACATTATGATCATCTGTCAGATAGGTTTCAGTGAAACACATAACATCTGTTTCAGCTAAAATTTGATTTTCTCTATGACTCATCAGGTCTGCTAATTTCTCCAGGAAATAATGGATATTTAAGTGACCCACTGTTATCCAGTCAGGTTTGTGCAAGGTCAAAAGATTTAACTCTTCCATTGATAATGTATTAACACGCATTTCATTAATTTCATGTTCCAATTTATCATTAGCTTTTATTCCAGCTGAATCAAAGTCAAGTATATGCAAACCAAGCAGAGTCTTCACTCGACTGAATGCCACATATGCTTGTCCTTTTCCAAATCGTTTTGCACCCTTCATGCTGACAACAATTTCATCCACTGTGAGACCCTGACACTTATGAATTGTTACTGCCCAAGCCAGTGTAAGCGGGAATTGTCTTCTGGAGATTTGCGCTGCCTTCCTGTTTCCTTTTTCAAATTTCCCTTCGTGTCTTTTGATTGGAACTGCATTGGGATATCGGTCTTTCCACTGACTTCCAGAAATAGCACTTGTACCTACATTTTCGTTGTCAAATTTCACCAGAACTATAGCAACTCCTTTGTTTGTATTTTCTATGATACTTTCAACAGTTCCAATTACACCATTAACAAGTCCATCTCCAGTATCCACATTATATGTGAGCATCACTCGTGCACCAATTGCCAAAATGAGAGTCGTATGAAGACCAGCAGTTTCAGAACGTTTATGTGAAGTTGGTATTCTTTCCAAATTTAGTTGTCCTGTGCTGTCCGTTTTGTCATCTGATGCATGAATGTAAATACGCTGTTTAGGACTTGGTGCAAGTTTCTCCAATTTTGCCATATTCCTGTCATCAACATCACAGTTGAATGCAAATACGTGGAGTACATCGTGTGGGTAATTTGGATCATCTAAACTGATTTCTCTAGATTTCAATACATCCAGATCTCTATTTGTACATTTCCCAACTCTAACACGGCAAAGCAATTCTGCAAATGCACAGTCATCTTTCTGACGCATAACTTCATCCAACTCATGTATTTTGAACTCTTCTTTCCAGAGACAACCATTCAACCTTTCGACTGGATCACGTACAGGTTGATATATTTGTGACTGTCTCACTGGAGGAAGTTGATACAAATCTCCAACTGCAAGAATACACACATTACCAAAATATATTGAATCTCCAGTAACTCCTTTAATTTCCTCTAGACGCTTGTGGATGTTCAACAACATATCTGATCCAACCATGGAAATTTCATCAATGATAACCAAGTGCAGATGTTCCAGCTTGGATCGTAGAGAATTCAGTTTCTCAAATGACAGATGGTCACCTTCTTTCCCATACTTAGTTGTTCGGAGAAGCAGCGCTGAGTGAATGGTCATTCCTCCAATATTAAATGCAGCAACTCCTGTAGGAGCAGTCAACAACACCGTGACATCTGTTGGTTTTATCCCACCTGACAGTGCTAACAACTTTCTAGTGTCTGAATGTATCAGTTTTATCACATGACTTTTTCCAACACCACCAGGACCACTCAAGAAAAGTCTGTATGGTTTTACAGTTTTACCCTGTTTCATTGCTATTACGGCAGCTTTGCACCACTGTCTGTGATAAAAAACGATCTCTGCCTGTTTCACATTGAGTCTACGAATCATTTTTCGATATTCTGAGGGTGACATAAGCTCTCGGTCAGCTTCAGCTTGATAACGTGCTACAAGTTCTGATGTCTGGATACATTTTGGCCATTCAATCATGTTGGCATTTGCATCAAGATCTTCCTGGTCAATATCCCTCTCCACATCAATGTCTTCATTTATATCTTGCAAATTGTTATGCTCAGCACCGGGTGCAATGTTTGCCCATGCGTGTTCCGGTGGTCCATATTCTGCATGATCATGCATAGCTTGATCGATTAGTTCCAAATTTTGTGTGAATTTTGCCTCATTTTCACATATGGCATCAGCAACGGCAAAATAATGAGAAGCATAATCAGGAAAGCCTGCAGTCAGATCAAGATCCTCATTTCTCCATGGTAAATATAGCATCAGTTTTGCTCGATAGAAGTTACTGGAGTCTTTTTCAAAACTAAACTTTCTAAATCGAATTACTGCTTCACATCGACGTTTATGCATTGTTCCTTTGCCATCTTTCAACTTGATGTACTTCGGGAGTCTATCTCTGTCAGCTAATCCTGCCTGTTCTTGATCCATTTCTAATACCACAGGAACACTGTCATCTATCTCTTCACCTCTGTCACAATGACTAACCGTATAATTGGCAGCAAAATCAGCAAGGCACAGGTTTTCCAATATGTTAGGCCTTGAAGCATATCTTATGATGATGTTACTTTGGAATATATCCTCATCTCCATCATCCAGATCATCAAGCTCTTTTTGTGGTTTCAGCACAGCTGATCGTTCTGTTTTTGCATCAGTATTGACAAACAACACCTGTCTACTGAATTTCTTCATTGGCATTGACAAAATTCGATACACAGCTTCTTGTGCACTTACTTCACGATGGTTCAAGAATACTGATCCCACACGTCTCAACATTGTTTTGATGTCCTGATCTTTGTATTCTTTGCACACTTGTTTCAATAGCTCTCCTACACCTTTTTCATTCTTGGTCATGTAAGCAGCTACATACATAACACATGCATATGCATCAACAATGAACTGGATATCAATGTTTGCTTGCCATGCTTTCAATACAGTAGGATTGTATGGATTAACATTAACTTCAGAAGGGTTTCTCCTCAGCAGTATATGTTTGCCTTTCTCAGAAACTGGCAACGCATTTGCATAAAGTTCTTCTGGTACATTCGCCATATCCAACAGTTTTGTCATACTAACATTCTTTGGGGTACTTTCATCGGACAATACCTCTTTCACTTTGCTGAGAATACACTTGGCACTTTCCTTGACCAGTTTTGAATTTTGTTCATCTGGTTCTCTGGCAATGATAGTTCTTGAACTCGGTGGTTTTGGGTATTTGAATCGACAACAACCCTTTTTTCTACAGTAAGACGAGTGACTATGGACTTGCAACCTTTCAACTAATGTGTGTAGCACAGGATCATCATCTGGCAGAGCACAAGATACATGTTTGTCCATGAAAGATGCAACAGCTTCATCAGATGCAACATCTAATTTTGGTGCATTTTTTACCCAAAGTAATGTGTGAGCATGAGGAGATCCACGAGCTTGAAATTCTATACGGATCACATAGTCAACAATCTCACCTAGCGGATGAGCATTCGATTTCAGTACATCTCTGAACAAAAGCTCTAATCTGTATTGAAACTGGCGTGCAGCAGTGACAGGGTTTGATCTCAACCACATTGATCTATCTGCAAATGACATAATTTTCACATCATCGTCACTCAGTATTGTACCATACTGTCGAGCTATTGTTTGAATTACATCAGGCCATTGCATGTCGGCAGCAGATACTGTGAAAAACCATGTAGGATTACCTACTTGTCGAACCATGGCGAGTACATCATAAAATACAGTTTGAAAGTAGGCCTGTGTCCCTCTAACATTCTTCAGGATTCTATATGCATGGTCAGATTGTATAAGTCTACTCATGTGTTCAACACTTTTCACCATACCAGCTGTGAGTCTTTTGCCACGAAAGTGTTTGCCACTAGCTCTACGAAACATGAAGTGATTGATATCACTCTGAACTTGTTTGCTTTCAGTAGCATATTGTGCACTAAGGAGATATTCAATTGATTTCGCAAATCGTCCATCTACATCAAGTAGTCTTTGGTTGAAGTATTTTCGTGGAGTTAAATGAATTGGTCGATCAGTTGTCAGTGCATTTGATCCATCTGGATATTTATCTGGATGTGACAATTCCTCAAAATTAGGATCACTCAGAAGTGGCATTGGCTTCTCGTTATCTCCTGGTGCAACACTTATCAATTTGTTTACTAATTCTGGATTTTCATTCATCATGCTGGTTTCATATGGCAAGCCGCAAACTTTAGAAGCTTCTTCAAAAGCATGCTCATCTTCAGCAACTAGTTCCTCATCAGAGTCATCACTTTCTGTGTTTTCCTTAGTCACAGTTGTCTTTCCATCACACGTTTCAGTCTCCAAAGATGATGCCACTCTACTCGTGTCAGACATATTAACATGTTTTTCAAGCACTTCGTCATTTGACAAGGATACACTTGTACCATCGCATACAGAGTATGGCTCAAACACAACATAGTGAGATTGACCAATCAATCCAAGATGAAATTCCTTATCACTGTGATATCTGGAACATACAGTGTGCATGGTAGAGCTTGACGTTGCATGAACATAAACAGTGAATGAAAACATATCTGCCAGTGCCTGTAGTGTTACGTGGTCTCCCCATTGATTTCCATATTGAACTTCATCAATGTACCTTATCCATTGCAACTCTCTTTGTGTTTCGATATCCTGTATTTCCCTGATAGCTCTATCATGTTCCGTTGGTTGCTCAGTATCAGCATTAGACAAATTTTCTGTTGCTATCCTGGCTGATATAAAGTCACGATAATTCTCAGCATTTGTGGTCATGAAATCAGCAACTTGTTCACGCAACAAAACTGGGTTACATGTAGTCACTCCTAGCCTGTCAAGGTGGTAACAAACAGAATAGAACATACAATTGCCATCACGTGGAACGTCAACAATATTCATCCTGTTTTTCCTAGCTAAGACATTCAACTTTGCATAGTCTGTCTGACAATGTTGTGGCAGATCTGACATTGATACATCAATCACAAATGTTGGTTGTTTTTCTTCTGAACAGCCCTGTGCTACACTTTCTGAACTATGGTCAGTAGAGCCAGGTGTTGATTGTGTTTCACACGAACTTTGTTTTCGTTTCTTCAAGCTAGGATCATCACAGCTAATTGCTTGCCAAAGCTCAACGTCATCATGTGCAGCATCACAGGCCCAGTTTTCATTGATTTCAATATTTGTGTAATGAGGGTTGTCTAACTTTAACCTGTGCAAAGCATTCAAAACTCTATCAGCATGTACATAATCATACATATAATGAGAGGAATGTTTCAGACTCCGTTTCAACTTCATGGGCACTATCTGTGATTCAGATGGCAATCGTGGGAACAGTTTACAAACAGCATCTAATTTTGATGGCACGTTAACTGCAGGACCATGTATACCATGTTGTTTTCCTCTTGGTAAACCAACCATTTTCATGAATGGGATTCTTTGCGATATCAATCTTAGTTCCAGCGCATTTAGGTCTTTCAGTTCACGTGGCTGTTGTTGTAGCGACAAGTTATTAGCCTTTGATTGTGCAGGCATTTTTCCTGTCTTCAGAGTCAAATCACATGTTCTACATATCCACTCTTGGCCATCATGCGACTTTAATCTATATGAAAGTACATCATTGAACAAACTGCTGGAACACTTCTTGTATCTATCTTCATTCAAGTGTATAACTGTCATTCTGTACATTAAACGGTGACATGAACAACATATATAATTTGCAGAATCCTTAACATTTTTCAAAAACTCTGAAATCACTGTTTCATTTTCTGGGATTATGTTAAACTTCACTTCTCTAATGATTCTCATTGATTTTTTCACATTTTCCTGTCTCAGTTTTCTCTTCTCTGGTGTTTCATTCTCACGAATGTGTTGCATTGAACTTTTCACTGTTCTCTGTCTTTTAACTCTCTTCTCTGTTGTTTCGTTTTCCCTTGATTCTGTATGTTTCTCTTGATCTGTGTTCTGCCTCAGTTTTCTCGTCTCTGGTGTTTCATTCTCACGAATGTGTTGCATTGAACTTTTCACTGTTCTCTGTCTTTTAACTCTCTTCTCTGTTGTTTCGTTTTCCCTTGATTCTGTATGTTTCTCTTGATCTGTGTTCTGCCTCAGTTTTGTCTTCTCCGGTGTTTCATTCTCACGAATGTGTTGCATTGAACTTTTCACTGTTCTCTGTCTTTTAACTCTCTTCTCTGTTGTTTCGTTTTCCCTTGATTCTGTATGTTTCTCTTGATCTGTGTTCTGCCTCAGTTTTGTCTTCTCCGGTGTTTCATTCTCACGAATGTGTTGCATTGAACTTTTCACTGTTCTCTGTCTTTTAACTCTCTTCTCTGTTGTTTCGTTTTCCCTTGATTCTGTATGTTTCTCTTGATCTGTGTTCTGCCTCAGTTTTGTCTTCTCCGGTGTTTCATTCTCACGAATGTGTTGCATTGAACTTTTCACTGTTCTCTGTCTTTTAACTCTCTTCTCTGTTGTTTCGTTTTCCCTTGATTCTGTATGTTTCTCTTGATCTGTGTTCTGCCTCAGTTTTCTCTTCTCTGGTGTTTCATTCTCACGTGATTTTCTCATTCTTAACTTAGACTCTGCTCTTCTTTGAGCAGTGCTTTTGCCTTTTGGTTTACCCATGATAAACTTCCGAATTTACAAAAAAATTGGAAGATATTTATATCGATGTGTGCTTAAAATGTAATTTGTGCAGTAAATCAACAAAATCAGACTTTATTTAAAGTCGGTTTTTTTCGTAACTTTTCGTTTTTCTTTAAACCTTTTGTTTAGGACAAAGATGATGTGAAATATGCTATGGATTTTGGTGACTTTTCTCTTTTTGATGAGGTGCGATGGAGTTTGATAATGGCAGGACCACACGTGATAACGATATGAAGAATGATACCAGGAACAGCACCTGAAAAGAGAAAAAAAACACAAATAAGAATATTTGTAAGTTTATATTAATTTCTGAATTGGTATTTATTTTACGACGTTTGGACGAAGGCAATTTTACCCGTCATCTAACGCCCTTGCATCGGGTGACACAATTGTGAATTCAGAATTCAGTAAACATGGTTCAGTAGGGAAAACCTCAATTTTTCAACCAGGATGAAAAACAAAACTTGCTTCATGCCGGGCCTGGGTTTGAACACACGGCCCTCCAGTTAGTCTGCTGTATCCGGTTTATAGGAAAATCAGATATGATTTCTTTCATTGCCCTATACCACAAACATGTTATACCTAATAATGAAGCCTGCAGAAGTAATGGTAACTTCGCCCCCAAAACTGTCATTTTAGATCATATAAACCACCCTAAAATTGGCCCTTTGGATCTGTACGAATGTGTAGCATTCGTACCATGTTCTGTCCCTTTGGATGATTCAACAGCACCCATACTGCTTGGGTACCTAGTAAGGTCCTAAACCTGCTACATGCATGATTAGAAAAGATGATCTTCGAGAAATGATAGAGTTTGAAATTCCAATGATAAAGTCCAATTTGAAGTTTCAGAAAATTCAAAAACAGACAAATTCCAAAAATTATCTACTACTTTGAGGGGAGGAGCCCATACAATCAGTGTAACAAGTATTGAAAGAATCCACAATGAGCTCTTTGAGAAGATACACTTTGAAAAAAGTTGATAAGACACCGGCAGACAGATGACAGACGATGCCGGACGAATGAGTATCGGAAAAGCTCTGCTGACTATCACCACAGCAGATCTAAAAACTCTCACCAAAGTCAGCAGGTGATGTCAAGCGTTCGGCAAACAACTGTTCGGCAAACAAGTACAAAACTGCACCTACAAAGAAAAAGTGAATATTCTCATCACCAAAAAACAATATTTTCCATTAAGATCAACATTGAAACAATTGAACTAATCATTCAAGCAGTTCCAACCGCTTGAATATTATTTACACAACTGTATTTATTTGCAAATCGCAGATGTAACTTTTGAGATATCAATTAGCTATTTCATAGGTATATTTATACGACAGGGGAACTAAAAATATAACATACAAGCATAGACACATTCAAAGTACATCGCCCCCACTTCAAATAAATAAATATCCTCCAGCGCGGCATTGCCGGGGCACCTTCGGCCTTCGGCGCCCGACAATACCGCCGTGCAGCTCATAGACACTGTATTGGGAGGGGGCGATGGACAACATATCCTTTGGCGTCCGCTGATGCTGCACCGCGTGCATTGTGTACAAATGCACTTCTGAGGTAAATGTGCACAAATAATACTTCGGAGAGTGACATCGGCGGGCAATGAGATATCGTGTTATATATCGATTTTAGCCCGACAACTCAATGGTGAAAAATCACTTTAAAATTATCTGATCCGGATCCGGATTCGAAACGTCATCAAAATTGAATCACTTCTTTCTTGTCAGACACCCAACCAGTCCACCAAGTTTCGTCCAAATCTGTCCACAACATTTTGAGATATCCCGCTATGTATCGTTTTTGGCCCTATCTCCCAATGGTGAAGATTCACTTAAAAAATGATAGCAGCCGGATCCGGATCTTCACCAAAATCGAATCATTTCGTCCTTGTCATATATGACATATGCTACCTCTCCGACAGATTCCGTCCAAATCCGCCCACAACTTTTTGAGATATCTTGTTCACAGACAAACAGACAAACAGACATGGGTAACACAGACACAGATACATAACACATCCTTCACCCACCTTCGATAGCAGGGGTAAATATGATTTATGGGTGAATATAATTTATGGGTAAATATGAATTATGAGTGAATGTTATGCCAGTAAATATGGGTAAATATGGCTAAATATCATGCAAGTGACCAAGCGGCGTGTGGGGGAGGGGGGGGGGGAGAGGGTGGAGGGGTTGTGGGGAGGGTGAGGGAAGATTTGTAATCGCATCTTTTTGAACTTCTGAATGAAGTGAATGTGTATAAAAAAAGCTTTTCTAAGGTGAATGTGTATATAAAATCTCAGTCTCACAATTTCCTCGCGTGCTTTAGTACGGAGCTCCACCAGGGTTAAGACCGAGTGTCTCAGTAACGTCCTTTCCGGCGTCACCATAGCTACGACTGGATGGTGTCAGCAACGTCATTTCCGGCGTCACCATAGCTACGACTGGATGGTGTCAGCAACGTCATTTCCGGCGTCACGGTCACGTGCACCAGCGTTTTGCCTCGTCCGGGGCGGGGTGTAATCGATTTGCTTTTCCATGTATAATGCCAGAGCCCGAGGCTGCGTTATCCAAAATATGATGAACGAGAACGGCACTTGGAACAACGCCCCCGCCAGGCTAAGCAGTTTATGTTTGTATGCACCGATAGACCAGATCTGGATTCGGACCTGAACCAAAATCGAATCGGCTTGTTCCTGTCACCGAACCGACTCATCCACCTAGTTTAGTCATAACTCATCCATAATTTTTTTAATATCATGTTATATATCGCTTTTGGTTTGATCTCTCAATGGTGAAGAATCACTGAGGAAATTAAATAATTCTTGTAGCCGAATCCATGTCCACATCTTCACCAAAATCACATCGATTCTGCCTTGTCACACCCAACCTGTCCACCAAGTTTCGTCCGAATCTGTCCACAACTTTATGAGATATCCTGCTGTGCATCGTTTTTGGCCCCATCTCCCAATGGTGCAGAATATTTTTTTTGCACCTCCATATCTCCGAAAGTGCTGAATAGAAAAAATTGAGACATGGCTCATTGTAAAGAACTCTCCATGTGGAATAAAATATGTTAATGATGACGTCATACGTTACGTGGTTCGGCCGCCATCTTGGAAAAACCGAAAAACTTTGCATCATCTATCTCCAAAAGTGCTGAACAGAAAAAAATTGCGACATGGCTCAATGTAAAGAACTCTCCATGTGGAATGAAATATGTTAATGATGACGTCATCAGTCACGTGGATCGGCCGCCATCTTGGAAAAACCGAAAAAATTTGCATCTCCAAAAGTGCTGAATAGAAAGAATTGCGACATGGCTCATTGGAAAGAACTCTCCATGGGGAATAAAATATGTTAATGATGACGTCATCAGTCACGTGGTTCAGCCGCCATCTTGGAAAATGGCAAAACTAGCACCTCCATACCTCCGAAAGTGCTGAATAGAAAAAATTGAGACATGGCTCATTCTAAAGAACTCTCCATGGGGAATGAAATATGTTAATGATGACGTCATCGGTCACGTGGTTCGGCCGCCATCTTGGAAAAACCGAAAAACTTTGCACCTCCACATCTCCAAACGTCCTGAATAGAAAAAATTGAGACATGGCTCATTGTAAAGAACTCTCCATGGGGAATAAAATATGTTAATGATGATGTCATAGGTTCCTCCATTATGACGTCATAATTCGCCAAGTACAAAACTTCATCCGATCAAGATGAAATTTCTTGAGCATCATCAAGGAATAAATTAGTTTAGAAAACAAGTAATGATGACTTCATCGGTCACGTGGTTTGGCCGCCATATTTGTCCTAAATGGCCGATAAAAAAGTACATTCCGGCAAGTCCTCGGTCTCTGACCGATTTTTCATCTGTCTGTTTGTCTGTCTGTCTGTCTGTCTGTTTGCAGCACTGCGTCTACACTGTTGCACGTAGAATCGCCAAACTTTGCACACATATTGGTCTTGCCCTGGAATAGACTGTGCCCAATTGATGACGTCATCGGTGACGTGGTTCGGCCGCCATCTTGGAAAAACCGAAAAACTTTGCACCTCTATATCTCCGAAAGTACTGAACAGAAAAAATTGAGACATGGCTCATTGTAAAGAACTCTCCATGGGGAATAAAATATGTAAATGATGACGTCATCAGTCACGTGGTTCGGTCGCCATCTTGGAAAAACGGCAAAACGTTGCGCCACTATATCTCCAAAAGTGCTGAACAGAAAAAATTGAGACATGGCTCATTGCAAAGAACTCTCCATGGGGAATAAAATATGTAAATGATGACGTCATCAGTCACGTGGTTCGGTCGCCATCTTGGAAAAACGGCAAAACGTTGCGCCACTATATCTCCAAAAGTGCTGAACAGAAAAAATTGAGACATGGCTCATTGCAAAGAACTCTCCATGGGGAATAAAATATGTTAATGATGATGTCATCAGTCACGTGGTTGGCCGCCATCTTGGAAAAACGGCAAAACTTTGCACCACGAAATCTCCAAAAGTGCTGAACAGAAAAAATTGAGACATGGCTCATTGTAAAGAACTCTCCATGGGGAATAAAATATGTTAATGATGATGTCATATGTCACGTGGTCGGCCGCCATCTTGGAAAAACGGCAAAACTTTGCACCACTATATCTCCAAAAGTGCTGAACAGAAAAAATTGAGACATGGCTCATTGTAAAGAACTCTCCATGGGGAATAAAATTTTGTTAATGATGACGTCATATGTCACGTGGTTCGGCCGCCATCTTGGAAAAACCGAAAAACTTAGCACCTCTATGTGTCCAAAAGTGCTGAATAGAAAAAATTGAGACATGCCTCATTGTAAAGAACTCTCCATGGGGAATAAAATATGTTAATGATGACGTCATCGGTCACGTGGTTCGGCCGCCATATTTGTCCTCAATGGCCAATAAAAAAGTACATTCCGGCAAGTCCTCGGTCTCTGACCGATTTTTCATCTGTTTGTCTGTCTGTTTGTCTGTCTGTCTGTTTGCAGCACTGCGTCTACACCGTTGCACGTAGAATCGCCAAACTTTGCACACATATTGGTCTTGCCCTGGAATAGACTGTGCCCAATTGATGTCGTCATCGGTGACGTGGTTCGGCCGCCATCTTGGAAAAACCGAAAAACTTTGCACCTCTATATCTCCGAAAGTACTGAACAGAAAAAATTGAGACATGGCTCATTGTAAAGAACTCTCCATGGGGAAAACAATATGTTAATGATGACGTCATATGTCACGTGGTCGGCCGCCATCTTGGAAAAACGGCAAAACTTTGCACCACTATATCTCCAAAAGTGCAGAACAGAAAAAATTGAGACATGGCTCATTGTAAAGAACTCTCCATGGGGAATAAAATATGTTAATGATGACGTCATCAGTCACGTGGTCGGCCGCCATCTTGGAAAAACGGCAAAACTTTGTACCACGAAAGCTCCAAAAGTGCTGAACAGAAAAAATTGAGACATGGCTCATTGTAAAGAACTCTCCATGGGGAATAAAATATGTTAATGATGATGTCATATGTCACGTGGTCGGCCGCCATCTTGGAAAAACCGAAAAACGTTGCACCTCCATATCTCCGAAAGTGCTCAATAGAAAAAATTGAGACATGGCCCATTGTAAAGAACTCTCCATGGGAAATGAAATATGTTAATGATAATGTCATCAGTCACGTGGTTCGGCCGCCATCTTGGAAAAACCGAAAAACCTCGCACCTCCATATCTCTGAAAGTGCTGAATAGAAAAAATTGAGAAATGGCTCATTGTAAAGAACTCTCCATGTGGAATAAAATATGTTAATGATGACGTCATCTGTCACGTGGTTCGCCCGCCATCTTGGAAAAACCGAAAAACTTTGCAATTCCACATCTCCAAAAGTCCTGAATAGAAAAAATTGAGACATGGCTCATTGTAAACAACTCTCCATGGGGAATAAAATATGTTAATGATGACATCATCGGTCACGTGGTTCGGCCGCCATATTTGTCCTAAATGGCCAATAAAAAAACATTCCGGCAAGTCCTCGGTCTCTGACCGATTTTTCATCTGTTTGTCTGTTTGTCTGTTTGTCTGTTTGCAGCACTACGTCTACACCGTTGCACGTAGAATAGCCAAACTTTGCACACATATTGGTCTTGCCCTCTAATATACTGTGCCCAAATGATGACGTCATGGGTCACGTGGTTCGGCCGCCATCTTGGAAAAACCGAAAAATTTTGCACCTCGATATCTCAGTGCTGAACAGAAAAAATTGAGACATGGCTCATTGTGAAGAACTCTCCATGGGGAATAAAACATGTTCATGATGACGTCATCAGTCACGTGGTTCGGCCGCCATCTTGGAAAAACCGAAAAATTTTTCACCTCCATATCTCCGAAAGTACTGAACAGAAAAAATTGAAACATGGCGCATTGTAAAGAACTCTCCATGGGGAATAAAATATGTTAATGATGACGTCATAGGTCACGTGGTTCGGCCGCCATCTTGGAAAAACGGCAAAACTTTGCACCGCTATGTCTCCAAAAGTACTGAACAGAAAAAATTGAGACATGGCTCATTGTAAAGAACACTCCATGGAGAATAAAATATGTTAATGATGACGTCACAGGTCACGTGGTTCGGCCGCCATCTTGGAAAAACGGCAAAATTTTGCACCGCTATATCTCCAAAAGTACTGAACAGAAAAAATTGAGACATGGCTCATTGTAAAGAACTCTCCATGGGGAATAAAATATGTTAATGATGATGTCATATGTCACGTGGTCGGCCGCCATCTTGGAAAAACGGCAAAACTTTGCACCACTATATCTCCAAAAGTGCTGAACAGAATAAATTGAGACATGGCTCATTGTAAAGAACTCTCCATGGGGAATAAAATTTGTTAATGATGTCATATGTCACGTGGTTCGGTCGCCATCTTGGAAAAACGGCAAAACGTTGCGGCACTATATCTCCAAAAGTGCTGAACAGAAAAAATTGAGACATGGCTCATTGTAAAGAACTCTCCATGGGGAATAAAATATGTTCATGATGACGTCATCGGTCACGTGGTTCAGCCACCATCTTGGAAAAACCAAAAAACCTTGCACCTCGGTATCTCCAAAAGTGCTGAATAGAAAAAATTGAGACATGGCTCATTGTAAAGAACTCTCCATGGGGAATAAAATATGTTAATGATGACGTCATAGGTGCCTCCCTTATGACGTCATAATTGCATTTAACTCTGTCTGCAATATAACAGATGTTCTCAGCTTCATCAGTCGTAATTTCTTTGTAATCGTTGATCCAAACACCACTCATTTTGGTATTTAACTAAAAACAAGTCACATCCAGGAATCAAGATCGACCTGACAAAGAACAATACTAGAGATACTTTCTGACCAGTTTCAGCCATTCTAGAATGTCATTGAACTTTCAACTGAGTCGATTGAATGTTATGAAGGCTGTGTCCACTAGCACTGAGGAGAAAATCAAAGGTTGTGAAGAGTAAGATCACACAAGTGCATTATATGCAAGATGAGATACTATCTTTAATACAGATGCTCAGAACACATGTGCACAACATACTACTCTGTACCAGAACTGTGAACCAAGATATTGAGTGTATGTCAAAACCATATTCTGATTCCCACCGAACTAAAATCACCATGCTGGACGTGTAAAATGTAAATCACATGATGTAAAATCACAAATGATGTAAAATCACAAACTCATTTTCAGGTATTTTAACAAAGGGTAGTCAACATTGTACAACACTAATCAAGTCACATACAGTATAGTATCACACCAGAGGTCATTGGTGTTACAAGATTCAGATGACGAGATCATTCACTGGTCATGATTGACACCATTGGGTTTAGCAGTTCTAGAGAATTTGATATAGCTTCTGATGAAGAAGTGTATCCAATTTGAAGTGTTGCTGTTCATGTATTTTGAACTCATCTTTCCAGAGACAACCATTCAACCTTTATTGGATCACATACAGGTTGATAGACTTGTGACTGTCTCACTGGAGGAAGTTCACATGTATCAATATTTAATTACTGATGTTAATTACAATCAGGTAAATATTTGATAATGTAGCTCTGTCTGGGCTAAGATATGTAATGTACTGTTTAAAATCATAGTATGCTGTCATATATGTCATGCTTGCGGAGAATATCTGCTATAACAACTTACAACGACATCAATTATGTCTCATGAACCATTCATGTACATTGTACACTCTGTGGTGACAAAAGTCATGTCATGATCAGAATAGTACGTATCATGTACGTCCATGTGAACTTGTTCCGGTTCATTTTTATTGAAATATATGTGATCTATCATTGTACCTCTATCTGTTGTTGCCTGGTTAATACATTGTTTGAATCCATAGCATTGCATGAGCTTTGTCAACTCTGTTTGTCTTTGGTTTGTCAAATCATCATTGAAGTCACCAAGTATGATTGTTGGCACATGTAATGGCATCAAATCAAGAAGACTACTTAGTTGTAGCAAGAAGGTTTTCATTGGGAATGATGGTTTCCTATAAACTACAGTAACAACAAAACGTGATTTCTGCGTTTCTAAAACTATCGCTTTTGACTCCAAGCCTTTCACAGATATCAGTTCTAGTTCTTTAGGTTGCAGATCAGTCAGAGCACATATCATCACTCCGTGTAAATTACCATGATCATGCATGCTTGGAATATTTTGTCTGAAAACTGTATATCCATATTTCTCAGCAAATTCATCAACATTATGATCATCTGTCAGATAGGTTTCAGTGAAACACATAACATCTGTTTCAGCTAAAATTTGATTTTCTCTATGACTCATCAGGTCTGCTAATTTCTCCAGGAAATAATGGATATTTAAGTGACCCACTGTTATCCAGTCAGGTTTGTGCAAGGTCAAAAGATTTAACTCTTCCATTGATAATGTATTAACACGCATTTCATTAATTTCATGTTCCAATTTATCATTAGCTTTTATTCCAGCTGAATCAAAGTCAAGTATATGCAAACCAAGCAGAGTCTTCACTCGACTGAATGCCACATATGCTTGTCCTTTTCCAAATCGTTTTGCACCCTTCATGCTGACAACAATTTCATCCACTGTGAGACCCTGACACTTATGAATTGTTACTGCCCAAGCCAGTGTAAGCGGGAATTGTCTTCTGGAGATTTGCGCTGCCTTCCTGTTTCCTTTTTCAAATTTCCCTTCGTGTCTTTTGATTGGAACTGCATTGGGATATCGGTCTTTCCACTGACTTCCAGAAATAGCACTTGTACCTACATTTTCGTTGTCAAATTTCACCAGAACTATAGCAACTCCTTTGTTTGTATTTTCTATGATACTTTCAACAGTTCCAATTACACCATTAACAAGTCCATCTCCAGTATCCACATTATATGTGAGCATCACTCGTGCACCAATTGCCAAAATGAGAGTCGTATGAAGACCAGCAGTTTCAGAACGTTTATGTGAAGTTGGTATTCTTTCCAAATTTAGTTGTCCTGTGCTGTCCGTTTTGTCATCTGATGCATGAATGTAAATACGCTGTTTAGGACTTGGTGCAAGTTTCTCCAATTTTGCCATATTCCTGTCATCAACATCACAGTTGAATGCAAATACGTGGAGTACATCGTGTGGGTAATTTGGATCATCTAAACTGATTTCTCTAGATTTCAATACATCCAGATCTCTATTTGTACATTTCCCAACTCTAACACGGCAAAGCAATTCTGCAAATGCACAGTCATCTTTCTGACGCATAACTTCATCCAACTCATGTATTTTGAACTCTTCTTTCCAGAGACAACCATTCAACCTTTCGACTGGATCACGTACAGGTTGATATATTTGTGACTGTCTCACTGGAGGAAGTTGATACAAATCTCCAACTGCAAGAATACACACATTACCAAAATATATTGAATCTCCAGTAACTCCTTTAATTTCCTCTAGACGCTTGTGGATGTTCAACAACATATCTGATCCAACCATGGAAATTTCATCAATGATAACCAAGTGCAGATGTTCCAGCTTGGATCGTAGAGAATTCAGTTTCTCAAATGACAGATGGTCACCTTCTTTCCCATACTTAGTTGTTCGGAGAAGCAGCGCTGAGTGAATGGTCATTCCTCCAATATTAAATGCAGCAACTCCTGTAGGAGCAGTCAACAACACCGTGACATCTGTTGGTTTTATCCCACCTGACAGTGCTAACAACTTTCTAGTGTCTGAATGTATCAGTTTTATCACATGACTTTTTCCAACACCACCAGGACCACTCAAGAAAAGTCTGTATGGTTTTACAGTTTTACCCTGTTTCATTGCTATTACGGCAGCTTTGCACCACTGTCTGTGATAAAAAACGATCTCTGCCTGTTTCACATTGAGTCTACGAATCATTTTTCGATATTCTGAGGGTGACATAAGCTCTCGGTCAGCTTCAGCTTGATAACGTGCTACAAGTTCTGATGTCTGGATACATTTTGGCCATTCAATCATGTTGGCATTTGCATCAAGATCTTCCTGGTCAATATCCCTCTCCACATCAATGTCTTCATTTATATCTTGCAAATTGTTATGCTCAGCACCGGGTGCAATGTTTGCCCATGCGTGTTCCGGTGGTCCATATTCTGCATGATCATGCATAGCTTGATCGATTAGTTCCAAATTTTGTGTGAATTTTGCCTCATTTTCACATATGGCATCAGCAACGGCAAAATAATGAGAAGCATAATCAGGAAAGCCTGCAGTCAGATCAAGATCCTCATTTCTCCATGGTAAATATAGCATCAGTTTTGCTCGATAGAAGTTACTGGAGTCTTTTTCAAAACTAAACTTTCTAAATCGAATTACTGCTTCACATCGACGTTTATGCATTGTTCCTTTGCCATCTTTCAACTTGATGTACTTCGGGAGTCTATCTCTGTCAGCTAATCCTGCCTGTTCTTGATCCATTTCTAATACCACAGGAACACTGTCATCTATCTCTTCACCTCTGTCACAATGACTAACCGTATAATTGGCAGCAAAATCAGCAAGGCACAGGTTTTCCAATATGTTAGGCCTTGAAGCA
Organism: Myxine glutinosa; assembly: GCF_964187855.1. Taxonomy (NCBI): domain Eukaryota; kingdom Metazoa; phylum Chordata; class Myxini; order Myxiniformes; family Myxinidae; genus Myxine; species Myxine glutinosa. The sequence goes on from NC_136267.1 coordinate 50,588,288, forward strand.
TATCTTATGATGATGTTACTTTGGAATATATCCTCATCTCCATCATCCAGATCATCAAGCTCTTTTTGTGGTTTCAGCACAGCTGATCGTTCTGTTTTTGCATCAGTATTGACAAACAACACCTGTCTACTGAATTTCTTCATTGGCATTGACAAAATTCGATACACAGCTTCTTGTGCACTTACTTCACGATGGTTCAAGAATACTGATCCCACACGTCTCAACATTGTTTTGATGTCCTGATCTTTGTATTCTTTGCACACTTGTTTCAATAGCTCTCCTACACCTTTTTCATTCTTGGTCATGTAAGCAGCTACATACATAACACATGCATATGCATCAACAATGAACTGGATATCAATGTTTGCTTGCCATGCTTTCAATACAGTAGGATTGTATGGATTAACATTAACTTCAGAAGGGTTTCTCCTCAGCAGTATATGTTTGCCTTTCTCAGAAACTGGCAACGCATTTGCATAAAGTTCTTCTGGTACATTCGCCATATCCAACAGTTTTGTCATACTAACATTCTTTGGGGTACTTTCATCGGACAATACCTCTTTCACTTTGCTGAGAATACACTTGGCACTTTCCTTGACCAGTTTTGAATTTTGTTCATCTGGTTCTCTGGCAATGATAGTTCTTGAACTCGGTGGTTTTGGGTATTTGAATCGACAACAACCCTTTTTTCTACAGTAAGACGAGTGACTATGGACTTGCAACCTTTCAACTAATGTGTGTAGCACAGGATCATCATCTGGCAGAGCACAAGATACATGTTTGTCCATGAAAGATGCAACAGCTTCATCAGATGCAACATCTAATTTTGGTGCATTTTTTACCCAAAGTAATGTGTGAGCATGAGGAGATCCACGAGCTTGAAATTCTATACGGATCACATAGTCAACAATCTCACCTAGCGGATGAGCATTCGATTTCAGTACATCTCTGAACAAAAGCTCTAATCTGTATTGAAACTGGCGTGCAGCAGTGACAGGGTTTGATCTCAACCACATTGATCTATCTGCAAATGACATAATTTTCACATCATCGTCACTCAGTATTGTACCATACTGTCGAGCTATTGTTTGAATTACATCAGGCCATTGCATGTCGGCAGCAGATACTGTGAAAAACCATGTAGGATTACCTACTTGTCGAACCATGGCGAGTACATCATAAAATACAGTTTGAAAGTAGGCCTGTGTCCCTCTAACATTCTTCAGGATTCTATATGCATGGTCAGATTGTATAAGTCTACTCATGTGTTCAACACTTTTCACCATACCAGCTGTGAGTCTTTTGCCACGAAAGTGTTTGCCACTAGCTCTACGAAACATGAAGTGATTGATATCACTCTGAACTTGTTTGCTTTCAGTAGCATATTGTGCACTAAGGAGATATTCAATTGATTTCGCAAATCGTCCATCTACATCAAGTAGTCTTTGGTTGAAGTATTTTCGTGGAGTTAAATGAATTGGTCGATCAGTTGTCAGTGCATTTGATCCATCTGGATATTTATCTGGATGTGACAATTCCTCAAAATTAGGATCACTCAGAAGTGGCATTGGCTTCTCGTTATCTCCTGGTGCAACACTTATCAATTTGTTTACTAATTCTGGATTTTCATTCATCATGCTGGTTTCATATGGCAAGCCGCAAACTTTAGAAGCTTCTTCAAAAGCATGCTCATCTTCAGCAACTAGTTCCTCATCAGAGTCATCACTTTCTGTGTTTTCCTTAGTCACAGTTGTCTTTCCATCACACGTTTCAGTCTCCAAAGATGATGCCACTCTACTCGTGTCAGACATATTAACATGTTTTTCAAGCACTTCGTCATTTGACAAGGATACACTTGTACCATCGCATACAGAGTATGGCTCAAACACAACATAGTGAGATTGACCAATCAATCCAAGATGAAATTCCTTATCACTGTGATATCTGGAACATACAGTGTGCATGGTAGAGCTTGACGTTGCATGAACATAAACAGTGAATGAAAACATATCTGCCAGTGCCTGTAGTGTTACGTGGTCTCCCCATTGATTTCCATATTGAACTTCATCAATGTACCTTATCCATTGCAACTCTCTTTGTGTTTCGATATCCTGTATTTCCCTGATAGCTCTATCATGTTCCGTTGGTTGCTCAGTATCAGCATTAGACAAATTTTCTGTTGCTATCCTGGCTGATATAAAGTCACGATAATTCTCAGCATTTGTGGTCATGAAATCAGCAACTTGTTCACGCAACAAAACTGGGTTACATGTAGTCACTCCTAGCCTGTCAAGGTGGTAACAAACAGAATAGAACATACAATTGCCATCACGTGGAACGTCAACAATATTCATCCTGTTTTTCCTAGCTAAGACATTCAACTTTGCATAGTCTGTCTGACAATGTTGTGGCAGATCTGACATTGATACATCAATCACAAATGTTGGTTGTTTTTCTTCTGAACAGCCCTGTGCTACACTTTCTGAACTATGGTCAGTAGAGCCAGGTGTTGATTGTGTTTCACACGAACTTTGTTTTCGTTTCTTCAAGCTAGGATCATCACAGCTAATTGCTTGCCAAAGCTCAACGTCATCATGTGCAGCATCACAGGCCCAGTTTTCATTGATTTCAATATTTGTGTAATGAGGGTTGTCTAACTTTAACCTGTGCAAAGCATTCAAAACTCTATCAGCATGTACATAATCATACATATAATGAGAGGAATGTTTCAGACTCCGTTTCAACTTCATGGGCACTATCTGTGATTCAGATGGCAATCGTGGGAACAGTTTACAAACAGCATCTAATTTTGATGGCACGTTAACTGCAGGACCATGTATACCATGTTGTTTTCCTCTTGGTAAACCAACCATTTTCATGAATGGGATTCTTTGCGATATCAATCTTAGTTCCAGCGCATTTAGGTCTTTCAGTTCACGTGGCTGTTGTTGTAGCGACAAGTTATTAGCCTTTGATTGTGCAGGCATTTTTCCTGTCTTCAGAGTCAAATCACATGTTCTACATATCCACTCTTGGCCATCATGCGACTTTAATCTATATGAAAGTACATCATTGAACAAACTGCTGGAACACTTCTTGTATCTATCTTCATTCAAGTGTATAACTGTCATTCTGTACATTAAACGGTGACATGAACAACATATATAATTTGCAGAATCCTTAACATTTTTCAAAAACTCTGAAATCACTGTTTCATTTTCTGGGATTATGTTAAACTTCACTTCTCTAATGATTCTCATTGATTTTTTCACATTTTCCTGTCTCAGTTTTCTCTTCTCTGGTGTTTCATTCTCACGAATGTGTTGCATTGAACTTTTCACTGTTCTCTGTCTTTTAACTCTCTTCTCTGTTGTTTCGTTTTCCCTTGATTCTGTATGTTTCTCTTGATCTGTGTTCTGCCTCAGTTTTCTCGTCTCTGGTGTTTCATTCTCACGAATGTGTTGCATTGAACTTTTCACTGTTCTCTGTCTTTTAACTCTCTTCTCTGTTGTTTCGTTTTCCCTTGATTCTGTATGTTTCTCTTGATCTGTGTTCTGCCTCAGTTTTGTCTTCTCCGGTGTTTCATTCTCACGAATGTGTTGCATTGAACTTTTCACTGTTCTCTGTCTTTTAACTCTCTTCTCTGTTGTTTCGTTTTCCCTTGATTCTGTATGTTTCTCTTGATCTGTGTTCTGCCTCAGTTTTGTCTTCTCCGGTGTTTCATTCTCACGAATGTGTTGCATTGAACTTTTCACTGTTCTCTGTCTTTTAACTCTCTTCTCTGTTGTTTCGTTTTCCCTTGATTCTGTATGTTTCTCTTGATCTGTGTTCTGCCTCAGTTTTGTCTTCTCCGGTGTTTCATTCTCACGAATGTGTTGCATTGAACTTTTCACTGTTCTCTGTCTTTTAACTCTCTTCTCTGTTGTTTCGTTTTCCCTTGATTCTGTATGTTTCTCTTGATCTGTGTTCTGCCTCAGTTTTCTCTTCTCTGGTGTTTCATTCTCACGTGATTTTCTCATTCTTAACTTAGACTCTGCTCTTCTTTGAGCAGTGCTTTTGCCTTTTGGTTTACCCATGATAAACTTCCGAATTTACAAAAAAATTGGAAGATATTTATATCGATGTGTGCTTAAAATGTAATTTGTGCAGTAAATCAACAAAATCAGACTTTATTTAAAGTCGGTTTTTTTCGTAACTTTTCGTTTTTCTTTAAACCTTTTGTTTAGGACAAAGATGATGTGAAATATGCTATGGATTTTGGTGACTTTTCTCTTTTTGATGAGGTGCGATGGAGTTTGATAATGGCAGGACCACACGTGATAACGATATGAAGAATGATACCAGGAACAGCACCTGAAAAGAGAAAAAAAACACAAATAAGAATATTTGTAAGTTTATATTAATTTCTGAATTGGTATTTATTTTACGACGTTTGGACGAAGGCAATTTTACCCGTCATCTAACGCCCTTGCATCGGGTGACACAATTGTGAATTCAGAATTCAGTAAACATGGTTCAGTAGGGAAAACCTCAATTTTTCAACCAGGATGAAAAACAAAACTTGCTTCATGCCGGGCCTGGGTTTGAACACACGGCCCTCCAGTTAGTCTGCTGTATCCGGTTTATAGGAAAATCAGATATGATTTCTTTCATTGCCCTATACCACAAACATGTTATACCTAATAATGAAGCCTGCAGAAGTAATGGTAACTTCGCCCCCAAAACTGTCATTTTAGATCATATAAACCACCCTAAAATTGGCCCTTTGGATCTGTACGAATGTGTAGCATTCGTACCATGTTCTGTCCCTTTGGATGATTCAACAGCACCCATACTGCTTGGGTACCTAGTAAGGTCCTAAACCTGCTACATGCATGATTAGAAAAGATGATCTTCGAGAAATGATAGAGTTTGAAATTCCAATGATAAAGTCCAATTTGAAGTTTCAGAAAATTCAAAAACAGACAAATTCCAAAAATTATCTACTACTTTGAGGGGAGGAGCCCATACAATCAGTGTAACAAGTATTGAAAGAATCCACAATGAGCTCTTTGAGAAGATACACTTTGAAAAAAGTTGATAAGACACCGGCAGACAGATGACAGACGATGCCGGACGAATGAGTATCGGAAAAGCTCTGCTGACTATCACCACAGCAGATCTAAAAACTCTCACCAAAGTCAGCAGGTGATGTCAAGCGTTCGGCAAACAACTGTTCGGCAAACAAGTACAAAACTGCACCTACAAAGAAAAAGTGAATATTCTCATCACCAAAAAACAATATTTTCCATTAAGATCAACATTGAAACAATTGAACTAATCATTCAAGCAGTTCCAACCGCTTGAATATTATTTACACAACTGTATTTATTTGCAAATCGCAGATGTAACTTTTGAGATATCAATTAGCTATTTCATAGGTATATTTATACGACAGGGGAACTAAAAATATAACATACAAGCATAGACACATTCAAAGTACATCGCCCCCACTTCAAATAAATAAATATCCTCCAGCGCGGCATTGCCGGGGCACCTTCGGCCTTCGGCGCCCGACAATACCGCCGTGCAGCTCATAGACACTGTATTGGGAGGGGGCGATGGACAACATATCCTTTGGCGTCCGCTGATGCTGCACCGCGTGCATTGTGTACAAATGCACTTCTGAGGTAAATGTGCACAAATAATACTTCGGAGAGTGACATCGGCGGGCAATGAGATATCGTGTTATATATCGATTTTAGCCCGACAACTCAATGGTGAAAAATCACTTTAAAATTATCTGATCCGGATCCGGATTCGAAACGTCATCAAAATTGAATCACTTCTTTCTTGTCAGACACCCAACCAGTCCACCAAGTTTCGTCCAAATCTGTCCACAACATTTTGAGATATCCCGCTATGTATCGTTTTTGGCCCTATCTCCCAATGGTGAAGATTCACTTAAAAAATGATAGCAGCCGGATCCGGATCTTCACCAAAATCGAATCATTTCGTCCTTGTCATATATGACATATGCTACCTCTCCGACAGATTCCGTCCAAATCCGCCCACAACTTTTTGAGATATCTTGTTCACAGACAAACAGACAAACAGACATGGGTAACACAGACACAGATACATAACACATCCTTCACCCACCTTCGATAGCAGGGGTAAATATGATTTATGGGTGAATATAATTTATGGGTAAATATGAATTATGAGTGAATGTTATGCCAGTAAATATGGGTAAATATGGCTAAATATCATGCAAGTGACCAAGCGGCGTGTGGGGGAGGGGGGGGGGAGAGGGTGGAGGGGTTGTGGGGAGGGTGAGGGAAGATTTGTAATCGCATCTTTTTGAACTTCTGAATGAAGTGAATGTGTATAAAAAAAGCTTTTCTAAGGTGAATGTGTATTTAAAAAAAGCTTTTCTAAGGTGAATGTGTATTAAAAAAAGCTTTTCTAAGGTGAATGTGTATTTAAAAAAAGCTTTTCTAAGGTGAATGTGTATATAAAATCTCAGTCTCACAATTTCCTCGCGTGCTTTAGTACGGAGCTCCACCAGGGTTAAGACCGAGTGTCTCAGTAACGTCCTTTCCGGCGTCACCATAGCTACGACTGGGTGGTGTCAGCAACGTCATTTCCGGCGCCACGGTCACGTGCACCAGCGTTTTGCCTCGTCCGGGGCGGGGTGTAATCGATTTGCGTTTCCATGTATAATGCCAGAGCCCGAGGCTGCGTTATCCAAAATATGATGAACGAGAACGGCACTTGGAACAACGCCCCCGCCAGGCTAAGCAGTTTATGTTTGTATGCACTGATAGACCAGATCTGGATTCGGACCTGAACCAAAATCGAATCGGCTTGTTCCTGTTGAGAAAAAATTGAGACATGGCTCATTGTAAAGAACTCTCCATGGGGAATAAAATATGTTAATGATGACGTCATCAGTCACGTGGTCGGCCGCCATCTTGGAAAAACGGCAAAACTTTGCACCTCCATATCTCTGAAAGTACTGAATAGAAAAAATTGAGACATGGCTCATTGTAAAGAACTCTCCATGGGGAATAAAATATGTGAATGCTGACGTCATCAGTCACGTGGTCGGCCGCCATCTTGGAAAAACCGAAAAACGTAGCACCTCCATATCTCCAAAAGTGCTGAATAGAAAAAATTGAGACATGGCTCATTGTAAAGAACTCTCCATGGGGAATAAAATATGTTAATGATGATGTCATATGTCACGTGGTCGGCCACCATCTTGGAAAAACGGCAAAACTTTGCACCACTATATCTCCAAAAGTGCTGAACAGAAAAATTGAGACATGGCTCATTGTAAAGAACTCTCCATGGGGAATAAAATTTGTTAATGATGACGTCATATGTCACGTGGTTCGGCCGCCATCTTGGAAAAACCGAAAAATTTTGCACCTCCATATCTCTGAATGTGCTGAATATAAAAAATTGAGACATGGCTCATTGTAAAGAACTCTCCATGGGGAATAAAATGTTAATGATGACGTCATCAGTCACGTGGTTCGGCCGCCATCTTGGAAAAACCGAAAAACTTTGCACCTCTATATCTCCGAAAGTACTGAATAGAAAAAATTGACACATGGCTCGTTGTAAAGAACTCTCCATGGGGAATAAAATATGTTAATGATGACGTCATCGGTCACGTGGTTCGACCACCATATTTGTCCTCAATGGCCAATAAAAAAGTACATTCCGGCAAGTCCTCGGTCTCTGACCGATTTTTCATTTGTCTGTTTGTCTGTTTGTCTGTTTGTCTGTTTGTCTGTCTGTTTGTCTGTCTGTTTGCAGCACTGCGTCTACACCGTTGCACGGAGAATCGCCAAACTTTGCACACATATTGGTCTTGCCCTGGAATAGACTGTGCCCAATTGATGACGTCATCGGTGACGTGGTTCGGTCGCCATCTTGGAAAAACCGAAAAACTTTGCACTTCTATATCTCCGAAAGTACTGAACAGAAAAAATTGAGACATGGCTCATTGTAAAGAACTCTAGATGGGGAATAAAATATGTTAATGATGACGTCATTGGTCACGTGGTTCGGCCGCCATCTTGGAAAAACCGCAAAACTTTCTATATGTAGAATCTTTCTATACGTAGAATAGCCAAACTTTGCACACTTATTTGGCTTGCCCTCTAATATACTGTGCCCAAATGATGACGTCATCGGTCACGTGGTTCGGCCGCCATCTTTGAAAAAATTTGCACCTCCATATCTCCGAAAGTGCTGAATAGAAAAAATTGAGACATGGCTCATTGTAAAGAACTGTCCATGGGGAATAAAATATGTTAATGATGACGTCATCAGTCACGTGGTTCGGCGGCCATCTTGGAAAAACCGAAAAAAAATTGCACCTCTATATCTCCGAAAGTACTGAACAGAAAAAATTGCTACATGGCTCATTGTAAAGAACTCTCCATGGGGAATAAAATAAGTAAATGATGACGTCATCAGTCACGTGGTTCGGTCGCCATCTTGGAAAAACGGCAAAACGTTGCGCCACTATATCTCCAAAAGTGCTGAACAGAAAAAATTGAGACATGGCTCATTGTAAAGAACTCTCCATGGGGAATAAAATATGTTAATGATGACATCATCAGTCACGTGGTCGGCCGCCATCTTGGAAAAACGGCAAAACTTTGCACCACGAAATCTCCAAAAGTGCTGAACAGAAAAAATTGAGACATGGCTCATTGTAAAGAACTCTCCATGCAGAATAAAATAGGTTAATGATGACGTCATATGTCACGTGGTCGGCCGCCATCTTGGAAAAACGGCAAAACTTTGCACCTCCATATCTCTGAAAGTACTGAATAGAAAAAATTGAGACACGGCTCATTGTAATGAACTCTCCATGGGGAATAAAATATGTTAATGATGACGTCACCGGTCACGTGGTGGGCTGCCATCTTGGAAAAACGGCAAAACTTTGCACCACGAAATCTCCAAAAGTGCTGAACAGAAAAAATTGAGACATGGCTCATTGTAAAGAACTCCCCATGGGGAATAAAATATGTTAATGATGATGTCATATGTCACGTGGTTCGGCCGCCATCTTGGAAAAACGGCAAAAATTTGCACCTCCATATCTCTGAAAGTACTGAATAGAAAAAATTGAGACATGGCTCATTGTAAAGAACTCTCCATGTGGAATAAAAAATGTTAATGATGACGTCATCGGTCACGTGGTTCGGCCGCCATCTTGGAAAAGCTTTGCACCTCTATATCTCCGAAAGTGCTGAACAGAAAAAATTGAGACATGGCTCATTGGAAAGAAATGTCCATGGGGCATAAAATATGTTAATGATGACGTCATAGGTCACGTGGTTCGGCCGCCATCTTGGAAAAACCGAAAAACTTTACACCTCCATATCTCCGAAAGTGCTGAACAGAAAAAATTGAGACATGGCTCATTGTAAATATCTCTCCATGGGGAATAAAATATGTTACTGATGACGTCATCAGTCACGTGGTTCGGCCGCCATCTTGGAAAAACCGAAAAACTTTGCACCTCCATATCTCCGAAAGTGCTGAATAGAAAAAATTGAGACATGGCTCATTGTAAAGAACTCTCCATGGGGAATAAAATATGTTAATGATGATATCATCGGTCACGTGGTTCGGCCGCCATCTTGGAAAAACCGAAAAACTCTGCACCTCCACATCTCCAAGTCCTGAATAGAAAAAATTGAGACATGGCTCATTGTAAAGAACTCTCCATAGAGAATAAAAGATGTTATTGATGACGTCATCAGTCACGTGGTTCGGCCGCCATCTTGGAAAAACGGAAAAATTTTGCACCTCCATATCTCCGAAAGTGCTGAACAGAACAAATTGAGCATGGCTCTTTGTAAAGAACTCTCCATGCAGAATAAAATATGTTAATGATGACGTCATCAGTCACGTGGTTCGGCCGCCATCTTGGAAAAACCGAAAAATTTTGCACCTCCATATCTCCGAAAGTACTGAATAGAAAAAATTGAGACATGGCTCATTGCAAAGAACTCTCCATGGAGAATAAAATATGTTAATGATGACGTCATGGGTCACGTGGTTCGGCCGCCATCTTGGAAAAGCCGAAAAACTTTGCACCTCCATATCTCCGAAAGTGCTGAATAGAAAAAATTGAGACATGGCTCATTGTAAAGAACTCTCCATGGGGAATAAAATATGTTCATGACGTCATCAGTAACGTGGTTAGGCCGCCATCTTGGAAAAGCCGAAAAACTTTGCACCTCCATATCTCCGAAAGTGCTGAATAGAAAAAATTGAGACATGGCTCATTGTAAAGAACTCTCCATGGGGAATAAAATATGTTCATGACGTCATCAGTCACGTGGTTAGGCCGCCATCTTGGAAAAACGGAAAAACGTTGCACCTCCATATCTCCGAAAGTGCTCAATAGAAAAAATTGAGACATGGCTCATTGTAAAGAACTCTCCATAGGGAATAAAATATGTTAATGATGAGGTCATCGGTCACGTGGTTCGGCCGCCATATTTGTCCTAAATGGCCGATAAAAAAGTACATTCCGGCAAGTCCTCGGTCTCTGACCGATTTTTCATCTGTCTGTTTGTCTGTCTGTTTGCAGCACTGCGTCTACACCGTTGCACGGAGAATCGCCAAACTTTGCACACATATTGGTCTTGCCCTGGAATAGACTGTGCCCAATTGATGACGTCATCGGTGACGTGGTTCGGCCGCCATCTTGGAAAAACCGAAAAACTTTGCACCTCTATATCTCCGAAAGTACTGTACTGAAAAAATTGAGACATGGCTCATTGTAAAGAACTCTCCATGGGGAATAAAATATGTTAATGATGACGTCATATGTCACGTGGTCGGCCGCCATCTTGGAAAAAAGGCAAAAATTTGCACCACTATATCTCCAAAAGTGCTGAACAGAAAAAATTGAGACATGGCTCATTGTAAAGAACTCTCCATGGGGAATAAAATATGTTAATGATGACGTCATCAGTCACGTGGTCGGCCGCCATCTTGGAAAAACCGAAAAACTTAGCACCTCCATATCTCCGAAAGTGCTGAATAGAAAAAATTGAGACATGGCTCATTGTAAAGAACTCTCCATGGGGAATAAAATATGTTAATGATGATGTCATCGGTCACGTGGTTCGGCCGCCATCTTGGAAAAACCGAAAAACTCTGCACCTCCACATCTCCAAAAGTCCTGAATAGAAAAAATTGAGACATGGCTCATTGTAAAGAACTCTCCATGGGGAATAAAATATGTTAATGATGACGTCATCGGTCACGTGGTTCGGCCGCCATCTTGGAAAAACTTTGCACCTCGATATCTCCGAAAGTGCTGAACAGAAAAAATTGAGACATGGCTCATTGTGAAGAACTCTCCATGGGGAATAAAATATGTTAATGATGACGTCATTGGTCACGTGGTTCAGCCACCATATTTGTCCTAAATGGCCGATAAAAAAGTAAATTCCGGCAAGTCCTCGGTCTCTGACCGATTTTTCATTTGTTACTTGCCGGAAAAAAATTTCCGGCAAGTATGTTGATCTGTTCGTTTGTCTGTTTGTCTGTCTGTTTGTCTGTTTGTCTGTCTGTCTGTCTATTTGCAGCACTGCGTCTACACTGTTGCACGGAGAATCGCCAAACTTTGCACACATATTGGTCTTGCCCTGGAATAGACTGTGCCCAATTGATGACGTCATCGGTGACGTGGTTCGGCCGCCATCTTGGAAAAACCGAAAAACTTTGCACCTCTATATCTCCGAAAGTACTGTACAGAAAAAATTGAGACATGGCTCATTGTAAAGAACTCTCCATGGGGAATAAAATATGTTAATGATGACGTCATATGTCACGTGGTCGGCCGCCATCTTTGAAAAACGGCAAAAATTTGCACCACTATATCTCCAAAAGTGCTGAACAGAAAAAATTGAGACATGGCTCATTGTAAAGAACTCTCCATGGGGAATAAAATATGTTAATGATGTCATCAGTCACGTGGTCGGCCGCCATCTTGGAAAAACGGCAAAACTTTGCACCACTATCTCCAAAAGTGCTGAACAGAAAAAATTGAGACATGGCTCATTGTAAAGAACTCTCCATGGGGAATAAAATATGTTACTGATGACGTCATCTGTCATGTGGTTCGGCCGCCATCTTGGAAAAACCGAAAAACTTTGCACCTCCATATCTCCGAAAGTGCTGAATAGAAAAAATTGAGACATGACTCATTGTAAAGAACTCTCCGTGGGGAATAAAATATGTTAATGATGACGTCATAGGTCACGTGGTTTAGCCGCCATCTTGGAAAAACCTAGCACCTCCATATCTCCGAAAGTGCTGAATAGAAAAAATTGAGACATGACTCATTGTAAAGAACTCTCCATGGGGAATAAAATATGTTAATGATGACGTCATCAGTCACGTGGTCGGCCGCCATCTTGGAAAAACCGAAAAACTCTGCACCTCCACATCTCCGAAAGTGCTGAACAGAAAAAATTGAGACATGGCTCATTGTAAAGAACACTCCATGGAGAATAGAATATGTTAATGATGACGTCATAGGTCACGTGGTTCGGCCGCCATCTTGGAAAACCGAAAAACTTTGCACCTCCACATCTCCGAAAGTGCTGAATAGAAAAAATTGAGACATGGCTCATTGGAAAGAACTCTTCATGGGGAATAAAATATGTTTATGATGACGTCATCGGTCACGTGGTTCGGCCGCCATATTTGTCCTAAATCCCCAATGAAAAAGTAAATTCCGGCAAGTCCTCGGTCTCTGACCGATTTTTCATTACTTGCCGGAAAAATTTTTCCGGCAAGTATGTTGATCTGTTCGTTTGTCTGTCTGTTTGTCTGTCTGTCTGTCTGTCTGTCTGTCTGTCTGTCTGTTTGCAGCACTGCGTCTACACCGTTGCACGGCGAATCGCCAAACTTTGCACACATATTGGTCTTGCCCTGGAATAGACTGTGCCCAATTGATGACGTCATCGGTGACGTGGTTCGGCCGCCATCTTGGAAAAACTGAAAAACCTTGCACCTCTATATCTCCGAAAGTACTGAACAGAAAAAATTGAGACATGGCTCATTGTAAAGAACTCTCCATGGGGAATAAAATATGTAAATGATGACGTCATCAGTCACGTGGTTCGGTCGCCATCTTGGAAAAACGGCAAAACGTTGCGCCACTATATCTCCAAAAGTGCTGAACAGAAAAAATTGAGACATGGCTCATTGTAAAGAACTCTCCATGGGGAATATAATATGTTAATGATGACGTCATATGTCACGTGGTCGGCCGCCATCTTGGAAAAACGGCAAAACTTTGCACCACTATATCTCCAAAAGTGCTGAACAGAAAAAATTGAGACATGGCTCATTGTAAAGAACTCTCCATGGGGAATAAAATATGTTAATGATGACGTCATCAGTCGCGTGGTCGGCCGCCATCTTGGAAAAACCGAAAAACCTAGCACCTCCATATCTCCGAAAGTGCTGAATAGAAAAAATTGAGACATGGCTCATTGTCAAGAACTCTCCATGTGGAATAAAATATGTTAATGATGACGTCATCGGTCACGTGGTGCGGCCGCCATCTTGGAAAAACGGGAAAAAAATTCACCTCCATATCTCCGAAAGTGCTGAATAGAAAAAATTGAGACATGGCTCATTGGAAAGAACTCTCCAGGGGGAATAAAATAAGTTAATGATGACGTCATCGGTCACGTGGTTCGGCCGCCATCTTGGAAAATCCGAAAAACGTTGCACCTCTATCTCCAAAAGTGCTGAACAGAAAAAATTGAGACATGGCTCATTGGAAAGAACTCTCCAGGGGGAATAAAATATGTTAATGATGTCGTCATCGGTCACGTGGTTCGGCCGCCATCTTGGAAAAACGGCAAAAATTTGCACCACTATATCTCCAAAAGTGCTGAACAGAAAAAAATTGAGACATGGCTCATTGTAAAGAACTCCCGATGGTGAACAAAATATGTTAATGATGACGTCATCAGTCACGTGGTTCGGCCGCCATCTTGGAAAAACCGAAAATATTTGCACTGCTATATCTCCGAAAGTACTGAACAGAAAAAATTGAGACATGGCTCATTGCAAAGAACTCTCCATGGGGAATAAAATATGTTAATGATGATGTCATCAGTCACGTGGTCGGCCGCCATCTTGGAAAAACGGCAAAACTTTGCTCCACTATATCTCCAAAAGTGCTGAACAGAAAAAATTGAGACATGGCTCATTGTAAAGAACTCTCCATGGTGAATAAAATATGTTAATGATGACGTCATCAGTCACGTGGTTCGGCCGCCATCTTGGGAAAACCGAAAAACTTTGCACCACTATATCTCCAAAAGTGCTGAACAGAAAAAATGGAGACATGGCTCATTGTGAAGAACTCTCCATGTGGAATAAAATATGTTAATGATGACGTCATCAGTCACGTGGTTCGGCCGCCATCTTGTAAAAACCGAAAAACTTTGCACATCCATATCTCTGAATGTACTGAATAGAAAAAATTGAGACATGGCTCATTGCAAAGAACTCTCCATGGAGAATACAATATGTTAATGATGACGTCATCGGTCACGTGATTCGGCCGCCATCTTGGAAAATCCGAAAAACTATGCACCTCCATATCTCCGAAAGTGCTGAATAGAAAAAATTGAGACATGGCCCATTGTAAAGAACTCTCCATGGGGAATAAAATATGTTAATGATGATGTCATCAGTCACGTGGTTCGGCCGCCATCTTGGAAAAACCGAAAAACTCTGCACCTCCACATCTCCGAAAGTCCTGAATATAAAAAATTGAGGTATGGCTCATTGTAAACAACTCTCCACGTGGAATAAAATATGTTAATGATGACATCATCGGTCACGTGGTTCGGCCGCCATATTTGTCCTAAATGGCCGATAAAAAAGTACATTCCGGCAAGTCCTCGGTCTCTGACCGATTTTTCATTACTTGCCGGAAAAAATTTTCCGACAAGTATGTTGATCTGTTCGTTTGTTACTTGCCGGAAAAATTTTCCGGCAAGTATGTTGATCTGTTCGTTTGTTACTTGCCGGAAAAATTTTCCGGCAAGTATGTTGATCTGTTCGTTTGTTTGTCTGTCTGTCTGTTTGTCTGTCTGTTTGTCTGTCTGTTTGTCTGTTTGCAGCACTGCGTCTACACCGTTGCACGGAGAATCGCCAAACTTTGCACACATAATGGTCTTGCCCTCTAATATACTGTGCCTCAATGATGACGTCATCAGTGACGTGGTTCGGCCGCCATCTTGGAAAAACCGAATAAATTTGCACCTCTATATCTCCGAAAGTACTGAACAGAAAAAATTGAGACATGGCTCATTGTAAAGAACTCTCCATGGGGAATAAAATATGTTAATGATGACGTCATATGTCACGTGGTCGGCCGCCATCTTGGAAAAACGGCAAAAATTTGCACCACTATATCTCCAAAAGTGCTGAACAGAAAAAATTGAGACATGGCTCATTGTAAAGAACTCTCCATGGGGAATAAAATATGTAAATGATGACGTCATCAGTCACGTGGTTCGGTCGCCATCTTGGAAAAACGGCAAATCGTTGCGCCACTATATCTCCAAAAGTGCTGAACAGAAAAAATTGAGACATGGCTCATTGGAAAGAACTCTCCATGGGGAATAAAATATGTTAATGATGACGTCATATGTCACGTGGTCGGCCGCCATCTTGGAAAAACGGCAAAACTTTGCACCACTATATCTCCAAAAGTGCTGAACAGAATAATTGAGACATGGCTCATTGTAAAGAACTCTCCATGGGGAATAAAATATGTTAATGATGACGTCATCAGTCACGTGGTCGGCCGCCATCTTGGAAAAACGGCAAAACTTTGCACCACAAAATCTCCAAAAGTGCTGAACAGAAAAAATTGAGACATGGCTCATTGTAAAGAACTCTCCATGGGGAATAAAATATGTTAATGATGACGCCATCGGTCACGTGGTTCGGCCGCCATCTTGGAAAAATGGGAAAACTTTGCACCACTATATCTCCAAAAGTGCAGAATGGAAAAAATTGAGACATGGCTCATTGTAAAGAACTCTCAATGGGGAATAAAATATGTTAATGATGACGTCATATGTCACGTGGTTCGGCCGCCATCTTGGAAAAACCGAAAAATTGTGCACCTCCATATCTCTGAAAGTGCTGAATAGAAAAAATTGAGACATGGCTCATTGTAAAGAACTCTCCATGGGGAATAAAATATGTTAATGATGACATCATAGGTCACGTGGTTCGGCTGCCATCTTGGAAAAACCGAAAAACGTAGCACCTCCATATCTCCAAAAGTGCTGAATAGAAAAAGTTGAGACATGGCTCATTGTAAAGAACTCTCCATGCGGAATAAAATATGTAAATGATGACGTCATCAGTCACGTGGTTCGGTCGCCATCTTGGAAAAACGGCAAAACGTTGCGCCACGATATCTCCAAAAGTGCTGAACTGAAAAAATTGAGACATGGCTCATTGTAAAGAACTCTCCATGGGGAATAAAATATGTTAATGATGACGTCATATGTCACGTGGTCGGCCGCCATCTTGGAAAAACGGCAAAACTTTGCACCACTATATCGCCAAAAGTGCTGAACAGAAAAAATTGAGACATGGCTCATTGTAAAGAACTCCACATGGGGAATAAAATATGTTAATGATGACGTCATCAGTCACGTGGTCGGCCGCCATCTTTGAAAAACGGCAAAACTTTGCACTACGAAATCTCCAAAAGTGCTGAACAGAAAAAATTGAGACATGGCTCATTGTAAAAAACTCTCCATGGGGAATAAAATATGTTAATGATGTCATATGTCACGTGGTCGGCCGCCATCTTGGAAAAACGGCAAAACTTTGCACCACTATATCTCCAAAAGTGCTGAACAGAAAAAATTGAGACATGGCTCATTGTAAAGACCTCTCCATGGGGAATAAAATATGTTAATGATGATGCCATCGGTCATGTGGTTCGGCCGCCATCTTGGAAAAACGGCAAAAACTTTGCACCACTATATCTCCAAAAGTGCAGAATGGAAAAAATTGAGACATGGCTCAATGTAAAGACCTCTCCATGGGGAATAAAATTTGTTAATGATGACATCATATGTCACGTGGTTCGGCCGCCATCTTGGAAAAACCGAAACCTCCACATCTCCGAAAGTGCTGAATAGAAAAAATTGAGACATGGCTCATTGAAAAGAACTCTCCATGGGGAATAAAATATGTTAATGATGACGTCATCGGTCACGTGGTTCGGCCGCCATATTTGTCCTAAATGGCCAATAAAAAAGTACATTCCGGCAAGTCCTCGGTCTCTGACCGATTTTTCATTTGTCTGTCTGTCTGTTTGTCTGTCTGTTTGTCTGTCTGTTTGTCTGTTTGCAGCACTGCGTCTACACCGTTGCACGGAGAATCGCCAAACTTTGCACACATAATGGTCTTGCCCTCTAATATACTGTGCCTCAATGATGACGTCATCAGTGACGTGGTTCGGCCGCCATCTTGGAAAAACCGAATAAATTTGCACCTCTATATCTCCGAAAGTACTGAACAGAAAAAATTGAGACATGGCTCATTGTAAAGAACTCTCCATGGGGAATAAAATATGTTAATGATGACGTCATATGTCACGTGGTCGGCCGCCATCTTGGAAAAACGGCAAAAATTTGCACCACTATATCTCCAAAAGTGCTGAACAGAAAAAATTGAGACATGGCTCATTGTAAAGAACTCTCCATGGGGAATAAAATATGTAAATGATGACGTCATCAGTCACGTGGTTCGGTCGCCATCTTGGAAAAACGGCAAATCGTTGCGCCACTATATCTCCAAAAGTGCTGAACAGAAAAAATTGAGACATGGCTCATTGGAAAGAACTCTCCATGGGGAATAAAATATGTTAATGATGACGTCATATGTCACGTGGTCGGCCGCCATCTTGGAAAAACGGCAAAACTTTGCACCACTATATCTCCAAAAGTGCTGAACAGAATAATTGAGACATGGCTCATTGTAAAGAACTCTCCATGGGGAATAAAATATGTTAATGATGACGTCATCAGTCACGTGGTCGGCCGCCATCTTGGAAAAACGGCAAAACTTTGCACCACAAAATCTCCAAAAGTGCTGAACAGAAAAAATTGAGACATGGCTCATTGTAAAGAACTCTCCATGGGGAATAAAATATGTTAATGATGACGCCATCGGTCACGTGGTTCGGCCGCCATCTTGGAAAAATGGGAAAACTTTGCACCACTATATCTCCAAAAGTGCAGAATGGAAAAAATTGAGACATGGCTCATTGTAAAGAACTCTCAATGGGGAATAAAATATGTTAATGATGACGTCATATGTCACGTGGTTCGGCCGCCATCTTGGAAAAACCGAAAAATTGTGCACCTCCATATCTCTGAAAGTGCTGAATAGAAAAAATTGAGACATGGCTCATTGTAAAGAACTCTCCATGGGGAATAAAATATGTTAATGATGACATCATAGGTCACGTGGTTCGGCTGCCATCTTGGAAAAACCGAAAAACGTAGCACCTCCATATCTCCAAAAGTGCTGAATAGAAAAAGTTGAGACATGGCTCATTGTAAAGAACTCTCCATGCGGAATAAAATATGTAAATGATGACGTCATCAGTCACGTGGTTCGGTCGCCATCTTGGAAAAACGGCAAAACGTTGCGCCACGATATCTCCAAAAGTGCTGAACTGAAAAAATTGAGACATGGCTCATTGTAAAGAACTCTCCATGGGGAATAAAATATGTTAATGATGACGTCATATGTCACGTGGTCGGCCGCCATCTTGGAAAAACGGCAAAACTTTGCACCACTATATCGCCAAAAGTGCTGAACAGAAAAAATTGAGACATGGCTCATTGTAAAGAACTCCACATGGGGAATAAAATATGTTAATGATGACGTCATCAGTCACGTGGTCGGCCGCCATCTTTGAAAAACGGCAAAACTTTGCACTACGAAATCTCCAAAAGTGCTGAACAGAAAAAATTGAGACATGGCTCATTGTAAAAAACTCTCCATGGGGAATAAAATATGTTAATGATGTCATATGTCACGTGGTCGGCCGCCATCTTGGAAAAACGGCAAAACTTTGCACCACTATATCTCCAAAAGTGCTGAACAGAAAAAATTGAGACATGGCTCATTGTAAAGACCTCTCCATGGGGAATAAAATATGTTAATGATGATGCCATCGGTCATGTGGTTCGGCCGCCATCTTGGAAAAACGGCAAAAACTTTGCACCACTATATCTCCAAAAGTGCAGAATGGAAAAAATTGAGACATGGCTCAATGTAAAGACCTCTCCATGGGGAATAAAATTTGTTAATGATGACATCATATGTCACGTGGTTCGGCCGCCATCTTGGAAAAACCGAAACCTCCACATCTCCGAAAGTGCTGAATAGAAAAAATTGAGACATGGCTCATTGAAAAGAACTCTCCATGGGGAATAAAATATGTTAATGATGACGTCATCGGTCACGTGGTTCGGCCGCCATATTTGTCCTAAATGGCCAATAAAAAAGTACATTCCGGCAAGTCCTCGGTCTCTGACCGATTTTTCATCTGTTTGTCTGTTTGTCTGTTTGTCTGTTTGTCTGTCTGTTTGCAGCACTGCGTCTACACCGTTGCACGTAGAATCGCCAAACTTTGCACACATATTGGTCTTGCCCTGGAATAGACTGTGCCCAATTGATGACGTCATCGGCGACGTGGTTCGGCCGCCATCTTGGAAAAACCGAAAAACTTTGCACCTCTATATCTCCGAAAGTACTGAACAGAAAAAATTGAGACATGGCTCATTGTAAAGAACTCTCCATGGGGAATAAAATATGTTAATGATGACGTCATCAGTCACGTGGTCGGCCGCCATCTTGGAAAAACAGCAAAACTTTGCACCACTATATCTCCAAAAGTGCTGAACAGAAAAAATTGAGACATGGCTCATTGTAAAGAACTCTCCATGGGGAATAAAATATGTTAATGATGATGTCATATGTCACGTGGTCGGCCGCCATTTTGGAAAAACGGCAAAACTTTGCACCACTATATCTCCAAAAGTGCTGAACAGAAAAAATTGAGACATGGCTCATTGTAAAGAACTCTCCATGGGGAATAAAATATGTTAATGATGACGTCATCAGTCACGTGGTCGGCCGCCATCTTGGAAAAACGGCAAAACTTTGCACCACGAAATCTCCAAAAGTGCTGAACAGAAAAAATTGAGACATGGCTCATTGTAAAGAACTCTCCATGGGGAATAAAATATGTTAATGATGATGTCATATGTCACGTGGTCGGCCGCCATCTTGGAAAAACGGCAAAACTTTGCACCACGATATCTCCAAAAGTGCTGAACAGAAAAAATTGAGACATGGCTCATTGTAAAGAACTCTCCATGGGGAATAAAATATGTTAATGATGATGTCATATGTCACGTGGTCGGCCGCCATCTTGGAAAAACGGCAAAACTTTGCACCACTATATCTCCAAAAGTGCTGAACAGAAAAAATTGACATGGCTCATTGTAAAGAACTCTCCATGGGGAATAAAATTTGTTAATGATGACGTCATATGTCACGTGGTTCGGCCGCCATCTTGGAAAAACCGAAAAACTTAGCACCTCTATGTGTCCAAAAGTGCTGAATAGAAAAAATTGAGACATGCCTCATTGTAAAGAACTCTCCATGGGGAATAAAATATGTTAATGATGACGTCATCGGTCACGTGGTTCGGCCGCCATATTTGTCCTAAATGGCGGATAAAAAAGTACATTCCGGCAAGTCCTCGGTCTCTGACCGATTTTTCATCTGTCTGTTTGTCTGTTTGTCTGTCTGTTTGTCTGTTTGCAGCACTGCGTCTACACCGTTGCACGGAGAATCGCCAAACTTTGCACACATAATGGTCTTGCCCTCTAATATACTGTGCCTCAATGATGACGTCATCGGTGACGTGGTTCGGCCGCCATCTTGGAAAAACCGAATAAATTTGCACCTCTATATCTCCAAAAGTGCTGAACAGAAAAAATTGAGACATGCCTCATTGTAAAGAACTCTCCATGGGGAATAAAATATGTTAATGATGACGTCATCAGTCACGTGGTCGGCCGCCATCTTGGAAAAACAGAAAAACTTAGCACCTCCATATCTCCGAAAGTGCTGAATAGAAAAAATTGAGACATGGCTCATTGTAAAGAACTCTCCATGGGGAATAAAATATGTAAATGATGACGTCATCAGTCACGTGGTCGGCCGCCATCTTGGAAAAACAGAAAAACTTAGCACCTCCATATCTCCGAAAGTGCTGAATAGAAAAAATTGAGACATGGCTCATTGTAAAGAACTCTCCATGGGGAATAAAATATGTTAATGATGACGTCATCAGTCACGTGGTTCGGCCGCCATGTTGGCAAAACCGAAAAATTTTGCACCTCCATATCTCCAAAAGTGCTGAATAGAAAAAATTGAGACATGGCTCATTAGATAGAACTCTCCATGGGGAATAAAATATGTTACTGATGACGTCATATGTCACGTGGTTCGGCCGCCATCTTGGAAAAACCGAAAAACTTTGCACCTCCATATCTCCAAAAGTGCTGAACAGAAAAAATTGAGCCATGGCTCATTGTAAAGAACTTTCCATGGGGAATTAAATGTTAATGCTGACGTCATCGGTCACTTGGTTCGGCCGCCATCTTGGAAAAACCCAAAAACTTTGCACCTCCATATCTCCGAAAGTGCTGAATAGAAAAAATTGAGACATGGCTCATTGTAAAGAACTCTCCATGGGGAATAAAATATGTTAATGATGACGTCATCGGTCACGAGGTTCGACCGCCTTATTTGTCCGAAATGGCCGATAAAAAAGTAAATTCCGGCAAGTCCTCGGTCTCTGACCGATTTTTCATCTGTCTGTTTGTCTGTCTGTCTGTCTGTCTGTCTGTCTGTCTGTCTGTTTGCAGCACTGCGTCTACACCGTTGCACGGCGAATCGCCAAACTTTGCACACATATTGGTCTTGCCCTGGAATAGACTGTGCCCAATTGATGACGTCATCGGTGACGTGGTTCGGCCGCCATCTTGGAAAAACCGAATAAATTTGCACCTCTATATCTCCGAAAGTACTGAACAGAAAAAATTGAGACATGGCTCATTGTAAAGAACTCTCCATGGGGAATAAAATATGTTAATGATGACGTCATATGTCACGTGGTCGGCCGCCATCTTGGAAAAACGGCAAAAATTTGCACCACTATATCTCCAAAAGTGCTGAACAGAAAAAATTGAGACATGGCTCATTGTAAAGAACTCTCCATGGGGAATAAAATATGTAAATGATGACGTCATCAGTCACGTGGTTCGGTCGCCATCTTGGAAAAACGGCAAATCGTTGCGCCACTATATCTCCAAAAGTGCTGAACAGAAAAAATTGAGACATGGCTCATTGGAAAGAACTCTCCATGGGGAATAAAATATGTTAATGATGACGTCATATGTCACGTGGTCGGCCGCCATCTTGGAAAAACGGCAAAACTTTGCACCACTATATCTCCAAAAGTGCTGAACAGAATAATTGAGACATGGCTCATTGTAAAGAACTCTCCATGGGGAATAAAATATGTTAATGATGACGTCATCAGTCACGTGGTCGGCCGCCATCTTGGAAAAACGGCAAAACTTTGCACCACAAAATCTCCAAAAGTGCTGAACAGAAAAAATTGAGACATGGCTCATTGTAAAGAACTCTCCATGGGGAATAAAATATGTTAATGATGACGCCATCGGTCACGTGGTTCGGCCGCCATCTTGGAAAAATGGGAAAACTTTGCACCACTATATCTCCAAAAGTGCAGAATGGAAAAAATTGAGACATGGCTCATTGTAAAGAACTCTCAATGGGGAATAAAATATGTTAATGATGACGTCATATGTCACGTGGTTCGGCCGCCATCTTGGAAAAACCGAAAAATTGTGCACCTCCATATCTCTGAAAGTGCTGAATAGAAAAAATTGAGACATGGCTCATTGGAAAGAACTCTTCATGGGGAATAAAATATGTTTATGATGACGTCATCGGTCACGTGGTTCGGCCGCCATATTTGTCCTAAATCCCCAATGAAAAAGTAAATTCCGGCAAGTCCTCGGTCTCTGACCGATTTTTCATTACTTGCCGGAAAAAATTTTCCGGCAAGTATGTTGATCTGTTCGTTTGTCTGTCTGTTTGTCTGTCTGTCTGTCTGTCTGTCTGTCTGTCTGTCTGTTTGCAGCACTGCGTCTACACCGTTGCACGGCGAATCGCCAAACTTTGCACACATATTGGTCTTGCCCTGGAATAGACTGTGCCCAATTGATGACGTCATCGGTGACGTGGTTCGGCCGCCATCTTGGAAAAACTGAAAAACCTTGCACCTCTATATCTCCGAAAGTACTGAACAGAAAAAATTGAGACATGGCTCATTGTAAAGAACTCTCCATGGGGAATAAAATATGTAAATGATGACGTCATCAGTCACGTGGTTCGGTCGCCATCTTGGAAAAACGGCAAAACGTTGCGCCACTATATCTCCAAAAGTGCTGAACAGAAAAAATTGAGACATGGCTCATTGTAAAGAACTCTCCATGGGGAATATAATATGTTAATGATGACGTCATATGTCACGTGGTCGGCCGCCATCTTGGAAAAACGGCAAAACTTTGCACCACTATATCTCCAAAAGTGCTGAACAGAAAAAATTGAGACATGGCTCATTGTAAAGAACTCTCCATGGGGAATAAAATATGTTAATGATGACGTCATCAGTCGCGTGGTCGGCCGCCATCTTGGAAAAACCGAAAAACCTAGCACCTCCATATCTCCGAAAGTGCTGAATAGAAAAAATTGAGACATGGCTCATTGTCAAGAACTCTCCATGTGGAATAAAATATGTTAATGATGACGTCATCGGTCACGTGGTGCGGCCGCCATCTTGGAAAAACGGGAAAAAAATTCACCTCCATATCTCCGAAAGTGCTGAATAGAAAAAATTGAGACATGGCTCATTGGAAAGAACTCTCCAGGGGGAATAAAATAAGTTAATGATGACGTCATCGGTCACGTGGTTCGGCCGCCATCTTGGAAAATCCGAAAAACGTTGCACCTCTATCTCCAAAAGTGCTGAACAGAAAAAATTGAGACATGGCTCATTGGAAAGAACTCTCCAGGGGGAATAAAATATGTTAATGATGTCGTCATCGGTCACGTGGTTCGGCCGCCATCTTGGAAAAACGGCAAAAATTTGCACCACTATATCTCCAAAAGTGCTGAACAGAAAAAAATTGAGACATGGCTCATTGTAAAGAACTCCCGATGGTGAACAAAATATGTTAATGATGACGTCATCAGTCACGTGGTTCGGCCGCCATCTTGGAAAAACCGAAAATATTTGCACTGCTATATCTCCGAAAGTACTGAACAGAAAAAATTGAGACATGGCTCATTGCAAAGAACTCTCCATGGGGAATAAAATATGTTAATGATGATGTCATCAGTCACGTGGTCGGCCGCCATCTTGGAAAAACGGCAAAACTTTGCTCCACTATATCTCCAAAAGTGCTGAACAGAAAAAATTGAGACATGGCTCATTGTAAAGAACTCTCCATGGTGAATAAAATATGTTAATGATGACGTCATCAGTCACGTGGTTCGGCCGCCATCTTGGGAAAACCGAAAAACTTTGCACCACTATATCTCCAAAAGTGCTGAACAGAAAAAATGGAGACATGGCTCATTGTGAAGAACTCTCCATGTGGAATAAAATATGTTAATGATGACGTCATCAGTCACGTGGTTCGGCCGCCATCTTGTAAAAACCGAAAAACTTTGCACATCCATATCTCTGAATGTACTGAATAGAAAAAATTGAGACATGGCTCATTGCAAAGAACTCTCCATGGAGAATACAATATGTTAATGATGACGTCATCGGTCACGTGATTCGGCCGCCATCTTGGAAAATCCGAAAAACTATGCACCTCCATATCTCCGAAAGTGCTGAATAGAAAAAATTGAGACATGGCCCATTGTAAAGAACTCTCCATGGGGAATAAAATATGTTAATGATGATGTCATCAGTCACGTGGTTCGGCCGCCATCTTGGAAAAACCGAAAAACTCTGCACCTCCACATCTCCGAAAGTCCTGAATATAAAAAATTGAGGTATGGCTCATTGTAAACAACTCTCCACGTGGAATAAAATATGTTAATGATGACATCATCGGTCACGTGGTTCGGCCGCCATATTTGTCCTAAATGGCCGATAAAAAAGTACATTCCGGCAAGTCCTCGGTCTCTGACCGATTTTTCATTACTTGCCGGAAAAAATTTTCCGACAAGTATGTTGATCTGTTCGTTTGTTACTTGCCGGAAAAATTTTCCGGCAAGTATGTTGATCTGTTCGTTTGTTTGTCTGTCTGTCTGTTTGTCTGTCTGTTTGTCTGTCTGTTTGTCTGTTTGCAGCACTGCGTCTACACCGTTGCACGGAGAATCGCCAAACTTTGCACACATAATGGTCTTGCCCTCTAATATACTGTGCCTCAATGATGACGTCATCAGTGACGTGGTTCGGCCGCCATCTTGGAAAAACCGAATAAATTTGCACCTCTATATCTCCGAAAGTACTGAACAGAAAAAATTGAGACATGGCTCATTGTAAAGAACTCTCCATGGGGAATAAAATATGTTAATGATGACGTCATATGTCACGTGGTCGGCCGCCATCTTGGAAAAACGGCAAAAATTTGCACCACTATATCTCCAAAAGTGCTGAACAGAAAAAATTGAGACATGGCTCATTGTAAAGAACTCTCCATGGGGAATAAAATATGTAAATGATGACGTCATCAGTCACGTGGTTCGGTCGCCATCTTGGAAAAACGGCAAATCGTTGCGCCACTATATCTCCAAAAGTGCTGAACAGAAAAAATTGAGACATGGCTCATTGGAAAGAACTCTCCATGGGGAATAAAATATGTTAATGATGACGTCATATGTCACGTGGTCGGCCGCCATCTTGGAAAAACGGCAAAACTTTGCACCACTATATCTCCAAAAGTGCTGAACAGAATAATTGAGACATGGCTCATTGTAAAGAACTCTCCATGGGGAATAAAATATGTTAATGATGACGTCATCAGTCACGTGGTCGGCCGCCATCTTGGAAAAACGGCAAAACTTTGCACCACAAAATCTCCAAAAGTGCTGAACAGAAAAAATTGAGACATGGCTCATTGTAAAGAACTCTCCATGGGGAATAAAATATGTTAATGATGACGCCATCGGTCACGTGGTTCGGCCGCCATCTTGGAAAAATGGGAAAACTTTGCACCACTATATCTCCAAAAGTGCAGAATGGAAAAAATTGAGACATGGCTCATTGTAAAGAACTCTCAATGGGGAATAAAATATGTTAATGATGACGTCATATGTCACGTGGTTCGGCCGCCATCTTGGAAAAACCGAAAAATTGTGCACCTCCATATCTCTGAAAGTGCTGAATAGAAAAAATTGAGACATGGCTCATTGTAAAGAACTCTCCATGGGGAATAAAATATGTTAATGATGACATCATAGGTCACGTGGTTCGGCTGCCATCTTGGAAAAACCGAAAAACGTAGCACCTCCATATCTCCAAAAGTGCTGAATAGAAAAAGTTGAGACATGGCTCATTGTAAAGAACTCTCCATGCGGAATAAAATATGTAAATGATGACGTCATCAGTCACGTGGTTCGGTCGCCATCTTGGAAAAACGGCAAAACGTTGCGCCACGATATCTCCAAAAGTGCTGAACTGAAAAAATTGAGACATGGCTCATTGTAAAGAACTCTCCATGGGGAATAAAATATGTTAATGATGACGTCATATGTCACGTGGTCGGCCGCCATCTTGGAAAAACGGCAAAACTTTGCACCACTATATCGCCAAAAGTGCTGAACAGAAAAAATTGAGACATGGCTCATTGTAAAGAACTCCACATGGGGAATAAAATATGTTAATGATGACGTCATCAGTCACGTGGTCGGCCGCCATCTTTGAAAAACGGCAAAACTTTGCACTACGAAATCTCCAAAAGTGCTGAACAGAAAAAATTGAGACATGGCTCATTGTAAAAAACTCTCCATGGGGAATAAAATATGTTAATGATGTCATATGTCACGTGGTCGGCCGCCATCTTGGAAAAACGGCAAAACTTTGCACCACTATATCTCCAAAAGTGCTGAACAGAAAAAATTGAGACATGGCTCATTGTAAAGACCTCTCCATGGGGAATAAAATATGTTAATGATGATGCCATCGGTCATGTGGTTCGGCCGCCATCTTGGAAAAACGGCAAAAACTTTGCACCACTATATCTCCAAAAGTGCAGAATGGAAAAAATTGAGACATGGCTCAATGTAAAGACCTCTCCATGGGGAATAAAATTTGTTAATGATGACATCATATGTCACGTGGTTCGGCCGCCATCTTGGAAAAACCGAAACCTCCACATCTCCGAAAGTGCTGAATAGAAAAAATTGAGACATGGCTCATTGAAAAGAACTCTCCATGGGGAATAAAATATGTTAATGATGACGTCATCGGTCACGTGGTTCGGCCGCCATATTTGTCCTAAATGGCCAATAAAAAAGTACATTCCGGCAAGTCCTCGGTCTCTGACCGATTTTTCATCTGTTTGTCTGTTTGTCTGTTTGTCTGTTTGTCTGTCTGTTTGCAGCACTGCGTCTACACCGTTGCACGTAGAATCGCCAAACTTTGCACACATATTGGTCTTGCCCTGGAATAGACTGTGCCCAATTGATGACGTCATCGGCGACGTGGTTCGGCCGCCATCTTGGAAAAACCGAAAAACTTTGCACCTCTATATCTCCGAAAGTACTGAACAGAAAAAATTGAGACATGGCTCATTGTAAAGAACTCTCCATGGGGAATAAAATATGTTAATGATGACGTCATCAGTCACGTGGTCGGCCGCCATCTTGGAAAAACAGCAAAACTTTGCACCACTATATCTCCAAAAGTGCTGAACAGAAAAAATTGAGACATGGCTCATTGTAAAGAACTCTCCATGGGGAATAAAATATGTTAATGATGATGTCATATGTCACGTGGTCGGCCGCCATTTTGGAAAAACGGCAAAACTTTGCACCACTATATCTCCAAAAGTGCTGAACAGAAAAAATTGAGACATGGCTCATTGTAAAGAACTCTCCATGGGGAATAAAATATGTTAATGATGACGTCATCAGTCACGTGGTCGGCCGCCATCTTGGAAAAACGGCAAAACTTTGCACCACGAAATCTCCAAAAGTGCTGAACAGAAAAAATTGAGACATGGCTCATTGTAAAGAACTCTCCATGGGGAATAAAATATGTTAATGATGATGTCATATGTCACGTGGTCGGCCGCCATCTTGGAAAAACGGCAAAACTTTGCACCACGATATCTCCAAAAGTGCTGAACAGAAAAAATTGAGACATGGCTCATTGTAAAGAACTCTCCATGGGGAATAAAATATGTTAATGATGATGTCATATGTCACGTGGTCGGCCGCCATCTTGGAAAAACGGCAAAACTTTGCACCACTATATCTCCAAAAGTGCTGAACAGAAAAAATTGACATGGCTCATTGTAAAGAACTCTCCATGGGGAATAAAATTTGTTAATGATGACGTCATATGTCACGTGGTTCGGCCGCCATCTTGGAAAAACCGAAAAACTTAGCACCTCTATGTGTCCAAAAGTGCTGAATAGAAAAAATTGAGACATGCCTCATTGTAAAGAACTCTCCATGGGGAATAAAATATGTTAATGATGACGTCATCGGTCACGTGGTTCGGCCGCCATATTTGTCCTAAATGGCGGATAAAAAAGTACATTCCGGCAAGTCCTCGGTCTCTGACCGATTTTTCATCTGTCTGTTTGTCTGTTTGTCTGTCTGTTTGTCTGTTTGCAGCACTGCGTCTACACCGTTGCACGGAGAATCGCCAAACTTTGCACACATAATGGTCTTGCCCTCTAATATACTGTGCCTCAATGATGACGTCATCGGTGACGTGGTTCGGCCGCCATCTTGGAAAAACCGAATAAATTTGCACCTCTATATCTCCAAAAGTGCTGAACAGAAAAAATTGAGACATGCCTCATTGTAAAGAACTCTCCATGGGGAATAAAATATGTTAATGATGACGTCATCAGTCACGTGGTCGGCCGCCATCTTGGAAAAACAGAAAAACTTAGCACCTCCATATCTCCGAAAGTGCTGAATAGAAAAAATTGAGACATGGCTCATTGTAAAGAACTCTCCATGGGGAATAAAATATGTAAATGATGACGTCATCAGTCACGTGGTCGGCCGCCATCTTGGAAAAACAGAAAAACTTAGCACCTCCATATCTCCGAAAGTGCTGAATAGAAAAAATTGAGACATGGCTCATTGTAAAGAACTCTCCATGGGGAATAAAATATGTTAATGATGACGTCATCAGTCACGTGGTTCGGCCGCCATGTTGGCAAAACCGAAAAATTTTGCACCTCCATATCTCCAAAAGTGCTGAATAGAAAAAATTGAGACATGGCTCATTAGATAGAACTCTCCATGGGGAATAAAATATGTTACTGATGACGTCATATGTCACGTGGTTCGGCCGCCATCTTGGAAAAACCGAAAAACTTTGCACCTCCATATCTCCAAAAGTGCTGAACAGAAAAAATTGAGCCATGGCTCATTGTAAAGAACTTTCCATGGGGAATTAAATGTTAATGCTGACGTCATCGGTCACTTGGTTCGGCCGCCATCTTGGAAAAACCCAAAAACTTTGCACCTCCATATCTCCGAAAGTGCTGAATAGAAAAAATTGAGACATGGCTCATTGTAAAGAACTCTCCATGGGGAATAAAATATGTTAATGATGACGTCATCGGTCACGAGGTTCGACCGCCTTATTTGTCCGAAATGGCCGATAAAAAAGTAAATTCCGGCAAGTCCTCGGTCTCTGACCGATTTTTCATCTGTCTGTTTGTCTGTCTGTCTGTCTGTCTGTCTGTCTGTCTGTCTGTTTGCAGCACTGCGTCTACACCGTTGCACGGCGAATCGCCAAACTTTGCACACATATTGGTCTTGCCCTGGAATAGACTGTGCCCAATTGATGACGTCATCGGTGACGTGGTTCGGCCGCCATCTTGGAAAAACCGAATAAATTTGCACCTCTATATCTCCGAAAGTACTGAACAGAAAAAATTGAGACATGGCTCATTGTAAAGAACTCTCCATGGGGAATAAAATATGTTAATGATGACGTCATATGTCACGTGGTCGGCCGCCATCTTGGAAAAACGGCAAAAATTTGCACCACTATATCTCCAAAAGTGCTGAACAGAAAAAATTGAGACATGGCTCATTGTAAAGAACTCTCCATGGGGAATAAAATATGTAAATGATGACGTCATCAGTCACGTGGTTCGGTCGCCATCTTGGAAAAACGGCAAATCGTTGCGCCACTATATCTCCAAAAGTGCTGAACAGAAAAAATTGAGACATGGCTCATTGGAAAGAACTCTCCATGGGGAATAAAATATGTTAATGATGACGTCATATGTCACGTGGTCGGCCGCCATCTTGGAAAAACGGCAAAACTTTGCACCACTATATCTCCAAAAGTGCTGAACAGAATAATTGAGACATGGCTCATTGTAAAGAACTCTCCATGGGGAATAAAATATGTTAATGATGACGTCATCAGTCACGTGGTCGGCCGCCATCTTGGAAAAACGGCAAAACTTTGCACCACAAAATCTCCAAAAGTGCTGAACAGAAAAAATTGAGACATGGCTCATTGTAAAGAACTCTCCATGGGGAATAAAATATGTTAATGATGACGCCATCGGTCACGTGGTTCGGCCGCCATCTTGGAAAAATGGGAAAACTTTGCACCACTATATCTCCAAAAGTGCAGAATGGAAAAAATTGAGACATGGCTCATTGTAAAGAACTCTCAATGGGGAATAAAATATGTTAATGATGACGTCATATGTCACGTGGTTCGGCCGCCATCTTGGAAAAACCGAAAAATTGTGCACCTCCATATCTCTGAAAGTGCTGAATAGAAAAAATTGAGACATGGCTCATTGTAAAGAACTCTCCATGGGGAATAAAATATGTTAATGATGACATCATAGGTCACGTGGTTCGGCTGCCATCTTGGAAAAACCGAAAAACGTAGCACCTCCATATCTCCAAAAGTGCTGAATAGAAAAAGTTGAGACATGGCTCATTGTAAAGAACTCTCCATGCGGAATAAAATATGTAAATGATGACGTCATCAGTCACGTGGTTCGGTCGCCATCTTGGAAAAACGGCAAAACGTTGCGCCACGATATCTCCAAAAGTGCTGAACTGAAAAAATTGAGACATGGCTCATTGTAAAGAACTCTCCATGGGGAATAAAATATGTTAATGATGACGTCATATGTCACGTGGTCGGCCGCCATCTTGGAAAAACGGCAAAACTTTGCACCACTATATCGCCAAAAGTGCTGAACAGAAAAAATTGAGACATGGCTCATTGTAAAGAACTCCACATGGGGAATAAAATATGTTAATGATGACGTCATCAGTCACGTGGTCGGCCGCCATCTTTGAAAAACGGCAAAACTTTGCACTACGAAATCTCCAAAAGTGCTGAACAGAAAAAATTGAGACATGGCTCATTGTAAAAAACTCTCCATGGGGAATAAAATATGTTAATGATGTCATATGTCACGTGGTCGGCCGCCATCTTGGAAAAACGGCAAAACTTTGCACCACTATATCTCCAAAAGTGCTGAACAGAAAAAATTGAGACATGGCTCATTGTAAAGACCTCTCCATGGGGAATAAAATATGTTAATGATGATGCCATCGGTCATGTGGTTCGGCCGCCATCTTGGAAAAACGGCAAAAACTTTGCACCACTATATCTCCAAAAGTGCAGAATGGAAAAAATTGAGACATGGCTCAATGTAAAGACCTCTCCATGGGGAATAAAATTTGTTAATGATGACATCATATGTCACGTGGTTCGGCCGCCATCTTGGAAAAACCGAAACCTCCACATCTCCGAAAGTGCTGAATAGAAAAAATTGAGACATGGCTCATTGAAAAGAACTCTCCATGGGGAATAAAATATGTTAATGATGACGTCATCGGTCACGTGGTTCGGCCGCCATATTTGTCCTAAATGGCCAATAAAAAAGTACATTCCGGCAAGTCCTCGGTCTCTGACCGATTTTTCATCTGTTTGTCTGTTTGTCTGTTTGTCTGTTTGTCTGTCTGTTTGCAGCACTGCGTCTACACCGTTGCACGTAGAATCGCCAAACTTTGCACACATATTGGTCTTGCCCTGGAATAGACTGTGCCCAATTGATGACGTCATCGGCGACGTGGTTCGGCCGCCATCTTGGAAAAACCGAAAAACTTTGCACCTCTATATCTCCGAAAGTACTGAACAGAAAAAATTGAGACATGGCTCATTGTAAAGAACTCTCCATGGGGAATAAAATATGTTAATGATGACGTCATCAGTCACGTGGTCGGCCGCCATCTTGGAAAAACAGCAAAACTTTGCACCACTATATCTCCAAAAGTGCTGAACAGAAAAAATTGAGACATGGCTCATTGTAAAGAACTCTCCATGGGGAATAAAATATGTTAATGATGATGTCATATGTCACGTGGTCGGCCGCCATTTTGGAAAAACGGCAAAACTTTGCACCACTATATCTCCAAAAGTGCTGAACAGAAAAAATTGAGACATGGCTCATTGTAAAGAACTCTCCATGGGGAATAAAATATGTTAATGATGACGTCATCAGTCACGTGGTCGGCCGCCATCTTGGAAAAACGGCAAAACTTTGCACCACGAAATCTCCAAAAGTGCTGAACAGAAAAAATTGAGACATGGCTCATTGTAAAGAACTCTCCATGGGGAATAAAATATGTTAATGATGATGTCATATGTCACGTGGTCGGCCGCCATCTTGGAAAAACGGCAAAACTTTGCACCACGATATCTCCAAAAGTGCTGAACAGAAAAAATTGAGACATGGCTCATTGTAAAGAACTCTCCATGGGGAATAAAATATGTTAATGATGATGTCATATGTCACGTGGTCGGCCGCCATCTTGGAAAAACGGCAAAACTTTGCACCACTATATCTCCAAAAGTGCTGAACAGAAAAAATTGACATGGCTCATTGTAAAGAACTCTCCATGGGGAATAAAATTTGTTAATGATGACGTCATATGTCACGTGGTTCGGCCGCCATCTTGGAAAAACCGAAAAACTTAGCACCTCTATGTGTCCAAAAGTGCTGAATAGAAAAAATTGAGACATGCCTCATTGTAAAGAACTCTCCATGGGGAATAAAATATGTTAATGATGACGTCATCGGTCACGTGGTTCGGCCGCCATATTTGTCCTAAATGGCGGATAAAAAAGTACATTCCGGCAAGTCCTCGGTCTCTGACCGATTTTTCATCTGTCTGTTTGTCTGTTTGTCTGTCTGTTTGTCTGTTTGCAGCACTGCGTCTACACCGTTGCACGGAGAATCGCCAAACTTTGCACACATAATGGTCTTGCCCTCTAATATACTGTGCCTCAATGATGACGTCATCGGTGACGTGGTTCGGCCGCCATCTTGGAAAAACCGAATAAATTTGCACCTCTATATCTCCAAAAGTGCTGAACAGAAAAAATTGAGACATGCCTCATTGTAAAGAACTCTCCATGGGGAATAAAATATGTTAATGATGACGTCATCAGTCACGTGGTCGGCCGCCATCTTGGAAAAACAGAAAAACTTAGCACCTCCATATCTCCGAAAGTGCTGAATAGAAAAAATTGAGACATGGCTCATTGTAAAGAACTCTCCATGGGGAATAAAATATGTAAATGATGACGTCATCAGTCACATGGTCGGCCGCCATCTTGGAAAAACAGAAAAACTTAGCACCTCCATATCTCCGAAAGTGCTGAATAGAAAAAATTGAGACATGGCTCATTGTAAAGAACTCTCCATGGGGAATAAAATATGTTAATGATGACGTCATCAGTCACGTGGTTCGGCCGCCATGTTGGCAAAACCGAAAAATTTTGCACCTCCATATCTCCAAAAGTGCTGAATAGAAAAAATTGAGACATGGCTCATTAGATAGAACTCTCCATGGGGAATAAAATATGTTACTGATGACGTCATATGTCACGTGGTTCGGCCGCCATCTTGGAAAAACCGAAAAACTTTGCACCTCCATATCTCCAAAAGTGCTGAACAGAAAAAATTGAGCCATGGCTCATTGTAAAGAACTTTCCATGGGGAATTAAATGTTAATGCTGACGTCATCGGTCACTTGGTTCGGCCGCCATCTTGGAAAAACCCAAAAACTTTGCACCTCCATATCTCCGAAAGTGCTGAATAGAAAAAATTGAGACATGGCTCATTGTAAAGAACTCTCCATGGGGAATAAAATATGTTAATGATGACGTCATCGGTCACGAGGTTCGACCGCCTTATTTGTCCGAAATGGCCGATAAAAAAGTAAATTCCGGCAAGTCCTCGGTCTCTGACCGATTTTTCATCTGTCTGTTTGTCTGTCTGTCTGTCTGTCTGTCTGTCTGTCTGTCTGTTTGCAGCACTGCGTCTACACCGTTGCACGGCGAATCGCCAAACTTTGCACACATATTGGTCTTGCCCTGGAATAGACTGTGCCCAATTGATGACGTCATCGGTGACGTGGTTCGGCCGCCATCTTGGAAAAACTGAAAAACCTTGCACCTCTATATCTCCGAAAGTACTGAACAGAAAAAATTGAGACATGGCTCATTGTAAAGAACTCTCCATGGGGAATAAAATATGTAAATGATGACGTCATCAGTCACGTGGTTCGGTCGCCATCTTGGAAAAACGGCAAAACGTTGCGCCACTATATCTCCAAAAGTGCTGAACAGAAAAAATTGAGACATGGCTCATTGTAAAGAACTCTCCATGGGGAATATAATATGTTAATGATGACGTCATATGTCACGTGGTCGGCCGCCATCTTGGAAAAACGGCAAAACTTTGCACCACTATATCTCCAAAAGTGCTGAACAGAAAAAATTGAGACATGGCTCATTGTAAAGAACTCTCCATGGGGAATAAAATATGTTA
Source organism: Myxine glutinosa (assembly GCF_964187855.1). Classification (NCBI taxonomy): domain Eukaryota; kingdom Metazoa; phylum Chordata; class Myxini; order Myxiniformes; family Myxinidae; genus Myxine; species Myxine glutinosa. The sequence goes on from NC_136267.1 coordinate 50,623,597, forward strand.
ATGATGACGTCATCAGTCGCGTGGTCGGCCGCCATCTTGGAAAAACCGAAAAACCTAGCACCTCCATATCTCCGAAAGTGCTGAATAGAAAAAATTGAGACATGGCTCATTGTCAAGAACTCTCCATGTGGAATAAAATATGTTAATGATGACGTCATCGGTCACGTGGTGCGGCCGCCATCTTGGAAAAACGGGAAAAAAATTCACCTCCATATCTCCGAAAGTGCTGAATAGAAAAAATTGAGACATGGCTCATTGGAAAGAACTCTCCAGGGGGAATAAAATAAGTTAATGATGACGTCATCGGTCACGTGGTTCGGCCGCCATCTTGGAAAATCCGAAAAACGTTGCACCTCTATCTCCAAAAGTGCTGAACAGAAAAAATTGAGACATGGCTCATTGGAAAGAACTCTCCAGGGGGAATAAAATATGTTAATGATGTCGTCATCGGTCACGTGGTTCGGCCGCCATCTTGGAAAAACGGCAAAAATTTGCACCACTATATCTCCAAAAGTGCTGAACAGAAAAAAATTGAGACATGGCTCATTGTAAAGAACTCCCGATGGTGAACAAAATATGTTAATGATGACGTCATCAGTCACGTGGTTCGGCCGCCATCTTGGAAAAACCGAAAATATTTGCACTGCTATATCTCCGAAAGTACTGAACAGAAAAAATTGAGACATGGCTCATTGCAAAGAACTCTCCATGGGGAATAAAATATGTTAATGATGATGTCATCAGTCACGTGGTCGGCCGCCATCTTGGAAAAACGGCAAAACTTTGCTCCACTATATCTCCAAAAGTGCTGAACAGAAAAAATTGAGACATGGCTCATTGTAAAGAACTCTCCATGGTGAATAAAATATGTTAATGATGACGTCATCAGTCACGTGGTTCGGCCGCCATCTTGGGAAAACCGAAAAACTTTGCACCACTATATCTCCAAAAGTGCTGAACAGAAAAAATGGAGACATGGCTCATTGTGAAGAACTCTCCATGTGGAATAAAATATGTTAATGATGACGTCATCAGTCACGTGGTTCGGCCGCCATCTTGTAAAAACCGAAAAACTTTGCACATCCATATCTCTGAATGTACTGAATAGAAAAAATTGAGACATGGCTCATTGCAAAGAACTCTCCATGGAGAATACAATATGTTAATGATGACGTCATCGGTCACGTGATTCGGCCGCCATCTTGGAAAATCCGAAAAACTATGCACCTCCATATCTCCGAAAGTGCTGAATAGAAAAAATTGAGACATGGCCCATTGTAAAGAACTCTCCATGGGGAATAAAATATGTTAATGATGATGTCATCAGTCACGTGGTTCGGCCGCCATCTTGGAAAAACCGAAAAACTCTGCACCTCCACATCTCCGAAAGTCCTGAATATAAAAAATTGAGGTATGGCTCATTGTAAACAACTCTCCACGTGGAATAAAATATGTTAATGATGACATCATCGGTCACGTGGTTCGGCCGCCATATTTGTCCTAAATGGCGGATAAAAAAGTACATTCCGGCAAGTCCTCGGTCTCTGACCGATTTTTCATTACTTGCCGGAAAAGATTCCGGCAAGTATGTTGATCTGTTCGTTTGTTTGTCTGTTTGTCTGTTTGTCTGTTTGTCTGTTTGTCTGTCTGTCTGTTTGCAGCACTGCGTCTACACCGTTGCACGGCGAATCGCCAAACTTTGCACACATATTGGTCTTGCCCTGGAATAGACTGTGCCCAATTGATGACGTCATCGGTGACGTGGTTCGGCCGCCATCTTGGAAAAACTGAAAAACCTTGCACCTCTATATCTCCAAAAGTGCTGAACAGAAAAAATTGAGACATGGCTCATTGTAAAGAACTCTCCATGGGGAATAAAATATGTTAATGATGACGTCATCAGTCGCGTGGTCGGCCGCCATCTTGGAAAAACCGAAAAACCTAGCACCTCCATATCTCCGAAAGTGCTGAATAGAAAAAATTGAGACATGGCTCATTGTCAAGAACTCTCCATGGTGAATAAAATATGTTAATGATGACGTCATCGGTCACGTGGTGCGGCCGCCATCTTGGAAAAACGGGAAAAAAATTCACCTCCATATCTCCAAAAGTGCTGAACAGAAAAAATGGAGACATGGCTCATTGTGAAGAACTCTCCATGTGGAATAAAATATGTTAATGATGACGTCATCAGTCACGTGGTTCGGCCGCCATCTTGTAAAAACCGAAAAACTTTGCACATCCATATCTCTGAATGTACTGAATAGAAAAAATTGAGACATGGCTCATTGCAAAGAACTCTCCATGGAGAATACAATATGTTAATGATGACGTCATCGGTCACGTGATTCGGCCGCCATCTTGGAAAATCCGAAAAACTATGCACCTCCATATCTCCGAAAGTGCTGAATAGAAAAAATTGAGACATGGCCCATTGTAAAGAACTCTCCATGGGGAATAAAATATGTTAATGATGATGTCATCAGTCACGTGGTTCGGCCGCCATCTTGGAAAAACCGAAAAACTCTGCACCTCCACATCTCCGAAAGTCCTGAATATAAAAAATTGAGGTATGGCTCATTGTAAACAACTCTCCACGTGGAATAAAATATGTTAATGATGACATCATCGGTCACGTGGTTCGACCGCCATATTTGTCCTAAATGGCCGATAAAAAAGTACATTCCGGCAAGTCCTCGGTCTCTGACCGATTTTTCATTACTTGCCGGAAAAGATTCCGGCAAGTATGTTGATCTGTTCGTTTGTCTGTCTGTTTGTCTGTCTGTCTGTCTGTCTGTCTGTCTGTCTGTCTGTTTGCAGCACTGCGTCTACACCGTTGCACGGCGAATCGCCAAACTTTGCACACATATTGGTCTTGCCCTGGAATAGACTGTGCCCAATTGATGACGTCATCGGTGACGTGGTTCGGCCGCCATCTTGGAAAAACTGAAAAACCTTGCACCTCTATATCTCCGAAAGTACTGAACAGAAAAAATTGAGACATGGCTCATTGTAAAGAACTCTCCATGGGGAATAAAATATGTAAATGATGACGTCATCAGTCACGTGGTTCGGTCGCCATCTTGGAAAAACGGCAAAACGTTGCGCCACTATATCTCCAAAAGTGCTGAACAGAAAAAATTGAGACATGGCTCATTGTAAAGAACTCTCCATGGGGAATATAATATGTTAATGATGACGTCATATGTCACGTGGTCGGCCGCCATCTTGGAAAAACGGCAAAACTTTGCACCACTATATCTCCAAAAGTGCTGAACAGAAAAAATTGAGACATGGCTCATTGTAAAGAACTCTCCATGGGGAATAAAATATGTTAATGATGACGTCATCAGTCGCGTGGTCGGCCGCCATCTTGGAAAAACCGAAAAACCTAGCACCTCCATATCTCCGAAAGTGCTGAATAGAAAAAATTGAGACATGGCTCATTGTCAAGAACTCTCCATGTGGAATAAAATATGTTAATGATGACGTCATCGGTCACGTGGTGCGGCCGCCATCTTGGAAAAACGGGAAAAAAATTCACCTCCATATCTCCGAAAGTGCTGAATAGAAAAAATTGAGACATGGCTCATTGGAAAGAACTCTCCAGGGGGAATAAAATAAGTTAATGATGACGTCATCGGTCACGTGGTTCGGCCGCCATCTTGGAAAATCCGAAAAACGTTGCACCTCTATCTCCAAAAGTGCTGAACAGAAAAAAATTGAGACATGGCTCATTGGAAAGAACTCTCCAGGGGGAATAAAATATGTTAATGATGTCGTCATCGGTCACGTGGTTCGGCCGCCATCTTGGAAAAACGGCAAAAATTTGCACCACTATATCTCCAAAAGTGCTGAACAGAAAAAAATTGAGACATGGCTCATTGTAAAGAACTCCCGATGGTGAACAAAATATGTTAATGATGACGTCATCAGTCACGTGGTTCGGCCGCCATCTTGGAAAAACCGAAAATATTTGCACTGCTATATCTCCGAAAGTACTGAACAGAAAAAATTGAGACATGGCTCATTGCAAAGAACTCTCCATGGGGAATAAAATATGTTAATGATGATGTCATCAGTCACGTGGTCGGCCGCCATCTTGGAAAAACGGCAAAACTTTGCTCCACTATATCTCCAAAAGTGCTGAACAGAAAAAATTGAGACATGGCTCATTGTAAAGAACTCTCCATGGTGAATAAAATATGTTAATGATGACGTCATCAGTCACGTGGTTCGGCCGCCATCTTGGGAAAACCGAAAAACTTTGCACCACTATATCTCCAAAAGTGCTGAACAGAAAAAATGGAGACATGGCTCATTGTGAAGAACTCTCCATGTGGAATAAAATATGTTAATGATGACGTCATCAGTCACGTGGTTCGGCCGCCATCTTGTAAAAACCGAAAAACTTTGCACATCCATATCTCTGAATGTACTGAATAGAAAAAATTGAGACATGGCTCATTGCAAAGAACTCTCCATGGAGAATACAATATGTTAATGATGACGTCATCGGTCACGTGATTCGGCCGCCATCTTGGAAAATCCGAAAAACTATGCACCTCCATATCTCCGAAAGTGCTGAATAGAAAAAATTGAGACATGGCCCATTGTAAAGAACTCTCCATGGGGAATAAAATATGTTAATGATGATGTCATCAGTCACGTGGTTCGGCCGCCATCTTGGAAAAACCGAAAAACTCTGCACCTCCACATCTCCGAAAGTCCTGAATATAAAAAATTGAGGTATGGCTCATTGTAAACAACTCTCCACGTGGAATAAAATATGTTAATGATGACATCATCGGTCACGTGGTTCGGCCGCCATATTTGTCCTAAATGGCCGATAAAAAAGTACATTCCGGCAAGTCCTCGGTCTCTGACCGATTTTTCATTACTTGCCGGAAAAAATTTTCCGGCAAGTATGTTGATCTGTTCGTTTGTTACTTGCCGGAAAAATTTTCCGGCAAGTATGTTGATCTGTTCGTTTGTTTGTCTGTCTGTCTGTTTGTCTGTCTGTTTGTCTGTCTGTTTGTCTGTTTGCAGCACTGCGTCTACACCGTTGCACGGAGAATCGCCAAACTTTGCACACATATTCGTCTTGCCCTCTAATATACTGTGCCTCAATGATGACGTCATCAGTGACGTGGTTCGGCCGCCATCTTGGATAAACCGAATAAATTTGCACCTCTATATCTCCGAAAGTACTGAATAGAAAAAATTGAGACATGGCTCATTGTAAAGAACTCTCCATGGGGAATAAAATATGTTAATGATGACGTCATATGTCACGTGGTCGGCCGCCATCTTGGAAAATCCGAAAAACGTTGCACCTCTATCTCCAAAAGTGCTGAACAGAAAAAATTGAGACATGGCTCATTGGAAAGAACTCTCCAGGGGGAATAAAATATGTTAATGATGATGTCATCGGTCAGGTGGTTCGGCCGCCATCTTGGAAAAACCGAAAACTTTGCACCTCAACATCTCCGAAAGTGCTGAATTGAAAAAATTGAGACATGGCTCATTGAAAAGAACTCTCCATGGGGAATAAATGTTTATGATGACGTCATCGGTCACGTGGTTCGGCCACCATATTTGTCCTAAATGGCCGATAAAAATGTACATTGCGGCAAGTCCTCGGTCTCTGACCGATTTTTAATCTGTCTGTCTGTCTGTCTGTCTGTTTGCAGCACTGCGTCTACACCGTTGCACGTAGAATCGCCAAACTTTGCACACATATTGGTCTTGCCCTGGAATAGAGTGTGCCCAATTGATGACGTCATCGGTGACGTGGTTCGGCCGCCATCTTGGAAAAACCGAAAAACGTTGCACCTCTATATCTCCGAAAGTACTGAACAGAAAAAATTGAGACATGGCTCATTGTAAAGAACTCTCCATGCGGAATAAAATATGTAAATGATGACGTCATCAGTCACGTGGTTCGGTCGCCATCTTGGAAAAACGGCAAAACGTTGCGCCACGATATCTCCAAAAGTGCTGAACAGAAAAAATTGAGACATGGCTCATTGTAAAGAACTCTCCATGGGGAATAAAATATGTTAATGATGACGTCATATGTCACGTGGTCGGCCGCCATCTTGGAAAAACGGCAAAACTTTGCACCACTATATCGCCAAAAGTGCTGAACAGAAAAAATTGAGACATGGCTCATTGTAAAGAACTCCACATGGGGAATAAAATATGTTAATGATGACGTCATCAGTCACGTGGTCGGCCGCCATCTTGGAAAAACGGCAAAACTTTGCACTACGAAATCTCCAAAAGTGCTGAACAGAAAAAATTGAGACATGGCTCATTGTAAAAAACTCTCCATGGGGAATAAAATATGTTAATGATGTCATATGTCACGTGGTCGGCCGCCATCTTGGAAAAACCGAAAAACTCTGCACCTCCACATCTCCAAAAGTCCTGAATAGAAAAAATTGAGGCATGGCTCATTGTAAAGAACTCTCCATGGGGAATAAAATATGTTAATGATGACGTCAACGGTCACGTGGTTCGGCCGCCATATTTGTCCTAAATGGCGGATAAAAAAGTACATTCCGGCAAGTCCTCGGTCTCTGACCGATTTTTCATTTGTCTGTTTGTCTGTTTGTCTGTTTGTCTGTTTGTCTGTTTGCAGCACTACGTCTACACCGTTGCACGTAGAATAGCCAAACTTTGCACACATATTGGTCTTGCCCTCTAATATACTGTGCCCAAATGATGACGTCATGGGTCACGTGGTTCGGCCGCCATCTTGGAAAAACCGAAAAATTTTGCACCTCGATATCTCAGTGCTGAACAGAAAAAATTGAGACATGGCTCATTGTGAAGAACTCTCCATGGGGAATAAAACATGTTCATGATGACGTCATCAGTCACGTGGTTCGGCCGCCATCTTGGAAAAACCGAAAAATTTTTCACCTCCATATCTCCGAAAGTACTGAACAGAAAAAATTGAAACATGGCGCATTGTAAAGAACTCTCCATGGGGAATAAAATATGTTAATGATGACGTCATAGGTGCCTCCCTTATGACGTCATAATTGCATTTAACTCTGTCTGCAATATAACAGATGTTCTCAGCTTCATCAGTCGTAATTTCTTTGTAATCGTTGATCCAAACACCACTCATTTTGGTATTTAACTAAAAACAAGTCACATCCAGGAATCAAGATCGACCTGACAAAGAACAATACTAGAGATACTTTCTGACCAGTTTCAGCCATTCTAGAATGTCATTGAACTTTCAACTGAGTCGATTGAATGTTATGAAGGCTGTGTCCACTAGCACTGAGGAGAAAATCAAAGGTTGTGAAGAGTAAGATCACACAAGTGCATTATATGCAAGATGAGATACTATCTTTAATACAGATGCTCAGAACACATGTGCACAACATACTACTCTGTACCAGAACTGTGAACCAAGATATTGAGTGTATGTCAAAACCATATTCTGATTCCCACCGAACTAAAATCACCATGCTGGACGTGTAAAATGTAAATCACATGATGTAAAATCACAAATGATGTAAAATCACAAACTCATTTTCAGGTATTTTAACAAAGGGTAGTCAACATTGTACAACACTAATCAAGTCACATACAGTATAGTATCACACCAGAGGTCATTGGTGTTACAAGATTCAGATGACGAGATCATTCACTGGTCATGATTGACACCATTGGGTTTAGCAGTTCTAGAGAATTTGATATAGCTTCTGATGAAGAAGTGTATCCAATTTGAAGTGTTGCTGTTCATGTATTTTGAACTCATCTTTCCAGAGACAACCATTCAACCTTTATTGGATCACATACAGGTTGATAGACTTGTGACTGTCTCACTGGAGGAAGTTCACATGTATCAATATTTAATTACTGATGTTAATTACAATCAGGTAAATATTTGATAATGTAGCTCTGTCTGGGCTAAGATATGTAATGTACTGTTTAAAATCATAGTATGCTGTCATATATGTCATGCTTGCGGAGAATATCTGCTATAACAACTTACAACGACATCAATTATGTCTCATGAACCATTCATGTACATTGTACACTCTGTGGTGACAAAAGTCATGTCATGATCAGAATAGTACGTATCATGTACGTCCATGTGAACTTGTTCCGGTTCATTTTTATTGAAATATATGTGATCTATCATTGTACCTCTATCTGTTGTTGCCTGGTTAATACATTGTTTGAATCCATAGCATTGCATGAGCTTTGTCAACTCTGTTTGTCTTTGGTTTGTCAAATCATCATTGAAGTCACCAAGTATGATTGTTGGCACATGTAATGGCATCAAATCAAGAAGACTACTTAGTTGTAGCAAGAAGGTTTTCATTGGGAATGATGGTTTCCTATAAACTACAGTAACAACAAAACGTGATTTCTGCGTTTCTAAAACTATCGCTTTTGACTCCAAGCCTTTCACAGATATCAGTTCTAGTTCTTTAGGTTGCAGATCAGTCAGAGCACATATCATCACTCCGTGTAAATTACCATGATCATGCATGCTTGGAATATTTTGTCTGAAAACTGTATATCCATATTTCTCAGCAAATTCATCAACATTATGATCATCTGTCAGATAGGTTTCAGTGAAACACATAACATCTGTTTCAGCTAAAATTTGATTTTCTCTATGACTCATCAGGTCTGCTAATTTCTCCAGGAAATAATGGATATTTAAGTGACCCACTGTTATCCAGTCAGGTTTGTGCAAGGTCAAAAGATTTAACTCTTCCATTGATAATGTATTAACACGCATTTCATTAATTTCATGTTCCAATTTATCATTAGCTTTTATTCCAGCTGAATCAAAGTCAAGTATATGCAAACCAAGCAGAGTCTTCACTCGACTGAATGCCACATATGCTTGTCCTTTTCCAAATCGTTTTGCACCCTTCATGCTGACAACAATTTCATCCACTGTGAGACCCTGACACTTATGAATTGTTACTGCCCAAGCCAGTGTAAGCGGGAATTGTCTTCTGGAGATTTGCGCTGCCTTCCTGTTTCCTTTTTCAAATTTCCCTTCGTGTCTTTTGATTGGAACTGCATTGGGATATCGGTCTTTCCACTGACTTCCAGAAATAGCACTTGTACCTACATTTTCGTTGTCAAATTTCACCAGAACTATAGCAACTCCTTTGTTTGTATTTTGTATGATACTTTCAACAGTTCCAATTACACCATTAACAAGTCCATCTCCAGTATCCACATTATATGTGAGCATCACTCGTGCACCAATTGCCAAAATGAGAGTCGTATGAAGACCAGCAGTTTCAGAACGTTTATGTGAAGTTGGTATTCTTTCCAAATTTAGTTGTCCTGTGCTGTCCGTTTTGTCATCTGATGCATGAATGTAAATACGCTGTTTAGGACTTGGTGCAAGTTTCTCCAATTTTGCCATATTCCTGTCATCAACATCACAGTTGAATGCAAATACGTGGAGTACATCGTGTGGGTAATTTGGATCATCTAAACTGATTTCTCTAGATTTCAATACATCCAGATCTCTATTTGTACATTTCCCAACTCTAACACGGCAAAGCAATTCTGCAAATGCACAGTCATCTTTCTGACGCATAACTTCATCCAACTCATGTATTTTGAACTCTTCTTTCCAGAGACAACCATTCAACCTTTCGACTGGATCACGTACAGGTACATATTTGTGACTGTCTCACTGGAGGAAGTTGATACAAATCTCCAACTGCAAGAATACACACATTACCAAAATATATTGAATCTCCAGTAACTCCTTTAATTTCCTCTAGACGCTTGTGGATGTTCAACAACATATCTGATCCAACCATGGAAATTTCATCAATGATAACCAAGTGCAGATGTTCCAGCTTGGATCGTAGAGAATTCAGTTTCTCAAATGACAGATGGTCACCTTCTTTCCCATACTTAGTTGTTCGGAGAAGCAGCGCTGAGTGAATGGTCATTCCTCCAATATTAAATGCAGCAACTCCTGTAGGAGCAGTCAACAACACCGTGACATCTGTTGGTTTTATCCCACCTGACAGTGCTAACAACTTTCTAGTGTCTGAATGTATCAGTTTTATCACATGACTTTTTCCAACACCACCAGGACCACTCAAGAAAAGTCTGTATGGTTTTACAGTTTTACCCTGTTTCATTGCTATTACGGCAGCTTTGCACCACTGTCTGTGATAAAAAACGATCTCTGCCTGTTTCACATTGAGTCTACGAATCATTTTTCGATATTCTGAGGGTGACATAAGCTCTCGGTCAGCTTCAGCTTGATAACGTGCTACAAGTTCTGATGTCTGGATACATTTTGGCCATTCAATCATGTTGGCATTTGCATCAAGATCTTCCTGGTCAATATCCCTCTCCACATCAATGTCTTCATTTATATCTTGCAAATTGTTATGCTCAGCACCGGGTGCAATGTTTGCCCATGCGTGTTCCGGTGGTCCATATTCTGCATGATCATGCATAGCTTGATCGATTAGTTCCAAATTTTGTGTGAATTTTGCCTCATTTTCACATATGGCATCAGCAACGGCAAAATAATGAGAAGCATAATCAGGAAAGCCTGCAGTCAGATCAAGATCCTCATTTCTCCATGGTAAATATAGCATCAGTTTTGCTCGATAGAAGTTACTGGAGTCTTTTTCAAAACTAAACTTTCTAAATCGAATTACTGCTTCACATCGACGTTTATGCATTGTTCCTTTGCCATCTTTCAACTTGATGTACTTCGGGAGTCTATCTCTGTCAGCTAATCCTGCCTGTTCTTGATCCATTTCTAATACCACAGGAACACTGTCATCTATCTCTTCACCTCTGTCACAATGACTAACCGTATAATTGGCAGCAAAATCAGCAAGGCACAGGTTTTCCAATATGTTAGGCCTTGAAGCATATCTTATGATGATGTTACTTTGGAATATATCCTCATCTCCATCATCCAGATCATCAAGCTCTTTTTGTGGTTTCAGCACAGCTGATCGTTCTGTTTTTGCATCAGTATTGACAAACAACACCTGTCTACTGAATTTCTTCATTGGCATTGACAAAATTCGATACACAGCTTCTTGTGCACTTACTTCACGATGGTTCAAGAATACTGATCCCACACGTCTCAACATTGTTTTGATGTCCTGATCTTTGTATTCTTTGCACACTTGTTTCAATAGCTCTCCTACACCTTTTTCATTCTTGGTCATGTAAGCAGCTACATACATAACACATGCATATGCATCAACAATGAACTGGATATCAATGTTTGCTTGCCATGCTTTCAATACAGTAGGATTGTATGGATTAACATTAACTTCAGAAGGGTTTCTCCTCAGCAGTATATGTTTGCCTTTCTCAGAAACTGGCAACGCATTTGCATAAAGTTCTTCTGGTACATTCGCCATATCCAACAGTTTTGTCATACTAACATTCTTTGGGGTACTTTCATCGGACAATACCTCTTTCACTTTGCTGAGAATACACTTGGCACTTTCCTTGACCAGTTTTGAATTTTGTTCATCTGGTTCTCTGGCAATGATAGTTCTTGAACTCGGTGGTTTTGGGTATTTGAATCGACAACAACCCTTTTTTCTACAGTAAGACGAGTGACTATGGACTTGCAACCTTTCAACTAATGTGTGTAGCACAGGATCATCATCTGGCAGAGCACAAGATACATGTTTGTCCATGAAAGATGCAACAGCTTCATCAGATGCAACATCTAATTTTGGTGCATTTTTTACCCAAAGTAATGTGTGAGCATGAGGAGATCCACGAGCTTGAAATTCTATACGGATCACATAGTCAACAATCTCACCTAGCGGATGAGCATTCGATTTCAGTACATCTCTGAACAAAAGCTCTAATCTGTATTGAAACTGGCGTGCAGCAGTGACAGGGTTTGATCTCAACCACATTGATCTATCTGCAAATGACATAATTTTCACATCATCGTCACTCAGTATTGTACCATACTGTCGAGCTATTGTTTGAATTACATCAGGCCATTGCATGTCGGCAGCAGATACTGTGAAAAACCATGTAGGATTACCTACTTGTCGAACCATGGCGAGTACATCATAAAATACAGTTTGAAAGTAGGCCTGTGTCCCTCTAACATTCTTCAGGATTCTATATGCATGGTCAGATTGTATAAGTCTACTCATGTGTTCAACACTTTTCACCATACCAGCTGTGAGTCTTTTGCCACGAAAGTGTTTGCCACTAGCTCTACGAAACATGAAGTGATTGATATCACTCTGAACTTGTTTGCTTTCAGTAGCATATTGTGCACTAAGGAGATATTCAATTGATTTCGCAAATCGTCCATCTACATCAAGTAGTCTTTGGTTGAAGTATTTTCGTGGAGTTAAATGAATTGGTCGATCAGTTGTCAGTGCATTTGATCCATCTGGATATTTATCTGGATGTGACAATTCCTCAAAATTAGGATCACTCAGAAGTGGCATTGGCTTCTCGTTATCTCCTGGTGCAACACTTATCAATTTGTTTACTAATTCTGGATTTTCATTCATCATGCTGGTTTCATATGGCAAGCCGCAAACTTTAGAAGCTTCTTCAAAAGCATGCTCATCTTCAGCAACTAGTTCCTCATCAGAGTCATCACTTTCTGTGTTTTCCTTAGTCACAGTTGTCTTTCCATCACACGTTTCAGTCTCCAAAGATGATGCCACTCTACTCGTGTCAGACATATTAACATGTTTTTCAAGCACTTCGTCATTTGACAAGGATACACTTGTACCATCGCATACAGAGTATGGCTCAAACACAACATAGTGAGATTGACCAATCAATCCAAGATGAAATTCCTTATCACTGTGATATCTGGAACATACAGTGTGCATGGTAGAGCTTGACGTTGCATGAACATAAACAGTGAATGAAAACATATCTGCCAGTGCCTGTAGTGTTACGTGGTCTCCCCATTGATTTCCATATTGAACTTCATCAATGTACCTTATCCATTGCAACTCTCTTTGTGTTTCGATATCCTGTATTTCCCTGATAGCTCTATCATGTTCCGTTGGTTGCTCAGTATCAGCATTAGACAAATTTTCTGTTGCTATCCTGGCTGATATAAAGTCACGATAATTCTCAGCATTTGTGGTCATGAAATCAGCAACTTGTTCACGCAACAAAACTGGGTTACATGTAGTCACTCCTAGCCTGTCAAGGTGGTAACAAACAGAATAGAACATACAATTGCCATCACGTGGAACGTCAACAATATTCATCCTGTTTTTCCTAGCTAAGACATTCAACTTTGCATAGTCTGTCTGACAATGTTGTGGCAGATCTGACATTGATACATCAATCACAAATGTTGGTTGTTTTTCTTCTGAACAGCCCTGTGCTACACTTTCTGAACTATGGTCAGTAGAGCCAGGTGTTGATTGTGTTTCACACGAACTTTGTTTTCGTTTCTTCAAGCTAGGATCATCACAGCTAATTGCTTGCCAAAGCTCAACGTCATCATGTGCAGCATCACAGGCCCAGTTTTCATTGATTTCAATATTTGTGTAATGAGGGTTGTCTAACTTTAACCTGCGCAAAGCATTCAAAACTCTATCAGCATGTACATAATCATACATATAATGAGAGGAATGTTTCAGACTCCGTTTCAACTTCATGGGCACTATCTGTGATTCAGATGGCAATCGTGGGAACAGTTTACAAACAGCATCTAATTTTGATGGCACGTTAACTGCAGGACCATGTATACCATGTTGTTTTCCTCTTGGTAAACCAACCATTTTCATGAATGGGATTCTTTGCGATATCAATCTTAGTTCCAGCGCATTTAGGTCTTTCAGTTCACGTGGCTGTTGTTGTAGCGACAAGTTATTAGCCTTTGATTGTGCAGGCATTTTTCCTGTCTTCAGAGTCAAATCACATGTTCTACATATCCACTCTTGGCCATCATGCGACTTTAATCTATATGAAAGTACATCATTGAACAAACTGCTGGAACACTTCTTGTATCTATCTTCATTCAAGTGTATAACTGTCATTCTGTACATTAAACGGTGACATGAACAACATATATAATTTGCAGAATCCTTAACATTTTTCAAAAACTCTGAAATCACTGTTTCATTTTCTGGGATTATGTTAAACTTCACTTCTCTAATGATTCTCATTGATTTTTTCACATTTTCCTGTCTCAGTTTTCTCTTCTCTGGTGCTTCATTCTCACGAATGTGTTGCATTGAACTTTTCACTGTTCTCTGTCTTTTAACTCTCTTCTCTGTTGTTTCGTTTTCCCTTGATTCTGTATGTTTCTCTTGATCTGTGTTCTGCCTCAGTTTTCTCGTCTCTGGTGTTTCATTCTCACGAATGTGTTGCATTGAACTTTTCACTGTTCTCTGTCTTTTAACTCTCTTCTCTGTTGTTTCGTTTTCCCTTGATTCTGTATGTTTCTCTTGATCTGTGTTCTGCCTCAGTTTTGTCTTCTCCGGTGTTTCATTCTCACGAATGTGTTGCATTGAACTTTTCACTGTTCTCTGTCTTTTAACTCTCTTCTCTGTTGTTTCGTTTTCCCTTGATTCTGTATGTTTCTCTTGATCTGTGTTCTGCCTCAGTTTTGTCTTCTCCGGTGTTTCATTCTCACGAATGTGTTGCATTGAACTTTTCACTGTTCTCTGTCTTTTAACTCTCTTCTCTGTTGTTTCGTTTTCCCTTGATTCTGTATGTTTCTCTTGATCTGTGTTCTGCCTCAGTTTTGTCTTCTCCGGTGTTTCATTCTCACGAATGTGTTGCATTGAACTTTTCACTGTTCTCTGTCTTTTAACTCTCTTCTCTGTTGTTTCGTTTTCCCTTGATTCTGTATGTTTCTCTTGATCTGTGTTCTGCCTCAGTTTTCTCTTCTCTGGTGTTTCATTCTCACGTGATTTTCTCATTCTTAACTTAGACTCTGCTCTTCTTTGAGCAGTGCTTTTGCCTTTTGGTTTACCCATGATAAACTTCCGAATTTACAAAAAAATTGGAAGATATTTATATCGATGTGTGCTTAAAATGTAATTTGTGCAGTAAATCAACAAAATCAGACTTTATTTAAAGTCGGTTTTTTTCGTAACTTTTCGTTTTTCTTTAAACCTTTTGTTTAGGACAAAGATGATGTGAAATATGCTATGGATTTTGGTGACTTTTCTCTTTTTGATGAGGTGCGATGGAGTTTGATAATGGCAGGACCACACGTGATAACGATATGAAGAATGATACCAGGAACAGCACCTGAAAAGAGAAAAAAAACACAAATAAGAATATTTGTAAGTTTATATTAATTTCTGAATTGGTATTTATTTTACGACGTTTGGACGAAGGCAATTTTACCCGTCATCTAACGCCCTTGCATCGGGTGACACAATTGTGAATTCAGAATTCAGTAAACATGGTTCAGTAGGGAAAACCTCAATTTTTCAACCAGGATGAAAAACAAAACTTGCTTCATGCCGGGCCTGGGTTTGAACACACGGCCCTCCAGTTAGTCTGCTGTATCCGGTTTATAGGAAAATCAGATATGATTTCTTTCATTGCCCTATACCACAAACATGTTATACCTAATAATGAAGCCTGCAGAAGTAATGGTAACTTCGCCCCCAAAACTGTCATTTTAGATCATATAAACCACCCTAAAATTGGCCCTTTGGATCTGTACGAATGTGTAGCATTCGTACCATGTTCTGTCCCTTTGGATGATTCAACAGCACCCATACTGCTTGGGTACCTAGTAAGGTCCTAAACCTGCTACATGCATGATTAGAAAAGATGATCTTCGAGAAATGATAGAGTTTGAAATTCCAATGATAAAGTCCAATTTGAAGTTTCAGAAAATTCAAAAACAGACAAATTCCAAAAATTATCTACTACTTTGAGGGGAGGAGCCCATACAATCAGTGTAACAAGTATTGAAAGAATCCACAATGAGCTCTTTGAGAAGATACACTTTGAAAAAAGTTGATAAGACACCGGCAGACAGATGACAGACGATGCCGGACGAATGAGTATCGGAAAAGCTCTGCTGACTATCACCACAGCAGATCTAAAAACTCTCACCAAAGTCAGCAGGTGATGTCAAGCGTTCGGCAAACAACTGTTCGGCAAACAAGTACAAAACTGCACCTACAAAGAAAAAGTGAATATTCTCATCACCAAAAAACAATATTTTCCATTAAGATCAACATTGAAACAATTGAACTAATCATTCAAGCAGTTCCAACCGCTTGAATATTATTTACACAACTGTATTTATTTGCAAATCGCAGATGTAACTTTTGAGATATCAATTAGCTATTTCATAGGTATATTTATACGACAGGGGAACTAAAAATATAACATACAAGCATAGACACATTCAAAGTACATCGCCCCCACTTCAAATAAATAAATATCCTCCAGCGCGGCATTGCCGGGGCACCTTCGGCCTTCGGCGCCCGACAATACCGCCGTGCAGCTCATAGACACTGTATTGGGAGGGGGCGATGGACAACATATCCTTTGGCGTCCGCTGATGCTGCACCGCGTGCATTGTGTACAAATGCACTTCTGAGGTAAATGTGCACAAATAATACTTCGGAGAGTGACATCGGCGGGCAATGAGATATCGTGTTATATATCGATTTTAGCCCGACAACTCAATGGTGAAAAATCACTTTAAAATTATCTGATCCGGATCCGGATTCGAAACGTCATCAAAATTGAATCACTTCTTTCTTGTCAGACACCCAACCTGTCCACCAAGTTTCGTCCAAATCTGTCCACAACATTTTGAGATATCCCGCTATGTATCGTTTTTGGCCCTATCTCCCAATGGTGAAGATTCACTTAAAAAATGATAGCAGCCGGATCCGGATCTTCACCAAAATCGAATCATTTCGTCCTTGTCATATATGACATATGCTACCTCTCCGACAGATTCCGTCCAAATCCGCCCACAACTTTTTGAGATATCTTGTTCACAGACAAACAGACAAACAGACATGGGTAACACAGACACAGATACATAACACATCCTTCACCCACCTTCGATAGCAGGGGTAAATATGATTTATGGGTGAATATAATTTATGGGTAAATATGAATTATGAGTGAATGTTATGCCAGTAAATATGGGTAAATATGGCTAAATATCATGCAAGTGACCAAGCGGCGTGTGGGGGTGGGGGGGGGGGGGGGGAGAGGGTGGAGGGGTTGTGGGGAGGGTGAGGGAAGATTTGTAATCGCATCTTTTTGAACTTCTGAATGAAGTGAATGTGTATAAAAAAAGCTTTTCTAAGGTGAATGTGTATTTAAAAAAAGCTTTTCTAAGGTGAATGTGTATTAAAAAAAGCTTTTCTAAGGTGAATGTGTATTTAAAAAAAGCTTTTCTAAGGTGAATGTGTATATAAAATCTCAGTCTCACAATTTCCTCGCGTGCTTTAGTACGGAGCTCCACCAGGGTTAAGACCGAGTGTCTCAGTAACGTCCTTTCCGGCGTCACCATAGCTACGACTGGGTGGTGTCAGCAACGTCATTTCCGGCGTCACGGTCACGTGCACCAGCGTTTTGCCTCGTCCGGGGCGGGGTGTAATCGATTTGCGTTTCCATGTATAATGCCAGAGCCCGAGGCTGCGTTATCCAAAATATGATGAACGAGAACGGCACTTGGAACAACGCCCCCGCCAGGCTAAGCAGTTTATGTTTGTATGCACTGATAGACCAGATCTGGATTCGGACCTGAACCAAAATCGAATCGGCTTGTTCCTGTTGAGAAAAAATTGAGACATGGCTCATTGTAAAGAACTCTCCATGGGGAATAAAATATGTTAATGATGACGTCATCAGTCACGTGGTCGGCCGCCATCTTGGAAAAACGGCAAAACTTTGCACCTTCATATCTCTGAAAGTACTGAATAGAAAAAATTGAGACATGGCTCATTGTAAAGAACTCTCCATGGGGAATAAAATATGTGAATGCTGACGTCATCAGTCACGTGGTCGGCCGCCATCTTGGAAAAACCGAAAAACGTAGCACCTCCATATCTCCAAAAGTGCTGAATAGAAAAAATTGAGACATGGCTCATTGTAAAGAACTCTCCATGGGGAATAAAATATGTTAATGATGATGTCATATGTCACGTGGTCGGCCACCATCTTGGAAAAACGGCAAAACTTTGCACCACTATATCTCCAAAAGTGCTGAACAGAAAAAATTGAGACATGGCTCATTGTAAAGAACTCTCCATGGGGAATAAAATGTTAATGATGACGTCATCAGTCACGTGGTTCGGCCGCCATCTTGGAAAAACCGAAAAACTTTGCACCTCTATATCTCCGAAAGTACTGAATAGAAAAAATTGACACATGGCTCGTTGTAAAGAACTCTCCATGGGGAATAAAATATGTTAATGATGACGTCATCGGTCACGTGGTTCGACCACCATATTTGTCCTCAATGGCCAATAAAAAAGTACATTCCGGCAAGTCCTCGGTCTCTGACCGATTTTTCATTTGTCTGTTTGTCTGTTTGTCTGTTTGTTACTTGCCGGAAAAGATTCCGGCAAGTATGTTGATCTGTTCGTTTGTTTGTCTGTCTGTTTGTCTGTCTGTCTGTTTGCAGCACTGCGTCTACACCGTTGCACGGAGAACCGCCAAACTTTGCACACATATTCGTCTTGCCCTGGAATAGACTGTGCCCAATTTATGACGTCATCGGTCACGTGTTTCGACCGCCATCTTGGAAAAACCGAAAAACTTTGCTCCTCAATATCTCTGGAAGTGCTGAATAGAAAAAATTGAGACATGGCTCATTGGAAAGAACTCTCCATGGGGAATAAAATATGTTAATGATGACGTCATCAGTCACGTGGTTCGGCCGCCATCTTGGAAAAACCGAAAATATTTGCACCGCCATATCTACGAAAGTACTGAACAGAAAAAATTGAGACATGGCTTATTGTAAAGAACTCTCCTTGGGGAATAAAATATGTTAATGATGACGTCATATGTCACGTGGTCGGCCGCCATCTTGGAAAAACGGCAAAACTTTGCACCACTATATCTCCAAAAGTGCTGAACAGAAAAAATTGAGACATGGCTCATTGTAAAGAACTCTCCATGGGGAATAAAACATGTTAATGATGACGTCATTGGTCACGTGGTGCGGCCGCCATCTTGGAAAAACGGAAAAATTTTGCACCTCCATATCTCTGAAAGTGCTGAATAGAAAAAATTGAGACATGGCTCATTGGAAAGAACTCTCCATGGGGAATAAAATATGTTAATGATGACGTCATCGGTCACGTGGTTCGGCCGCCATATTTGTCCGAAATGGACAACAAAAAAGTACATTCCGGCAAGTCCTCGGTCTCTGACCGATTTTTCATCTGTTTGTCTGTCTGTTTGTCTGTCTGTTTGCAGCACTGCGTCTACACCGTTGCACGGAGAATCGCCAAACTTTGCACACATATTGGTCTTGCCCTGGAATAGACTGTGCCCAATTGATGACGTCATCGGTGACGTGGTTCGGCCGCCATCTTGGAAAAACCGAAAAACTTTGCACTTCTATATCTCCGAAAGTACTGAACAGAAAAAATTGAGACATGGCTCATTGTAAAGAACTCTAGATGGGGAATAAAATATGTTAATGATGACGTCATTGGTCACGTGGTTCGGCCGCCATCTTGGAAAAACCGCAAAACTTTCTATATGTAGAATCTTTCTATACGTAGAATAGCCAAACTTTGCACACTTATTTGGCTTGCCCTCTAATATACTGTGCCCAAATGATGACGTCATCGGTCACGTGGATCGGCCGCCATCTTTGAAAAAATTTGCACCTCCATATCTCCGAAAGTGCTGAATAGAAAAAATTGAGACATGGCTCATTGTAAAGAACTGTCCATGGGGAATAAAATATGTTAATGATGACGTCATCAGTCACGTGGTTCGGCGGCCATCTTGGAAAAACCGAAAAAAAATTGCACCTCTATATCTCCGAAAGTACTGAACAGAAAAAATTGCTACATGGCTCATTGTAAAGAACTCTCCATGGGGAATAAAATAAGTAAATGATGACGTCATCAGTCACGTGGTTCGGTCGCCATCTTGGAAAAACGGCAAAACGTTGCGCCACTATATCTCCAAAAGTGCTGAACAGAAAAAATTGAGACATGGCTCATTGTAAAGAACTCTCCATGGGGAATAAAATATGTTAATGATGACATCATCAGTCACGTGGTCGGCCGCCATCTTGGAAAAACGGCAAAACTTTGCACCACGAAATCTCCAAAAGTGCTGAACAGAAAAAATTGAGACATGGCTCATTGTAAAGAACTCTCCATGCAGAATAAAATAGGTTAATGATGACGTCATATGTCACGTGGTCGGCCGCCATCTTGGAAAAACGGCAAAACTTTGCACCTCCATATCTCTGAAAGTACTGAATAGAAAAAATTGAGACACGGCTCATTGTAATGAACTCTCCATGGGGAATAAAATATGTTAATGATGACGTCACCGGTCACGTGGTGGGCTGCCATCTTGGAAAAACGGCAAAACTTTGCACCACGAAATCTCCAAAAGTGCTGAACAGAAAAAATTGAGACATGGCTCATTGTAAAGAACTCCCCATGGGGAATAAAATATGTTAATGATGATGTCATATGTCACGTGGTTCGGCCGCCATCTTGGAAAAACGGCAAAACTTTGCACCTCCATATCTCTGAAAGTACTGAATAGAAAAAATTGAGACATGGCTCATTGTAAAGAACTCTCCATAGAGAATAAAATATGTTAATGATGATGTCATATGTCACGTGGTTCGGCCGCCATCTTGGAAAAACGGCAAAACTTTGCACCTCCATATCTCTGAAAGTACTGAATAGAAAAAATTGAGACATGGCTCATTGTAAAGAACTCTCCATAGAGAATAAAAAATGTTAATGATGACGTCATCGGTCACGTGGTTCGGCCGCCATCTTGGAAAAGCTTTGCACCTCTATATCTCCGAAAGTGCTGAACAGAAAAAATTGAGACATGGCTCATTGGAAAGAAATGTCCATGGGGCATAAAATATGTTAATGATGACGTCATAGGTCACGTGGTTCGGCCGCCATCTTGGAAAAACCGAAAAACTTTGCACCTCCATATCTCCGAAAGTGCTGAATAGAAAAAATTGAGACATGGCTCATTGTAAAGAACTCTCCATGGGGAATAAAATATGTTAATGATGATATCATCGGTCACGTGGTTCGGCCGCCATCTTGGAAAAACCGAAAAACTCTGCACCTCCACATCTCCAAGTCCTGAATAGAAAAAATTGAGACATGGCTCATTGTAAAGAACTCTCCATAGAGAATAAAAGATGTTATTGATGACGTCATCAGTCACGTGGTTCGGCCGCCATCTTGGAAAAACGGAAAAATTTTGCACCTCCATATCTCCGAAAGTGCTGAACAGAACAAATTGAGCATGGCTCTTTGTAAAGAACTCTCCATGCAGAATAAAATATGTTAATGATGACGTCATCAGTCACGTGGTTCGGCCGCCATCTTGGAAAAACCGAAAAATTTTGCACCTCCATATCTCCGAAAGTACTGAATAGAAAAAATTGAGACATGGCTCATTGCAAAGAACTCTCCATGGAGAATAAAATATGTTAATGATGACGTCATGGGTCACGTGGTTCGGCCGCCATCTTGGAAAAGCCGAAAAACTTTGCACCTCCATATCTCCGAAAGTGCTGAATAGAAAAAATTGAGACATGGCTCATTGTAAAGAACTCTCCATGGGGAATAAAATGTGTTCATGACGTCATCAGTAACGTGGTTAGGCCGCCATCTTGGAAAAGCCGAAAAACTTTGCACCTCCATATCTCCGAAAGTGCTGAATAGAAAAAATTGAGACATGGCTCATTGTAAAGAACTCTCCATGGGGAATAAAATATGTTCATGACGTCATCAGTCACGTGGTTAGGCCGCCATCTTGGAAAAACGGAAAAACGTTGCACCTCCATATCTCCGAAAGTGCTCAATAGAAAAAATTGAGACATGGCTCATTGTAAAGAACTCTCCATAGGGAATAAAATATGTTAATGATGAGGTCATCGGTCACGTGGTTCGGCCGCCATATTTGTCCTAAATGGCCGATAAAAAAGTACATTCCGGCAAGTCCTCGGTCTCTGACCGATTTTTCATCTGTCTGTTTGTCTGTCTGTTTGCAGCACTGCGTCTACACCGTTGCACGGAGAATCGCCAAACTTTGCACACATATTGGTCTTGCCCTGGAATAGACTGTGCCCAATTGATGACGTCATCGGTGACGTGGTTCGGCCGCCATCTTGGAAAAACCGAAAAACTTTGCACCTCTATATCTCTGAAAGTACTGTACTGAAAAAATTGAGACATGGCTCATTGTAAAGAACTCTCCATGGGGAATAAAATATGTTAATGATGACGTCATATGTCACGTGGTCGGCCGCCATCTTGGAAAAAAGGCAAAAATTTGCACCACTATATCTCCAAAAGTGCTGAACAGAAAAAATTGAGACATGGCTCATTGTAAAGAACTCTCCATGGGGAATAAAATATGTTAATGATGACGTCATCAGTCACGTGGTCGGCCGCCATCTTGGAAAAACCGAAAAACTTAGCACCTCCATATCTCCGAAAGTGCTGAATAGAAAAAATTGAGACATGGCTCATTGTAAAGAACTCTCCATGGGGAATAAAATATGTTAATGATGATGTCATCGGTCACGTGGTTCGGCCGCCATCTTGGAAAAACCGAAAAACTCTGCACCTCCACATCTCCAAAAGTCCTGAATAGAAAAAATTGAGACATGGCTCATTGTAAAGAACTCTCCATGGGGAATAAAATATGTTAATGATGACGTCATCGGTCACGTGGTTCGGCCGCCATCTTGGAAAAACTTTGCACCTCGATATCTCCGAAAGTGCTGAACAGAAAAAATTGAGACATGGCTCATTGTGAAGAACTCTCCATGGGGAATAAAATATGTTAATGATGACGTCATCGGTCACGTGGTTCAGCCACCATATTTGTCCTAAATGGCCGATAAAAAAGTAAATTCCGGCAAGTCCTCGGTCTCTGACCGATTTTTCATCTGTCTGTTTGTCTGTCTGTCTGTTTGCAGTACTACGTCTACACCGTTGCATGTAGAATCGCCAAACTTTGCACACATATTGGTCTTGCCCTGGAATAGACTGCGCCCAATTGATGACGTCATCGGTCACGTGGTTCGGCCGCCATCTTGGAAAAGGCGAAAAAGTTTGCACCTCTATATCTCCGAAAGTACTGAACAGAAAAAATTGAGACATGGCTCATTGTAAAGAACTCTCCATGGGGAATAAAATATGGTAATTATGACGTCATCAGTCACGTGGTTCGGCCGCCATCTTGGAAAAACCGAAAAGATTTGCACCTCGATATCTCTGAAAGTACTGAATAGAAAAAATTGAGACATGGCTCATTGTAAAGAACTCTCCATGGGAAATAAAATATGTTAATAATGATGTCAAAGGTCACGTCGTTCGGTCGCCATCTTGGAAAAACCGAAAAGCTTAGCACCTCCATATCTCCAAAAGTGCTGAATAGAAAAAATTGAGACATGGCTCATTGTGGAGGATACGAGAAAGAAATCAATCACGAAAATATTTGCAACGCAAATTAACTCTACAATTCTCTGGTGCCCTTTCATGCAGATGAACATTTGCTTTTGGGAGTGATCCCGAGGAGTCGGTTAGGTTTAGAGAAAAGAGCATTCCAATATGTTCGGTAATCACCAGGCAAATACTTTATTCTCTGTCAACTCGGTTTGTTCCTCCTGGATTTGAGGGATTCCAATTCAATTTCAACCAAAGTAAGTTTCAATACCTTCTTTTGGACTTTCTCTAACTTTGTGATGTATTTTACTAACCAAGGATTCCATACCGTAGAAACATATTCCAACGAAGGACATAGGACAGAGGTGTACAGAGCAGTAATTTGGTATTCACCCACCGTGTCACCCTCCACCACGGTTATATCAGAACAAGCTGATTTGTCACAGTCACGGATTGTTTAGTCCCAATATTGAGCCATTAAAAAAGTATGTAAAGCTATTTTTTTTCGGAAGGCACATACTGTGGGTGCTAACAGGCTTGGTTAAACCTTCATTGTTTGGATTTCATGTGAACCATGATTGTGAATCATACTCGACCCAAACAAAGCCAATGGGAATGTGATGCAACAAACCTAGGAAGTGTATAATCAGCAGAGGCCTACAGGCCTGATTTGCAAGGCCTAAGCTTTTTTTTCAGGGAGGCATGCACCATGCGTGCTGATGGGCACAATTAAACCTTATTAATCTTTATTGGCGCTGAGGAAGCACCTTTAGCGATTGACTTCCAGCCAGTGTAACGCTAATTCCTGTCACAGGAATTCGGAGATCATATAAGTGGGCGTGGCAGTTCCTGATTGGTTCGTGTTGGGGAACGCCTTCTCGCTGCCGACGTGACGTAAATTCGCGCACGCGCACTGGTGATTGGCGCTGAGGAAGCGCCTTTAGCGATTGACTTCCAGCCAGTGTAACGCTAATTCCTGTCACAGGAATTCGGAGATCATATAAGTGGGCGTGGCAGTTCCTGATTGGTTCGTGTTGGGGAACGCCTTCTCGCTGCCGACGTGACGTAAATTCGCGCACGCGCACTGGTGAAGCTTACTCGATCTTACTCGATCCCATATTACATGTACTTTCATTGCATACAAATTATACTTCCTCCTAGAAATTCCAAGCCCGAACCTCAGCGCAATCCAAGAGGATTCACTTGTTCACCATATGATTCGATTTTTCGGGGTCCCTCATCGTAACACTCGACCCAAACAAAGCCAATGGAAATCGGGCGCAACAAACCCGAGCAGTGTATAAACAGCAGAGGTCTCTAGGCCCGATGTCTTCGGCCCACCAGAAAACCAAGATGGTGGCCACTTCATTTAGTCTGGGTGCCATGGTGGGTGGAGTCAAACGACAAATGTGGGGGAAGTCCTGAAGCGTCAAGGTATACACATGCATGATGGATCAGACCTGAACAATATTATCATAGCTGCAGACAGCGCGTTGAAAGGAAGTTGAGAAAACTGAAGAGTAGCAAGTCAGCTATGTTACGGATTCGTCACTTCCGTTATTGTGGTTCTCATCCACTGTTAACATTTTTGGTTGCATGTACTATTATTGTTATTACAATTACAACTAAATATGAGCAGGGTACAGCCCGAAGTGGAGATCGGTTTCTGAGATTTGGGACATGGAATGTAGGGACAATGACAGGGAGATCAGGAGAAATGGTGGAAGTATTGATCAGAAGAAGAGTGGACATATGTTGTGTGCAAGAGACGAGATGGAAGGGAAGTGGTGTGAGAATGGTGAAGGGTAGGCAGGGATAGAAATACAAGTTTGTGTGGCAAGGGTGCCTGGAGGGCGTGAATGGTGTTGGTGTCCTGTTTTCTGAGGAGTTTGTAGACAATGTGGTGAGTGTGACTAGAGTGAGTGATAGGTTGATGATAGTGTAAATGATGATTGGAAAGCTCTTGGTGAACGTCATCTCGGGATATGCTCCGCAGGTTGGTCGGAGCGATGAAGAGAAGGACAAGTTCTGGTGTGCGATAGAGAAGCTGATGGAAAACGTGAAAGATGAGGAAGTTGTTGTGGTAGGAGGAGACCTAAATGGACATGTGGGAAGGAGTATGGATGGTTTTGAGGGAGTTCGTGGGGGTTACGGATATGGTGTGAGAATATGGAGAAGGTGAAAGGATTTTGGAGTTTGCTGATGGAGCTGATTTGTTTATTTGTAATACTCAGTTCCAGAAAGGGGATAATAAGCTTGTTACATACACGTCAGGTGGGTCGACGACACCGTTGACTACCTGATGGTGCGTAGGCGAGATAGGGGGCACCTCCGGGACACAAAGGTGATCCCGGGGGAGGAGGCTGTTTCACAGCACCACTTGGTTGTCTGCGACATTAGGGTGAAAGGTGCGAGGAGAGCTTGGTGGGTGAAGTACCAACCGAGAATGAAGGTGTGGAGGTTGAAAGAGGTGACAGTAAGGGAGGCATTAAAAGAGAGGCTGAGTAGGGCAGAGGATGATGTGGTTGAGCTTGAACGTGGTTGGATGTCAATGAAAGATAGTCTGTTGGGAGCCGTTGGTGAGGTATGTGGATGGACAAAAGGACCACTGAGGCACACGGAAACATGGTGGTGGGATGATGAAGTTGGAAAGAGGATTGACGAGAAGAGGAAGAAGTTCAAGGAGTGGCAGAAGGCGAAGGGTACGGGAGCAGAAAAATCAGAGCATGAAAGTTATAAGGCAGCGAAGAAGGCTGCAAAGAAAGAGGTAGCAAAGGTGCAGGAGGCATGTAGGAAAATGTTTGGAGAATGCTTGATTCGGAAGAGGGTCAGAGAGCGGTATTCAGGATTGCAAAGCAGATAGCGAAAGAGAGGTGTGATGTGATGGGGGTGAGTTGCTTGAAGGATGAAGTGGGACAAATCGTTGTGGACCCAGATGGAATTAATGGAAGATGGAAAAGATATATGGAAATGCTGTTGAATACAGAGAATGAATTGGATGGCAACATAGAGAGTAACCCAGTTTTAGGACCGGCAGAGAAGATAACTGAGAAGGAAGTTGAGGAAGCGATAAAAGCAATGAAGAGTAGAAAAGCGGGAGGGCCGACGGGAGTTGTGGGAGATATGTTGAAGGCAGCAGGAAGTTGGGGTGTGAAGAGAATGGCAGAGATCTGTAATCTGGTGGTGAAAGAAGGCCGCATTCCAGTGGATTGGGAACTGAGTACCCTCGTCCCTCTATACAAGGGGAAAGGTGACCCTCTGGAGTGTGGCTCGTACCGAGCGATAAAGTGATTGGAGCATGGAATGAAGGTATTGGAAAGGGTGTTGGAGAGGAGGATAAGGAAGAAGGTGAAGATCGACGAAATGCAGTTTGGATTTATGCCAGGAAGAGGAACGACAGACGCGCTTGTTATTGTGAGGCAGTTGCAGGAGAAGTACATGGAGAAGAGGAAGAAGTTGTTTCTTGGGTTTGTTGATCTGGAGAAAGCATTCGATAGGGTTCCACGCGAAGTATTGACATGGGCATTGAGGAAGTTAGAAGTGGAGGAATGGTTGATCAGAGTTGTGATGGCAATGTACAAAAGAGCGCGCACAGCTGTAAGGACGAAGGACGGGAACAGTGGTGAGTTTGAGGTGAAGGTGGGAGTGCATCAGGGGTCGGTACTCAGTCCACTACTATTTGTAACTGTGATGGAGGTGCTGGCTCAGAACGTAAAGGAGGGTTTACCATGGGAGTTGTTGTATGCAGATGATCTGGTGTTGATTGCGGAAAGTATGGATGGACTGAAGGAAAAGATGAACAAGTGGAAGGAATGTATGGAGACAAGAGGTCTGAAGGTGAATATAGGAAAGACGAAGGTGATAGTCAGGTTCACTATGTCAATAAATTATATTTCGTTCAAAATCATGGTAGATTAGCAAACCTATACATTTTTGGAAAGGTTATAGCATAAGGAAACTAAAAATCAATGTTTACATTTGGAGAGATACCTGTATGGCGGCCATTTTGGATTTTCAAAATGGCCACTGTAAAATACATATTTTGTTATATTTCTGCCTCTAATTACCCTAAAAACTTTTAAAAATATACTAAACCTATATTTTCAGGGACAAGGAATCCAATGAAAGTTTCAAATTAGTGCTATGGGGAATGGTAAGACACGAATCAAAGGTTTTGAATTGCAAAATACTGTCTTTATATTCGCGATAAGTTGCATAATCAAATACATGTTATCATTTTGTACAGGCAGTTAATAACATCAAAATGTGTCACAATAATTCATATCACCAAACATACACAGGCAGTCAGCAAAATCATATATACACATGCAGTCTGTATAACTTCACATCTACACAGGCAGTCAATGACAAAATATACACAGGCAGTCAATGGCATCAAACATACACGATTACAGAATATTTCATTTAGAGTTCGTCATCACTGTCCTGTGTGTCGTATCCGACAATATAGTCCGCATCGTTTTCACAGTCCGTTCCACACAAGCAAAGGTCGGTCAAATTGATTGGCAAATCGAATTGGTCGAATGGTCGATCGAATCAAATTCGATGAATCGAATCGAATCGAATCGATCGAATGGTCGACCGAAGCGATTGGTCGAATGGTCGAATTGGTCGAATGGAATTGGTCGATTGGTCGAATCGAATTAGTTGGAATTGGCAAATGTAAACATTGATTTTCAGATTTTCCATGTAATAACGTTTCCAAAAATGTATAGGTTTGCTAATCTACCATGATTTTGAACGAAAAAACATAGTGAGCCTGACTATGATGGCAAGTGGTAAAGCATGTGGTGAGGTGGAAAGAACTGGGAAGTGGCCCTGTGCTGTGTGCAGGAAGGGTGTCGGAGTGAACTCCATTCAATGTACAATGTGTGCTGAGTGGGTTCATCAAAAATGTAGTGGTCTGAGAGGGTCATTAACCAGTGTGGCAGCTACATTCAAATGTAAGGTGTGCACAGAGGGAGCTGCAGATGGAGGAAATGTTGAGTTGGATCTTGGAGACGGCGTGAAGCTGGAAGGTGTGAAAACATTTTGCTACCTCGGAGACATGCTGAATGGAGAAGGTGGATCAGACTCGGCAACGGTTGCTGGAGTGAGATGTGCATGGAAGACGTTTCGGGAACTGAGTGGCGTGCTGATGAGGAGGGGAGTGTCGTTGAAGCTGAAGGGAAAGGTGTATGCTGCATGTGTGAGAAGTGTTATGATTTATGGGAGTGAGACATGGGTCATGAATGTAGAGCAGCAACGAAGGCTGGAAAGGGTGGAAATGCGAATTGTTCGGTGGATGTGTGGAGTATCGTTGAGAGAGAGGAAGACAAATGATGAATTGCGAAAGATGATGGGAATAGAGCCTGTGATTGATGCTGTGAAGAGGAACAGGTTGAGATGGTTTGGTCATGTGTTGAGGAAGGATGAAAGTGACTGGTTGAGAAGAGTGATGGAAATGAATGTAGAAGGAAGTAGAGGACGGGGAAGACCGAGAAAGACTTGGCTAAAGATGGTGAAAGAAGAAATGCGGGCAAGGGGGTTAACAAGGAGAGATGCAAAAAAATAGGGCAAAATGGAAAAGATTGTCATGGCATGTCATGTCATGTCACCGCAAGGCTAACCCCAGCTCTAGCAGGGAAAATGGCCTTAAAATGCATGTTGTTGTTTGTTGTTGTACTATTATTGTTATTGTTTCGGTGAAATAGAGATAACTGTTTTCAAAAGGTAAAAAAAGTTAGTGTTTAAAAAAGAAACCGGAAACCGGATCGGGAACGGGACGAAGAAGACGAGGAGGAAGAAGAGGAAAAGGAGGCCGGGCGAGTAAGGTGGAGCAGAAGCCGAGCTGCTTGGAGGTCTTGAGCAAACGCTGGCGAACGGGGGTCACCAGTGAACTTTAGGGGTTTCCTGGGAAAGGGATTCCTGCGACAGAGTTGTTATCGCTGTGACAGATAAACCTGCGTGACAGGTTTTGCGGTTGATTCCAAAGAGAATCATTGTAGTACCGTTACGTCTCGAGAACAGACCGTTGGCCATTATGCCTCGCGCCTGATTTCGCATCGCTCCAGGTTTTTCTACCTCGCTTCAACCATTTCACCGCATCCAGACGTTAACCTGGTGTGTGTGTGTGTAACGTGGATTTTGAGTGTGAATTTGCGGTTCACCGATTGGGAGCCGTTGAACGTCCAAACCCGAAGGTGTGATTTCCCAGCCGCCTCTTGAGGACACTTTTGCCTATCTTTGGCAGTGTGACTGTCAACCGAGCGGGATTCTGGTCTCGATACAACATCGTTCTGACGATCACTGGAGTGTGGATCGACTTTGGTTTGAAGTTGGGACAGAGACATTGGGAATGTTATTTTCGCTCACTTGGAGCACAGTGAGTTACATTGTACGAAACTGATGGTACCATCATAGGAATGATATATTGGTTGTACAATTGATTAATATTGTTATTGTGCTGTTATTCTTGTGTGATCTTAATACAATACTTGTTTGTTGGTAACAATTGGTGTGGTTTCACCATTGATCTTTGACACACAGAATAACACATCTTTCTGCCGTGACTCCTCTCGGGGTTCGGAGGTACACCGTGACCGGGGTTTGGGGAGGATCACGTAACAGAAATTGGGGGCCTCGTCCGGGATAGAATTCCCTAACATTCCCAAAATTCCCAAATTCGGAATTTTCTAACATTCCCAACTTTTTCAAAAAATTTGAAAATTTTTGTGTGAAGGTTAACAGGTGCTAACTGAAGTCACCATGGTGTTTGACGCAGAAAAGTTTGCGGTGTCCCCTGATGAGGCACAGTTCCAGGTGTTAAAAAGATCGGAACTCATGATATTGGCCAAATATTTTATCTTGGAGGTCCGAGTTAATATGAAGAAAGCAGAGATGCAGACATTGGTGGTGGAGTCTTTAGTGGGACAAGGAACATGGGAAGAGGTAGCCTTGGATTGGTTACCAGAGGAAAAAGGAAATGTGGAGCTCCGGAAAATGGAGATGCCACTGCAGAGCCAGGAAAGGTTAGAGGAAAGAAGAGCAGAGGAAAGGAGAGCTGAAAAGGAAGCCGAAGAAAGAAGAGCAGAGGAAAGAGCAGAGGAAAGGAGAGCCGAAAGGGAGTTAAAGGAACCCAGTTTAGGTAGTGGTAGTGGAACCCAGTTTAGGTAGTGGGTAGTGGAGCTGTTCTATTCGTACCATGCTTAGTCAATGAGGAAATCACGAGAACGATTGAATGGAAAAGGAAGAACAAGGGTTTAATTATTATTCCCACACGTATGTACAATGATCGGGACGCAGAGACACCGAGCAGCACATAAACAGTCTTATCTTACTCCCCAGACTTGGGCCCGTCACACTCACACATGGAATTGCCGGCAGGTTGATGTTCCGGCCAAACGCGTCAACGTGGTCGTCCAGGAACGGCCCCGTCCAGCTCTCCACAGTCCCAGCACGTCCCGCGAGGATGGCAAGCAGGCGGTGGAAGGGTCCTCGTAGTGCGTCTCCCGAACAAAGGCAGCCGATGAGGTAGAACGGAAAGTGTGCATCTCTCAGCATGGCTGGCGGTTACACAGCCATTATCACTCGTGTGACTTAATGCACTGTATGCACTTAATGCTCAGTCTCCAGCTCAACTGAGTGTCCCTTTATAATAGCGCGTATTCCGGTTCATGCGCGTCTTTCTTCACCCGCGTATCTCTCAATTCCTGCTCGTCAACGAGTCCTCTCATCAGTCCTTCAGTTCATCAGCCAGTCCTTTGACGCTCAGTGATCGTGAGTCCATTAGCGAGTCCTTTCAGGCAGTCCTGCTGGGGGCTTTGTGCGATGGGTTAAATAGATACGTCCCAAACCTTCTTGAACCCTCTCGAATCTTCCAACCACGCCCTGTGACGCAGTGCTGCCGCCACAACGTCTGAGCCCTGATTGGCGGCTCGTGCTTACCGTCAGCTCCTCTGCCGCCCCTCATTCGGCTACGCCCCGACCCTCCTAGGACTGCCTCGTGTTAATTTCGCCCAAAATGAACCAACGTCAGCGCAAAGGGGCATGAGGCTAGGGAGGCTGGATAGTCAGTAGAAGTAGGAACGATTCTCCTTACTCTACTCAACACAGAACTAACATAGGAAAAGGACTAAGCTCACAAATACGAAGACATAACTACACTATCGCGAGGCTACATGTTGCTTGTGTGACTAACTATGAGGGGAAAATTTTAACCTTTATTATACTGACTGTACAAAACTCAAAACCGCAACAATATATATATATATATATATATTTATATATATATATATATATATATATATATATATATATATATATATATATATATATATATATATATATATATATATATTGCTACGGTTTTGAGATGTGTACAGTAAGGTCAATAAAGGTTAAAGGTTGTCCCCCATAGATAGTCACACGTGCAACATGTAGCCTCATTTGTAGTATAGTTATGTCTTAGTATATGTGAGAGTAGGCCCTTTCCAGTGTTACTCCTGCGTTGTGTAAAGACAGGAGAATAGGTCCTACTTGGGCAAACCATTCCACCTCTGTGGGTGCAATCCAGTTTGTTAAGCATTGGTTGTTCATTAGTCGAGCTAACACGAGGTAGGCCTAAAAAGGTGGGGGCGGCGTTGAGGCCGGGGGCGGCAGAGGCGATGACGGTAAGCATGAGCCACCAATCAGAGCTCCGAGGTGGTTGCGTCAGAGGCCGTGGTGAGATGAGTCTGGTGAGTTCCAGAAGGCTCGCGGGGCGGGCCTATATAACCCGATGCGCAAAGCCCTCAACAGGACTGCAGCGTTGTGAAGGACTTGCCGGGGGAAGAGCACTTGCAGAGGAGAGGGAGAGGACTTGCATCACTCGCCCTGTATGAACTTGACTTTTGCTAGAGATACGCGGGCACAGCCAGGGCGTTTATAACTTGCACGTTTTAGCCAAGCAAGCGAACGAAGCTGCGTAACCGCCCTTCGCCATAAAAGCCGTCCCGCCTTTGCCATAAAAGTCTCCCTGCCGTTCGCCCCGATATATCGCCTTTGCTCAAGTGACCCGCTACGTGGCCTTGTCTTTGCTGATCTCCGTCTTCGCGGACGTGCCGGGGACCGTGGAGAGCTGAACGAGAACCATCCTGGGACGCGCAGAGGAACACCTGACCATCTGCAATACCCCGTGTGAGTGTGAGTGAGACAGGCCCGTTGTCTTTGGGATAATTAAGCCTGTATAAGGATTGCTCTGTGTCTCTTCATCCTGAACTGTACATACGTGTGATGATCATTAAACCTATCTGTTCTTCCTTTCTTCTGAATTTGATCGTTCCCGGGATTTCTCCATTGACTAAGCGTGGCACAAATACGATCGCTCCAATCGGGTTCCATTAGTTATAACTGCGCGGATCACGTGTACGCAAACCGCTCGGCATATTCCAACCTCACGTGGTTTGTGCGAGGCTTGTTTCCTCGCTTCCAGGGCAGCGCGAGTACTTAGGTACGAGCGAGAATTTGGTCCCGAAACCCTATTTGGCTGGCGCTGTCCGGGAGGGACGTAATAGGTCTCGGTTCACGCCAGGCCAGTAAAGACAAGGGGATTAATCCCCCCTTGATAAGGGGAGAAGGCCGGCGACAGAACCACAACAATATATATATATATATATATATATATATATATATATATATATATATATATATATATATATATATATATATATATAAATATATATATAAATATATATATATAAATTTTGCATCTCTGAAAGTGCTGAATGGAAAAAACTTGAGACATATGTCATTGTAAAGAACTCTCCATGGGGAATAAAATATGCAAACAAACGGGTATGGCGATCTGCGAAGTTCACGTTTAGAAAGTAGAAACCATCACGGCATGTCGTCATCTTACTATAATTCACTAAATGTCCATCCGTCTGTCTGTCTGTCTGTCTGTTCGAAGGTACTGTGAAAACCTGCTGAACCGATCGCAAGAGATATTTTGGGTGGATAATCCTGGGATCTCCAGGAGTAAAATAGGCTATTTAGTTTTCCCAATTTCAGCCTTATTCTCCAGCATTCTCAGGTTTGGACTCCCGCATAACATTCAAATTCGCATAACGTTCATTGTTCTCATTGTGACAATGTTGCTTTCCCGGGTGCTGCACAAACGGCTGCACCGATCGTTGCACGGACTCAATGACCTCGGACAAAGACCTTTTATAAGGGCATGGGTTGAATCCCTGCTTGGGAGAATTCTAACCCATTTCAAATGAAGGAAACACGTATCGGGAGTACATACGACATAGCGATTGTGAACACGATTATCAATCACGATTCACAATCACGATCATCACGATCATAGTGTATCGATCACTGTGGGACATTTGGTGAATTCTAGTAAGATACTGTTTAGATTTTGATGATTTGCGTGTGATCTGATTTAACGGATGTTTATATGAATAGTTTAAAATAAAAAAAGCCTTCAATTTCTGATATTTTACCTTTTCATTTGGGCCTCCCAATTGAAGCCCCGCCCGTAGGGCGGTGGGTACCGTTGTGGGCGTTGAATCCCTGCTTGAGAGAATTCCATCCCCCTTGCCGCCATCACGGCCGTCTATCCAACTTACAATCCCACGAGATAAGCAGAAAGGACGACCCAAAACCAATATAAACATCATTAAACATCATTTGAATATAAACATCATTAAAAGAAAATAATGACCTCGGGAAAAGT
Source organism: Myxine glutinosa (assembly GCF_964187855.1). Classification (NCBI taxonomy): domain Eukaryota; kingdom Metazoa; phylum Chordata; class Myxini; order Myxiniformes; family Myxinidae; genus Myxine; species Myxine glutinosa. Next base: position 50,657,953 of record NC_136267.1, read on the forward strand.
TCAAAGACATTTAATCTCGACATGAGAGAATTCCACATAGCTATTTGGGCGGTGAATACGCTAACAGATCGCTGTCTCCATCGATCTTGCCAAGGCCGTAACAGCTATCGGCTCAAAATCCTTTTAACTGTTCATTTGATAGTTTTTACAATGAAGGAAACATTAACAATGTTGTTAAAAGTTTATTTTGTGATTAACTGGAGTCATGTTGTTTGGAATGAAAAAAGAGATATCGAGTTCAAGTGAATGACGACATGCCGTGATGGTTTCTACTTTCTGAACGTGAACTTCACGGATCGCCATATGCAGATTTGCCACGGACCCACGATCGATGTTTCTATTCGTGAACGTACCCGTTTGTTTGCGAACAGGTACCTTTTTCGTGGAAGTCCTTCACAAACTTGCTGTCCATGTCTGACTTGCGACTGAAGGTGCTACAGGAATGTGGAATTTATTGGTTTCATGCTTTAGCATTCGCCGTATCTGCATTGCCTGTTTGCTTCTGGCCTCCCACCCATGCACAGCATCCACACACACGTCACGTGCACAGCACACACACGTAACATCCATACCCCCCATGATTGTGTGGATTGTGGGACATTTTGGTGAATTATAGTAAGATACTGTTTAGATTTTGATGATTTGCGTGTGATATGATTTAACGGATGTTTATATGAATCGTTTAAAAGAAAAAAAACCTTCAATTTCTGATATTTTACCTTTTCATTTGGGCCTCCGAATTGAAGCCCCACCCACAGGGCGGCGGGTACCGTTGCTAGTTTACTTGAACTCGGTATCTCTTTTTTCATTCCAAACAACATAACTCCAATCACAAATTAATCACAAAATAAACTTTTAACAACATTGTTAATGTTTCCTTCATTGTAAAAACTACCAAGTCAACAGTTAAAAGGATTTTGAGCCAATAGGTGTTACGGCCTTGGTAAGATCGATGGAGACAGCAATCTGTTAGCATATACACCGCCCAAGTAGCTATGTGGAATTCTCTCGTGCAGAGATTAAACTCCCGTCGTTTGAGCTTTGACCGAGGTCATTATTTACTTTTAATAATTCACCAAATGTCCGGCTGTCTGTTTGAAGGTACCGTAAAAACTGCTGAACCGATCGCAAAGATATTTTGGGTGGGTAATCCTGGGATCTCCAGGAGTAAAATAGGCTATTGTAGGAGTTGCGGGCAACGAGAGGGTAAAACAATTCTTGACTTGTTCAAGGCTCCTTTATTTCAGCAGAACTGAAACCCGACCGGAACTCATGCATCTTTATAACTCAAATCACTTCCGCCCCAGCCTCTTAAGGGGTGTGGCTCCAACAACCGAGCGCACGCCACGCCCATACCATCAATAGACCCACTGGTCCTGTGCCTGTGAATTATTCCTCAATGGGGTAACCACCATATGCGCCCCCCTCCAGAATTCACTCGCACAGGCAATGTCACTTTTTGGGGGGCCTTAACCACCTGGCCGAAACGACCCCTGATGACCCGAGCAGGGACTGTTAGCGGCTTGGCGGTAGGCGGGCCAACCGGGGACTTACCCGACGGGGGACGGCCCCGCCATGGGGGTTGAGCCAACCGAGGGGGCTGGTCTAGGTCCAAGTGAGCCAGCTTGAGGCGGTCCACCGAAAGGTGGTCCGGTTTGCCGCCGATGTCGAACACAAAGGACTTGTCCCCGGCCCCAAAACCCAAAACGGGCAACCCAATAGCTGATGAATGCCCGGGCCACATCAGCGGATGTTGTAGATGTGAGAGGGATGGCCTCTGGCCACCTGGTGGTCCTATCGACCATCGTGAGGAGGTGGGTGAATCCCCGCAAGGGGGAGAGGGGCCCTATCAGGTCCACATTAACATGGTCAAACCATCGCTCGGGCACTGTGAATGGCGCCAACGGGGCCTGGGTATGGCAATGCACCTTCGAGCGTTGGCACTCGACGCAGGTGTTGGCCCAGTCCCGCACATCCTTCCTGAGCCCGTGCCAAACGAACTTCGTCGCCACCAACTTTTGCGACGCCTTCCTGCCCGGGTGAGAAAAACCATGGATGGCATCGAACACCAGCTGTCTCCAGCTGGTGGGTACGACAGGGCGAGGCTGTCCCAAAGATACGTCGCACAGCAGCGTGGTGCCCGTGTCCTCGAACGGCACATCAGACAGTCGAAGCCCCGTGACCGCCACCCTGCAGGCCTGGACATCCAGGTCGGAGATCTGATCGGCCGCCATGCAGGCGTAGTCGATGCCAAGGTGAACCGCGCCAGCTATGGACCGGGAGAGACAATCTGCGACCGTATTATCCTTCCCAGCAACATGTTGGATGTCCGTCGTGAACTCAGAAACGAAGGAGAGCTGGCATTGTTGATGGGCAGACCATGGCTCCCAGACCTTGGCCATGGCAAAAAGCAGGGGCTTGTGGTCCACAAACGCCATGAACGGGCGGGCTTCCAACAGGTAACGGAAGTGTCGGACAGCTAGGTAGAGGCCTAGGAGCTCACGATCGAAGGTACTGTACTTTCGTTCGTTAGGGCGGAGCTGCTGGCTAAAAAAAGCAAGTGGCTGCCAGGCCCCTTTGACCCACTGCTCGTGCATGGCGCCAACCACGTAGTCCGAAGCATCCGTGGTAAGAGCAATCGGTGCATCGGGCGACGGATGCGCCAGCATGGTTGCGCTGGCAAGGGCCCGTTTAGCATCCGTGAAAGCCTTGGCCATCTCCTTGGTCCAGTCAATGGCGAGTTTGGTAGGCTTGCCCTTGAGGGCCTCATAAAGGGGCCGCATCAGCTGGGCCGCACGGGTCACAAAACGATGGTAAAAGTTCACCATGCCCAAAAACTCCTGCAGGGCATTGACTGTGAGGGGGCGTGGAAAACCCTTCACAGCCTCCACTTTAGACGGCAGTGGGACGGCCCCCTCCCTCGTGATGCGGTGGCCGAGAAAGTCAATTGAGGCCACCCCAAACAAGCACTTGGCCGGGTTAATGATCAGGCCGTGCTGACTCAGGTGTTCAAAGAGCGCTCGGAGGTGAAGCATGTCCTCCGTCCTGGAAGCGCTGGCGATGAGGATATCGTCCAGGTAGAAGAACAGAAACGGCAAATCCCACAACACGCTGTCCATCAGGCGCTGGAAAGCCTGGGCTGCATTCTTGAGCCCAAAAGGCATACGGAGGAATTCGAAAAGCCTGAACGGTGTAATCACCATGGTCTTAGGAACGTCCTGCGGCCGGACGGGGACCTGGTGGTAACCACGAACAAGGTACACCTTAGAAAAAAAAACTTTACCGGCCAAGCGGGCAGAAAAATCCTGGATGTGCGGGATTGGGTAGCGGTCAGGGGTAGTGGTGTCGTTAAGGCAGCGATAATCCCCGCATGGGCACCAACCACCACCCGGCTTTGGCGCAATGTGGAGAGGCGAGTCCCACGGGCTGTCGGACCGTCACACGATGCCAAGATGCTCCAATGTGTCGAACTCCGCCTTTGCGATAGCGAGTTTCCCCGGGTCGAGGCATCATGCCCGGGCGGAGACAGGCGGGCCGGTGGTCGGAATGTGATGCTCCACTCCGTGACTGACGACAACGGCTGAAAAGGTGGGCCGTGTAAGGGCCGGGAACTTGGTGAGGAGACGGGCGAACTCATCAGAGGTCGAGAGCATGCAAGCAAGCATCGTCGAGGCGGACCCGCTCAGCGAGCATGGAAGAGAACTGAATGTCTCAGCATTAATGAGCCGCTGATTTTTAACATCCACCAATAGGCCATTGGCGCAGAGGAAATCAGTGCCCAGCAAGGGGGTGGACACCCTCGCCATGACAAATTCCCATGTAAACCGCTGCCCGCCAAAGCATAGTGCCACGGTCCGTTTGCCAAAAGTCTGAATAGCACTGCCGTTGGCAGCTTCCAGGGCGGGGCCATGACTCCCGGCCTCCCGGTCCAATGCCGACGCAGGTAGAATGCTCACCCGGGCCCCTGTATCGCAGAGGAAACGACGTCCGGAGTCGGTGTCCGAAATGAACAACAAACTGCCCGAACGGCCGACGCTCATGGCAGTTAACGAGCGCCGGCCACCCCGTTTCCCGACTCGCTGAAGCTGCATGGTGGCCGGCATGCCTTGGCCTTGGGCCCAAACCTTGCGTGGTAAAAGCACAAGGCTGGGGCCTTCTGCCGCTGGGCTGTAATGGCGGCTGCAACGGTGCCCGCCAGCGGCGTAGGCTCGACGGGGCCGGGGTCCCATGCAGCCGCACTGCATTGCTGTCTGGCGGAGAAAAACTTGTCTGCTTCCCTGGCCAGGGTGCGGAAATCCTTAACAGACGAGTTGGCCAAGGCTGACTGTACCTGTCCTGGCAGCTGCTGCAGGAACAGTTCCTTGAAGAGAAAACATGGTCCGTGGCTGCCCAGGAGAGACAACATGTGGACCATCAGCTCCGACGGCTTGGAGTCGCCCAGCCCGGGTAGAGAAAGGAGCTGGCGGGCGCGCTCAGCCTCAGTGAGCTCGAAGGTTTTGAGTAGCAGCGCCTTTAGCGTCTCGTACTTGCCGCCCTTCGGAGGATCCTGGAGAAGTCTCACCACCCTGGTCGCATTGGAGTCACTGAGCGCAGACACGACATAATAATACTTGGTGTCGTCAGCAGAAATGCTCCGAATGGCGAATTGGGCGTCAGCTTGGGCGAACCAAACGGCAGCCGGTCGTTCCCAAAACTCCGGCAGTTTAATCAAAACTGCGCTTGTGCACAATAATGTGCATCAAGGAAGCAACACGTAGTATATTTAACGTGTTTATTATGATTCAGAGAGGATTCGAACCGCCGATCTACCAGCTGCAGAGCGGATGTTCTAACCATTATGCCACAAAGTTTGACACACACACACACACACACACACACACACACACACACACACACACACACACACACACACACACACACACACACACACACACACACACACACACACACACACACACACACACACACACACACACACACACACACACACACGTGTAAACACGTTTGTGTGAAAGTTTTGCACACACTTGCATGAACACTTGTGTGAAACACAAGACAAGTACATGTATACGCACGCGCACGTCTTGACCCCGTGTTGACCGGCATCCAGTGCATTACACAGGTAGTAACGCTTGCGCACACACATACACACAGAAATATATTGTCTTAAAGAGTGATGTATGGACATTCATTGTCCAACAATGTAAAGACAATGACATAATCGTAAACATGTCTTTAAGACAAAAAAAACAACTCGGAACGCCCGGATACCTGGCGCCCGAGTGGAAATAGGACCATTCGCGAGATCTTCAAGGAGAGTAAGGTAAAAACAGGTGCGGGTGAAGAGGGAACGGGGAAAGAAAAGAAAAAAAAGTTGGAAGATCTGCGACTGTTCTCTGATCTGATGGGAAGATCGAAATGGGAAAGCTTTATTAACTAAACGCGGACCTCGACGGAAACACCATTCAGATGCCCCTCCCACCTGCTGTGTTTTCTTTTAAACTTTGCCCGCTGCTGGTCGAGTCACGTGACCACGCAGAAGCTAAATTGATTGACATGATTTCCCCTGAAACCTGCAACGAGTAATTCTCAAACGATCTCTTGTTATTATCTTCCAGGAATTTCAAAAATAACATTTACCTGAGGGAGAGGCCGAGCTGAGTGAGCATTCAGCGCGTCATCCGCAGGAGCTTCGAGTAGTGACCGCGACCAAAAGGGGACTCCTTGTGTTTTAATGAAGTAAAGTCATCCTGTGTGGTTTTAATAATGTTTTATTAACGGAAATATTCACATTTGCTCTTTGAGGAAGTTGCACTTTAACCCCTGAGGATTTGTTTTCCACTTCCGCCTTTTTGTGTTGCCGAGCAACGGTGTTCTCGCCTGAGGGAAATCGTATGAAGGAGTGATGTGAGAAGGAATGAGGGAGAGGAGCGAATGGGGAATGAATGTGGGCAGAGGCGGTGCGTTCCATTAGCAAGCAGCTTGCTATCGGTGATAAGTGGTGCCGAGCACTCCGTTCCGTTTCGTTGGAGTGCTTGATTGAGCGGAAAGGCACAAAACAGATGGCGCAAACTGGCAAATCTGAGTTTGTTACTTGTCTTGCCGGAAAAGATTCCGGCAAGTATGTTGATCGGTTGGTTTGTCTGTTGTCTGCGCGCAACACTACGTCTACACCGTTGCACGTAGAATCGCCAAACTTTACACACATATTTGTTGTCTTGCCCTGGAATAGACTCTACCCAATTTTTAACTCTCAGCCCAAGGCCTCCATTATGACGTCATAATTTGATAATTACAAAACTTCATCCAATCAAGATGCAATTTCTTGAGCGCCATGTCGGCAGAAACTGGTGTAAAAAAAAAAGAATGATGACGTCATCGGTCACGTGGTTCGGCCGCCATCTTGGACAAACCGAAAAATTTTGCACCTCTATATCGCCGAAAGTGCTGAATAGAAAAAATTGAGACATGGCTCATTGTAAAGAACTCTCCATGAGGAATAAAATATGTTATGATGATGTCATAGGTGCCTCCATTATGACGTCATAATTTGACAAATACAAAACTTCATCCGATCAAGATGAAATTTCTTGAGCATCATCAAGGAATAAATTAGTTCAGAAAACAAATAATAATGACGTCATCGGTCACGTGGTTCAGCCACCATATTTGTCGAAAATGGCCGATAAAAAAGTACATTCCGGCAAGTCCTCGGTCTCTGACCGATTTTTCATCTGTCTGTTTGTCTGTCTGTCTGTCTGTTTGTCTGTTTGTTCACAGTACTACATCTACACCGTTGAACGTAGAATCGCCAAACTTTACACACATATTTGTCTTGCCCTGGAATAGACTGTGCCCAATTTTTAACTCTCTCGGCCGAAGGCCTCCATTATGACGTCATAATTCGTTAACTCGACAAGTACAAAACTTTATCCAATCAAGATGCAATTTCTTGAGCGACATGACGGCATAAACTGGTGGAGAAAAAAATAATAATGATGACGTCATCAGTCACGTTGTTCGGCCGCCATCTTGGAAAAACCGAAAAACTTTGCACCTCTATATCTCCAAAAGTGCTAGTGGGACCGCCGGGACCCACGTGCACTCACACGCTGTTATGCGCGTGGGCGGCAGTATCAGACCGGGGCGCCCAAACGCTCCCCGGCTAAAGTTCATCCTGATGCGCCCACATTGTGCGGACAAACCCCACCAAGTCGAGGGCCACGTGGTCAGGAGAACCTCGTCCCTTCTGGTCACACTGTGCATATCGGCCGGACTCGAAGACCGAAATTGTGTCGGCTACCGATCCTTCGGGTTCGTAACTATGCCACCCTGAAAATCATGCAGCGCAAATGAATGAAATTCATTCATTTCGTCATCTAACCAGTGACGCGCATGAATGGATGAACGAGATTCCCACTGTCCCTATCTACTATCCAGCGAACCCACAGCCAAGGGAACGGGCTTGGCGGAATCAGTGGGGAAAGGAAACCCTTTTGAACTTGACTCCAGCCCGACTCTGTGAAGGGACTTGAGAGGCCGGAGGCACTCAATAGGGCTGGACCCGTGAAATTTCGGGGATTTTTGGTAAAATGACGTCAGGGTAAAGTTACATAGGAAAACACCGTGTCAAATTTCCGTCGCCGAAGGACTTTAATTTTTATTGCGAAATTCATCCTGACTTCGCCTCTTGGAGGATAGAGGGGTATCCGTGGGTAACGGGAACCTTTGTTTGGCGAGGATTAGGCAAAAATTGACCGAGTTATTGAAAATATTAACTTATATAAAAATTAGTTTTCTAAGACTGAAGCGCAGTGACGTCATCACGTCTCTGGCACGAGTGTCGAAGGTCGTTCGAAGAAGAAGAGTTCGGAGCTGGACACGAGGCAGAGCAGACGCCATTTGGGGGAGCTGAGAGGATTCAGGCGTGATAAGAGTGCACTGGACACTTTTTCCCTCTCGTTCTTTCCTGCCTTTGTTCCCTCCATCTTCCCTGCGATTGTGTGGGCGGGAGGAAATTCGAGGCGAGGACGTGTTTGTTGGTGGTCGCCTCGCTTCGCCGTTTCTTCAACCTCGGTTACCTGTGCGAGGGTGAGTGTAAGTGAGTATACCAAGACAAGAACAAGAACTAGAAGGAGGTATGTACGGTGCGAGTCATATAATATATTGTTTAGTTATCGTCGAATGAGGAATTTGGGGTCGGGATGCGTGGTCGGCCTTGGTGACTTGGTCTTGATTAGATACTAGGCCACGCCACATTTAGTCGAATAAACTGGTCTTAAAATATTTTTTGATGGTTCTTATGCTTATCATGAGATGCATAACGTTCGTAGCGAGGTGTGGATATATGGATTGACATCGGATGGCATGGGATTTGGGATTTAGGAACTCCGGAGTTTTTTCATTAGGAATATATGCGATTTGTTTTGGGGGGCCCTTAGAGCTAACGGAGGCTCGGATTTTAATTCTGATTCCGGATGTCGCAGTCGCTAGTACGTCTTAACACTCGACAGAAACTGGCCCCGCGAAATTTCCAGGATTTTCGGTAAAATTACTTCAGGGTAAATTTACATAGGAAAACCCCATGTTAAATTTTCGTCGCCGAAGGACTTTATTTTTTGCGAAATTCATCCTGACTCCGCCTCTAGGAGGATACAGGGGTATCTGTGGATAACGGGAACCTTTATTTGGCGAAAATCGGACTGGTATTGACCGAGTTATTCAAAATAATAACTTATATAAAATTGCCGTTTAAGCCTGTAAACGCAGTGACATCACCACGTTCCGCGGCACGACTTTGGATTCTGAAGAGATTTTGTTTCATTGTACACGCCTTCCTTTTATTTCCAAATTAGAATCTGTTTTCACTTCTGCCGCAAAAACGACATCAGTGCATTGAGTGGGGTATTTTATTTGGTAAAAATCCGTCGATTTGAAGGACGTGAAAATAAAATGTAATCGTGGAAAATCGTAGCGAGGGGCCATTTTGAATCGGTTTTCGATTATTGCACCGGGTTACTTGTGGTGGATAGGAACACCACCAGGTAAGTAAAGACAACCTTTATTTGGCGAAAATCGGACTAATATTGACCGAGTTATTCAAAATATGAACTTATATAAAATGGGTCGTTTAGGGGTGAAGCGCGATGACGTCACCACGTTCCGCGGCACGAATTGTGAGTCCGAGGAGATATTGTTCCATTGTGCACGCCTTCATTTTATTTCCAAATTAAAATCTGTTTTCACTTTTGCCGTAAAAATGACATCAGTGCATCGAGTGTGGTATCTTAGTTGGTGAAATTCGGTCGATTTGAAGTGGTGAAAATAAAATGTGATCATGAAGGGTCGTCGCGAGGGGCCATTTTGAATCGGTTTTCAGTGAGTCGGTTTGCGATTATGACACCGGGCTACTTGTGGTGGATAGGAACACCACTAGGTAAGTAAGGACAACCTTAATTTAGCAAAGATTGGGCAAAAATTGACCGACTAATTCAAAATATTAACTTATATCAAATAGGTCTTATAAGGTGTAAACGCGATGACGTCACCACGTCACGCGGCACGAATGCGCACCTGTGTCGTTGGAGGTATTGACTTATATAGGGTTGGTTTTCTAAGGCTGGGGCGCAGTGGCGTCGTCGCGTCCCGGCACGAGGGTCGATTCTGAGGAAATCTTGTCTCATTGTGCATGCAAAAATTGACCGAGTTGTTCAAAATATGGACTTATAAAAAATTAGTCTCTTAACGCTGTAAACGCAGTGACGTCATAACGTCCCCGGCACGACTCGATTCCGAGGAAATTTTGGTTTTATGGTGCACGGCTCCATTTCACAACGAATTTGAATTCTGTGTACAGTTTTGCCACGAAAATGAGATCCCCGCATCAAGTGTGGTATCTTATTTGGTGAAATTCGGTCGATTTGAAGTGGTGAAAATAAAATGTGATCGTGGAAAATCGTAGCGAGGGGCCATTTTGAATCGGTTTTCAGTGAATCGGTTTTCGATTATGACACCGGGTTACTTGTGGTGGATAGGAACACCACTAGGTAAGTAAGGACAACCTTTATTTAGCAAAGCTTGGGCAAAAATTGACCGACTAATTCAAAATATTAACTTATATCAAATAGGTCTTTTAAGGTGAAAATGTGATGACGTCACCACGTCACGCGGCACGAATGCGCACCTGTGTCGTTGGAGGTATTGACTTATATAGGGTTGGTTTTCTAAGGCTGTAGGCCGCACCTCATTTTGTCGAATAAAGTGGTATTCGGGTGGTTCCGGTATTTGGGACCGCAGGGACGGAATGTGCAGGTACGGGGTGCCAGTCACTCCCCAGCCGGCCCACTCTGAAGGTTCGGATCGGGACACCGGGATTCATTCCGGTCGCCCCGGAGGTGGGGGTGCGGGGCCTGTCACGGAACGTCAAAACAAACGGCCTGCCGGGGCCGCCCAAAAGTCGGGCGTGAGGGGCGCGTCCACTAATGGAACGCCTCTCCCTTCCCAGATCGAGGGCCACGTGGTCAGGAGAACCTCGTCCCTTCTGGTTGCCTTGCCGTCCCACCGTGAGTGCTGGTCAGGGTGTACTTCAAACTAAGCTTAAGTGTCAAGTGTTAAGTTCCTCCTTGCCCTCGCAAGGGAAAGGCTAGGGTCAAGCTCTTCCAAATTTCCAAACACTAGAAATTGGACGTCTCATATTAATTAATTAATTTGTTAATGCATCTCAGTCGCCCGCGACCTCTCTAGCGCGGGTGTCGAACCAGTTCATTTCCGGTGCGGCCGGGCCGAGTATCGACCTGGCCGTGGCCGAAGCCGTTGGTACCGCCGTAGCACGCTAACGCGTAGGCTCGCGCGTCCCTGGTCCGCCGGGGCTCCGCGGGTGTCCTACCGTGCCTGGTGCCGCTATTCTCTCGACTTCCAGGAGTAGGTGCCGGTGCCCGGGGACGGATTTCGCTGTCTAAACATGGTAGCGCTAGGCCAGTGGGACCGCCGGGACCTACGTGCGCTCACAAGGTGTTCTACGCATGGGCGGCAGTATCAGACCGGGGCGCCCAAATGCTCCCCGGCTAAAGTTCATCCTGATGCGCCCACATTGTGCGGACAAACCCCACCAAGTCGAGGGCCACGTGTTCAGGAGAACCTCGTCCCTTCTGGTCACACTGTGCCTATCGGCCGGCCTCGAAGACCGAAATTGTGTCGGCTACTGATCCTTCGGGTTCGTAACTATGCCACCCTGAAAATCATGCAGCGCAAATGAATGAAATTCATTCATTTCGTCATCTAACCAGTGACGCGCATGAATGGATGAACGAGATTCCCACTGTCCCTATCTACTATTCAGCGAACCCACAGCCAAGGGAACGGCCTTGGCGGAATCAGTGGGGAAAGAAAACCCTTTTGAGCTTGACTCTTGCCCGACTCTGTGAAGGGACTTGAGAGGCCGGAGGCACTCAATAGGGCTGGACCCGTGAAATTTCGGGGATTTTTGGTAAAATTACCTCAGGGTAAAGTTACATAGGAAAACACCGTGTCAAATTTCCGTCGCCGAAGGACTTTAATTTTTATTGCGAAATACATCCTGACTTCACCTCTAGGAGGATAGAGGGGTATCCGTGGGTAACGGGAACCTTTGTTTGGCGAGGATTAGGCAAAAATTGACCGAGTTATTGAAAATATTAACTTATATAAAAATTAGTTTTCTAAGACTGAAGCGCAGTGACGTCATCACATCTCCGGCACGAGTGTCGAAGGTCGTTCGAAGAAGAAGAGTTCGGAGCTGGACACGAGGCAGAGCAGACGCCATTTGGGGGAGCTGAGAGGATTCAGTCGTGATAAGAGTGCACTGGACACTTTTTCCCTCTCGTTCTTTCCTGCCTTTGTTCCCTCCATCTTCCCTGCGATTGTGTGGGCGGGAGAAAATTCGAGGCGAGGACGTGTTTGTTGGTGGTCGCCTCGCTTCGCCGTTTTCTCAACCTCGGTTACCTGTGCGAGGGTGAGTCTGAGTGAGTATACCAAGACAAGAACAAGAACTAGAAGGAGGTATGTATGGTGCGAGTCATATAATATATTGTTTAGTTATCGTCGATGAGGAATTTGGGGTCGGGATGCGTGGTCGGCCTTGGTGACTTGGTCTTGACTAGATGCTAGGCCGTGCCACATTTAGTCGAATAAACTGGTCTTAAAATATTTTTTGATGGTTCTTATGCTTATCATTAGATGCATAACGTTCGTAGCGAAGTGTGGATATATGGATTGACATCGGATGGCATGGGATTTGGGATTAAGGAACTCCGGAGTTTTTTCATTAGGAATATATGCGATTTGTTTTGGGGGGCCCTTAGAGCTAACGGAGGCTCGGATTTTAATTCTGATTCCGGATTTCGCAGTCGCTAGTACGTCTTAACACTCGACAGAAACTGGCCCCGCGAAATTTCCAGGATTTTCGGTAAAATTACTTCAGGGTAAATTTACATAGGAAAACCCCATGTTAAATTTTTGTCGCCGAAGGACTTTATTTTTTGCGAAATTCATCCTGACTTCGCCTCTAGGAGGATACAGGCGTATCTGTGGATAACGGGATCCTTTATTTGGCGAAAATCGGACTGGTATTGACCGAGTTATTCAAAATATTAACTTACATAAAATTGCCGTTTAAGCCTGTAAATGCAGTGACGTCACCACGTTCCGCGGCACGACTTTGGATTCTGAAGAGATTTTGTTTCATTGTGCACGCCTTCGTTTTATTTCCAAATTAGAATCTGTTTTCACTTCTGCCGCAAAAACGACATCAGTGCATTGAGTGGGGTATTTTATTTGGTAAAAATCCGTCGATTTGAAGTACGTGAAAATATAATGTGATCGTGTAAAACCGTAGCGAGGGTCCATTTAGAATCGGCTTTCGATTATTGCACCGGGTTACTTGTGGTGGATAGGAACACCACCAGGTAAGTAAAGACAACCTTTATTTGGCGAAAATCGGACTAATATTGACCAAGTTATTCAAAATATTAACTTATATAAAATTGCCGTTTAAGCCTGTAAATGCAGTGACGTCACCAGGTTCCGCGGCACGACTTTGGATTCTGAAGAGATTTTGTTTCATTGTGCACGCCTTCGTTTTATTTCCAAATTAGAATCTGTTTTCACTTCTGCCGCAAAAACGACATCAGTGCATTGAGTGGGGTATTTTATTTGGTAAAAATCCGTCGATTTGAAGTACATGAAAATAAAATGTGATCGTAGCGAGGGGCCATTTTGGAATCGGTTTTCGATTATTGCACCGGGTTACTTGTGGTGGATAGGAACACCACTAGGTAAGTAAGGACAACCTTTATTTGGCGAAAATCGGACTAATATTGACCAAGTTATTCAAAATATTACTTATATAAAATTGCCGTTTAAGCCTGTAAACGCAGTGACGTCACCACGTTCCGCGGCACGACTTTGGATTCTGAAGAGATTTTGTTTCATTGTGCACGCCTTCGTTTTATTTCCAAATTGGAATCTGTTTTCACTTCTGCCGCAAAAACGACATCAGTGCATTGAGTGGGGTATTTTATTTGGTAAAAATCCGTCGATTTGAAGTACGTGAAAATAAAATGTGATCGTGGCAAATCGTAGCGAGGGGCCATTTTGGAATCGGTTTTCAGTGAATCGGTTTTCGATTATGACACCGGGTTACTTGTGGTGGATAGGAACACCACTAGGTAAGTAAGGACAACCTTTATTTAGCAAAGCTTGGGCAAAAATTGACCGACTAATTCAAAATATTAACTTATATCAAATAGGTCTTTTAAGGTGAAAACGTGATGACGTCACCACGTCACGCGGCACGAATGCGCACCTGTGTCGTTGGAGGTATTGACTTATATAGGGTTGGTTTTATAAGGCTGTAGGCTGCACCTCATTTTGTCGAATAAAGTGGTATTCGGGTGGTTCCGGTATTTTGGACCGCAGGGACGGAAAGTGCAGGTATGGGGTGCCAGTCACTCCCCAGCCGGCCCGCTCTGAAGGTTCGGATCGGGACACCGGGATTCATTCCGGTCGCCCGGTCGGCCCGGAGGTGGGGGTGCGGGGCCTGTCACGGAACGTCAAAACAAACGGCCTGCCGGGGCCGCAAAAAGTCGGGAGTGAGGGGTGCGTCCACTAATGGAACGCCTCTCGCTTCCCAGATCGAGGGCCACCTGGTCAGGAGAACCTCGTCCCTTCTGGTTGCCTTGCCGTCCCACCGTGAGCGCTGGTCAGGGTGTACTTCAAACTAAGCTTAAGTGTCAAGTGTTAAGTTCCTCCTTGCCCTCGCAAGGGAAAGGCTAGGGTCAAGCTCTTCCAAATTTCCAAACACTAGAAATTGGAAGTCTCAAATTAATTAATTAATTTGTTAATGCATCTCAGTCGCCCGCGACCTCTCTAGCGCGGGTGTCGAACCAGTTCATTTCCGGTGCGGCCGGGCCGAGTATCGACCTGGCCGTGGCCGAAGCCGTTGGTTCCGCCATAGCACCCTAACGCGTAGGCTCACGCGTCCCTGGTCCGCCGGGGCTCCGCGGGTGTCCTACCGTGCCTGGCGCCGCTATTCTCTCAACTTCCGGGAGTAGGTGCCGGTGCCCGGGGACGGATTTCGCTGTCTAAACATGGTAGCGCTAGGCCAGTGGGACCGCCGGGACCCACGTGCACTCACACGTTGTTATGCGCGTGAGCAGCAGTATCAGACCGGGGCGCCCAAACGCTCCCCGGCTAAAGTTCATCCTGATGCGCCCACATTGTGCGGACAAACCCCACCAAGTCGAGGGCCACGTGGTCAGGAGAACCTCGTCCCTTCTGGTCACACTGTGCCTATCGGCCGGCCTCGAAGACCGAAATTGTGTCGGCTACCGATCCTTCGGGTTCGTAACTATGCCACCCTGAAAATCTCAATGTCGTTGGAGGTATTGACTTATATAGGGTTTGTTTTCTAAGGCTGGGGCGCAGTGGCGTCGTCGCGTCCCGGCACGAGGGTCGATTCTGAGGAAATCTTGTCTCATTGTGCATTCAAAAATTGACCGAGTTGTTCAAAATATGGACTTATAAAAAATTAGTCTCTTAACGCTGTAAACGCAGTGACGTCATCACGTCGTCCCCGGCACGACTCGATTCCGAGGAAATTTTGGTTTTATGGTGCACGGCTCCATTTCACAACGAATTTGAATTCTGTGTACAGTTTTGCCACGAAAATGAGATCCCCGCATCAAGTGTGGTATCTTATTTGGTGAAATTCGGTCGATTTGAAGCGCCATGTCGGCATAAACTGGTGGAGAAAAAAAAAATAATGATGACTTCATCGGTCACGTGGTTCAGCCGCCATATTTGTCCAAAATGGCCTATACAAAAGTACATTCCGGCAAGTCCTCGGTCTCTGACCGATTTTTCATCTGTCTGTCTGTCTGTCTGTTTGTCTGTCTGTGCGCAGAATTACGTCTACACCGTTGCACATATAATCGCCAAACTTTACACACATATTTGTCTTGCCTTGGAATAGACTGCCCAATTTTTAACTCTCTCGGCCCAAGGCCTCCATTATGACGTCATAATTTGATAATTCGACAAGTACAAAACTTCATCCAATCAAGATGCAATTTCTTGAGCGCCATGACGGCATAAACTGGTGGAGAAAAAAAAAATGATGATGTCATCGGTCACGTGGTTCGGCCGCCATCTTGTAAAAACCGAAAAACATTGCACCTCTATATCTTCGAAAGTGATGAATAGAAATTTTTTTGAGACATGGCTCATTGTAAAGAACTCTCCATGGGGAATAAAATATGTTAATGATGATGTCATAGGTGCCTCCATTATGACGTCATAATTCGACAAGTACAAAACTTAATCCGATCAAGATGTTATTGCTTGAGCGCCATGTCGGCATAAACTGGTGGAGAAAAAAAATAATGATGACGTCGTCGGTCATGTGGTTCGGTCGCCATCTTGGAAAAACCAAAACACTTTGCACCTCTATGTCTCCAAAAGTGCTGAATATAAAAAATTGAGACATGGGTCATTGTAAAGAACTCTCCATGGGGAATAAAATATGTTAATGATGATGTCATAGGTGCCTCCATTATGACGTCATAATTCGACAAGTACAAAACTTAATCCGATCAAGATGTTATTGCTGGAGCACCATGTCGGCATAAACTGGTGGAGAAAAAAAATAATGATGACGTCGTCGGTCATGTGGTTCGGTCGCCATCTTGGAAAAACCTAAAAACTTGTCCAAAATGGCCGATAAAAAAAAGTATATTCTGGCAAGTCCTCGGTTTGACCGATTTTTCATCTGTTTGTTTGTCTGTTTGTCTGCACGGAATAAATATGATTTTCTCTGCAACCGTTGGTCCGATTGACAGGAAATTTTCACCATAGGTGCAACTCTACCGTATAATTTTTTAATGATGATTATGATGTCATAGGTGACGTGGTTCGGCGGCCATCTTGGAAAATGTAAAAAATTTGCACCTCTATATCTCGGAAAGCGCTGAATAGAAAAAATTCAGACATGGCTTATTGTAAAGAACTCTCCATGGGGAATAAAATATGTTAATGATGATGTCATAGGTGCCTCCATTATGACGTCATAATTCGACAAGTACCAAACTTCATCCTATCCAGATGAAATTTCTTGAGTGCCATGTCGGCATAAACTGGTGGAGAAAAAAAATGATGATGACGTCATCGGTCACGTGGTTCGACCGCCATATTTGTTTTAACATAAAAGCCTTAAAAACCACTGAAAATACATCCTGGCGAGGGTTTGCAATCTCTGATTGCTCTTTGTTGTTAATTTATGAAATGTACCGCACAGTGCGGCTGAGCATTAGATCTGAGATGAAGGTCTGGCATAGATACTTTGAACCGAAACAAATGAAAGTAAATATACCCAAAGTCTTTGTTTTCCAAATTGACTCATGTCCTGGTATCCTGATCATGTCACAGAAAATGGATTGCTTTCTTCTTTTTGGATGGAACAGATTATTATAACGAAAATAAATGGATGGATGGAACAGATTATTATAACGAAAATGGATGGATGGATGGAACAGATGAGAAAAATGGATGGATGCAACAGATGAGAAAAATGGATGGATGGATGGGATAGATGAGAAAAGTGGATGGATGGATGGAACAGATGAGAAAAATGGATGGATGGATGGAACAGATGAGAAGACATGGATGGAACAGATTATTATAATGTACTTTAAAATGTCACATTATTTTAAATCGTCTTCTCCCAAAGATATATTGATGCTCCTATTCCTTCTTTATTTTCTCAGTGATTGTTATTTTCCAAAAAATTGTTCTGATCATATGGAATTATGAATTTAACAGCAATCTGCCAGTCTCAGCGCCAATCTTTCCATTCTCGCATGGAAGGAAGAAATCCAATATATTGTTGGGTAACTTTCGATTTCAAAAAGTTTTTTTTCTGTTTCCTTCCCTTCAGGAACCCACCTCATGTTGCTTATTATATTGTAATTCAATCGACCTGATGCATGATTTGAATCAATCTCCATTAAAAAAACTTCCAATGAGATCACTTGATTAAAAACTTCTGCTGTTAACAAGGAATTGAAGAGGAAGCACTCGATTGAGAACGCTTGATAATATTCTTTAAAATATACAATAGTCATTTTAAAATCATTTTTGTATAAAAATGTCGTACTTCAATTTAAATTTTGGAACTATTGGAGTATTTTATTCAAAAATTTAGCTAAATTGCAATGAATGTAAAAAAGACGACACTCAATTATGTGATTTTTAAAGAATACAATTGTTTTGTATTAAACATTTAAATATTATATTGTCTTATAAAAACGTCATTCTGTGTGTGTGTGTGTGTGTGTGTGTGTGTGTGTGTGTGTTTAACACCAATCACGCCCAAACTGCAGGGACAATCACCACCAAACTTGACACACAGACCAAATTGGATCTCCTGTGGAACATGGGCTACTTCGTTCTTTTTATTGACCATGGCTAATGATGATATCGCTAAATTAAATTCTAAATTATATTGTGCCGGTTTGTGGGTGTGGCCTCGACCTCACCTGTTCCTGCCCTCTCCCACCTCACATTTCCACATTTTGGGTTCTTTCTCTGCCTCTTGTTTCCCTCCCAAATTGAAAACTGTGAGAGTTATGTTGTTTGGTCGAGGTTATTCCTTTCTGGGGTAAGTTTCTTGCTTTGGTTTGTTGTTATCGGAGTTAAATCTAAAAAAAAATAAAAAATCCACCATTTTGTGTTGTTCTTCTTCACTTATAAAATGGTGAGTCTCATTCAATCCTGTTTATCATATCGATTAGATTCACAAAACAATTGCTGTATTCAATGGTACTCTTTCTTTCACCATTTCCATTGTATTCAAATAACAGTAATATAGCACTCTATCAAACAGTATTTCTGATTATACACCACCTTTTAAAACATACGTAAATCAATTACTACCTATAACATTGGTATTCCCGTCAGCGAAGCAACGGATCTCATCTTCTAGTGATCATTAAGCTTTATAAGGCATAAATAAACCATCGTGTAAAACACGAAAGAGCATATCCAAAGGGGCTGCTTCATCGAGTGTGGAAGAAAATGCCGGCAAATTAATTGTGCCGCAGCGCTTCACCATGTAACAAGATCCCAAAACACACTGCCAATGCAACCCAGGAGTTCATCAGGGGGAAAAAGTGAAAGGATTTACACTGGCCAAATCAATCTCCTGATTTAAATCCAAAGAAGCATGCATTTCACTTGCTGAAGAGGAGACTAAAATCAGAATCCCCCAAAACAAACAACAACTGAAAATGGCTGCAGTAAAGGCCTGGCAAAGCATCTGAAAGGAAGCTACCAAGAGTTTGGCGATGTCACAGGCTCGTGGAGTTATTGCATGCAAGGGATATGTAACCAAATACTAACTTTTCTTCTTCTCCTCCTGTTCTCTTTATAAGGGATGAGGTTCAAAGGCACCAAGCTCCTGCCCTGGCTTGACCACAATACTCCTCCACTCTGCTCAGTCCTAAGCCAACTGTCTCCACCCTCCAAACACCCACAACTTTCTGGTATCCCTCTTCACACAATTTTTCCATCGAAACCACGGTCTACCTCTTTTCCTCCCACCTTGTTCCCTCAACGTATCCGCTCACTTTGCCATTCTCTCTTCCCCCATCCACACCAAATGTCCAGTCCATCTCAGTTATCATTTCACCAATCTCCCCCATCAAGCTCACCTGCACACCAGTCTCCTCCCTCGGTTCATCCATCCTCCTTCTACCCACCCTCTAACTCCAGCAATCCTCCTGACCCAGTTGTTCTTGCAGACCTCCAGCCTCTGTTGTTGTCTCTCTGTCAGTGCCACTGTCTCCAGACCGTAAAGATATGCCGGAAATACACAAGACATTACATAAGACGTTACACGAGGTTACACAAGACATCAGAACCTTTCCTTTCAATATCGTTGAAATCTTTCTGTCTGCTATTACTCCCTCCACCCTCCTTCACACATGCGCACCCACTGGAACCCTCCTCCACACCTTTGTCTCTGACTTACCATCCCCGGTCACTGTTCCACCCACATACTCAAACCTATTTCCTTGTCTAATCTCCTTTCCCTCCAACCTGATATTCATTTCTTTTCTCTGCTGCCAACGCCACACCATCTCTGTCTTTTCCATACTTATTTTCAGCCAATGTTTCTGAAATGGTTCCTTCCACTCCCCCAGTACTTCCTGGATCTGCCACCCACTCTCCATCACAACAGCCAGATCATCCGCATACGATATCCTCCCCAGAATACCTTTCATGTTTACCTTCCTGCTTACCAGTTCCATCACCTTGATAAAAAGGAGTGGGCTGAGAGCTTCCCTGCCTCAAACCGATGTTCACATTGAACTACTCAGACATCGCAGGACCAACCAAAACTCTTCCCTGTGCTCCCTTGTACATGCCTTCCACCAACCTCACTTCTGTCGCCCGCAGTCCGAACCATATTAGTGTCGCCTTCACCATCTTCCTCAGTACAGTTTTGTGGGCCTTCTGCATATCCACAAATCCCAATGCCATTTTACCTTGAACCTCCAACCTTTTCTCCACCAACTATCACAGCATGAACATCCCATCTGTCATTCCTCTGCCCTTTATAAACTCTGCTGCTCTTCTCCAATGTCCTTCTCCACACTCTTCCTTATCCTCCCATCCAGAACTCTTTCCAGCACCTTCCTGACATGATTAAGGAGAGTAATTGCCCCTGTTCTTCCCCAGATCTTGAACATCTCCCTATCCCCTTCCATAGCGGCACAATTAATCCTGTCCTGCACTCCTCCGG
Source organism: Myxine glutinosa (assembly GCF_964187855.1). Classification (NCBI taxonomy): domain Eukaryota; kingdom Metazoa; phylum Chordata; class Myxini; order Myxiniformes; family Myxinidae; genus Myxine; species Myxine glutinosa. The sequence goes on from NC_136267.1 coordinate 50,678,288, forward strand.
AATTGAACCATCTCTCATACATACATTCTTCATCCACCTGACTCCAACTTCTCCCACTGCAATCATCATCCCTGTGCACACCTCATCACTGCTTGGTGCCCTTCCCTTTTTCACCCTCTTCAATGCTGTCGGCACTTCCTCTTCCGTGATGTCCACCAACTCCACTTCCCCCTACACATAAATCGGTAGCTCCAGCTCACCGTTGCTTCCTTCCTGGAACTATAATCCACCTTAATATACTTTAACTTAATCTGGTCCAATACCTATGCTAATTTAAAATGGGGAGACTGAACAGAAAAAGTGCTATTTGTCTACAATAGTAAAACATGTATTCATTGCCATACCAAGAATTAAAATCTGACCTTCTGTACTCTTGCCTCATATTTATCTTTTGATCTCAAATCCAAATGTATTACCCTGCGTCACGAAGCGAAAAGTGGGGTTAAGCATTCAGTTAGGTACGTGTGCCATGTGCCGTACATGTCTGCATTTTAAAAATCCATTTTCACGGCAACCGTTGGTCCAATTGACACGAAATTTTACCATAGAAGCGCCTCCACCTGTATAATTTTTTTATTCATAATTATGACATCATGGGTCACGTGGTATGGACGCCATCTTGGAAAAACCTTGCATATCTATATCTCTGAAACCGCTCCATGGGAAAAATTTAAACTTGGCTCATTGTCAAGTACTCCCCTGGAAGAATACGATATGTTAATGATGATGTCATTGGTGCCTTCGTTATGACGTCATAATTCGACAAGTACAACACATCCGATCATTGTGAATTTTTTTCTCAGCAACTGTTGGTCTGATAGGCACGAAATTTTCACTATAGGAGCGCCTCTTAGGACCGAGGAGCACCTAGGACACCTAGGCCATAGGCACCTAGGAGCGCCTCCCCCGAAAAATGTTGCACCTCTATCTCCAAAACTACCGCATGGAAAAAATTGAAACATGGCTCATTGTAAAGAACTCCATATGGGGACTAGGTGCTGTTAACGATGACGTCATTGGTGCCACATTATGACGTCATAATTCGCCAGGGACAACGCTTAGTCTGATCAGTTTGAAATGTATTGAGCGTATTATATTATGCAATAATTATATTAGAGAATATAAATTTATGATGGCATCGCTCACGTGATCTGGCAGCCATATTGGATCAAAGAAAAAAAATGTTCGCAAACAGAAGAGTTGGCTCGCAACAAGTTGACTGCGCAGGGTAAATAGTCTATGAATACCATCTAGTTGAGTATATAGCAATAATAACAAATTTGACTTCACTGTTCTAATACGTATGGAGGGCAATGTATGTATATTGGGCAATTCCAGGATCATTTTTCACATTTCCTTGTGCTGCTTCTGATCCGTCACACAAAATTTCTGTTGTTCACTGGAAGTGGGTTCCTGAAGGGAAAGTCTCATTTATGCACACGTGTCGTGATTGTGATGTTTGTCAGAGGATTTGTGCAAAGGTGTATAATGTGCAATTATAGGTGGTTTAATTTTCACCCAATAATGTCCCTAAAAGCTGCTAAAATTTTTTTTCCCAAACCACACACTTATTTGTTTATCTCAAGTTGTGAGATAAAATGTAATACCTTTAATTCATAAGCAATCTTTCATGGAAAGACACACTGTTTGACATCAAAAGCATTTAAATCCATTGTTCATGTTGATTCCTGCCTGGTGTTGGCTTAGCGATTAGGGTACCGGCTTGGGATCCTTCGATCCTGGGTTTGAATCCCGATCGATCGGTGAATTAACACCAGGGGGGTTGACTCAGCCTTTCTATTCCTTCCGAGGTCGGCAAATTGAGTACCAGTTCAATGGTAATTACATGTGTGTCGCAAGAGGCGACTAACAGGGTTGGCGGCAGGAAGGGCATCCGGCCTTAAAACATTGCTTCAAAAAGGGGACCAAGGTGCCCAAAAAAGGCCAACACCTGCTCTGTGGGGAAAAATGTCCTTAAAAGGCGATTCGTTCTTTTCTTGTTCATATTGATTCCTCATTATCCATGATCACTCAACACAGTTTGACCATATGTTGTTGGGGAACACAGAACGGATCATGGGGTGATAAAACGAAGACAACAGTAGAAAGAGAAGGCGTGAGGACTCACCAAGAGAAGGACTGAGGGACAAAATCGGGCGAGACTTGGGGGAATAAGAGATGTAGGGAAGAATGCGGGCAAGGGAGCAAGTGGGGGGGGAAAAAGATGGCTGCAGTATAAATCTAAGAATATAAATTCATGATTGTGATGTCTTTAAAAAAGAAATTGTTCATCGGATTTGGATTGATGAAAAAATCCGATTCAGTTCCTGCTCCCTGACTCCCCCATTCCATCACTCGCTTTTCCATCACCCCCACACCCCACACCAAACAAGGGCATAAAGGGGAACACATACTGCCTTACCTTTTAAAAAATCGAAATCTTCAAATATTGTATTTTGGACAAAATGTGTCATATTACTTGTACAATATAACAGTACAAATACATGTCGGACAGGGACCAAAAATGTATTGCATCCAGAACAAGACAAGGCCTCAGGAAAGAATTGACAAATCAGCACAGTGTATTTGGGATTTGAATTCCCAGGAGATAAATTGTCAAAGGAGAGCACAATCAGCGCAGAGCAGGTTTTAAAATATCCATTTGTTGAAGAAGCGACGACAACAAAATGAAGTTACAATAAATAAATAAAAATGAAGTACTGCAGTGTAATTGTATTTATCACCTTACAAATGTATTCCATGATTATTTAATTACCGCAAATTGGCAATTCCAGGATCACTCTTCACACTGCCTTGTGCTGCTTCTGATCCGTCACTCAAAATTTCTACCGTTCACTGGAAGTGGGTTCCTGAAGGGAAAGTCTCGTTTATACACCTGTCGGTTATTATATTTATTTGATGTCACAGCGATTTCTGTACGTCAGGTCGGATAGATCTGAAATAGTTATTTATGTGGACTTCAGGACTATTATGATTATACTACAACTAATTAAAATTTAAAAACTTTCATGTGCAATTTAATTTTCAAAAATATCTGAATTTTTTTTACCCACCTCCCAATCTCCTGTTTACCCTTCTTCATGGCCTGCATCGTATGGTATGCTTAATGTGGGGAAAGGTGGGGTGGGTATGTGTGAGAATGAACCGAGTTTCCGCATATCTCACGTTTTCCACAATCAGATAGGACAGTGTCGGGCAGCATTTATGCCCCAGCAAATTGAACATATCAAACCAATAGGTAAAGCTTATTGGGATTTAGGTTGTATTTGTTGGGGGATCAATTCTAAATCAAAAGGGTTAGTGTTAACACTATATGGAATTCAGTGAGGCATCATCAATAATATTGTTGGTCACCCCATCTGAGGAAGGACATACGCTGACATAAAGAGGGCACTTTTTACATTTGAAAGGAGGCGATACGAGGAGATTTGATTGAGATGTTCAAGACAGTGAAGGGTGTGGACAGAATAAGTGAAGAAGAGTTGTTCAACAGTATATATATAATGACCAGGGGCCGAATCCTTAGAGTAAATAAGTGGAGAGTTAAGACAGTAGTAATTGGCAGGAAGGACTCTTTCACTCGGAGAGTCGATAATGCATGAAATTGATTACCTGGAAAAGTAGCGGCAGCAGAAAGGGGGGACAGTTTTCAATTGAAATTATATTGGAACAGTGCCTTCAGAAAGTATTCATACCCTTGACTTTTTTCGCCTTTTGATGTATTACAGCCTGAATTTAGAATGCATTGTATTGAGATTTTTTTGTCATTTGATGAAATTGAGATTTTTTTGTCATTTGATGAAATTGAGATTTTTTTTGTCATTTGATCCCAATGAGATTTTTTTGTCATTTGATTCCAATAAGATTTTTTTTGTCATTTGATGAAATAGAGATTTTTTTTTGTCATTTGATCCCAATGAGATTTTTTTGTCATTTGATTCCAATGAGATTTTTTTGCCATTTGATGCAATTGAGATTTTTTTTGTCATTTTATCCCAATGAGATTTTTTTGTCATTTGATGAAATTGAGATTTTTTTTTGTCATTTGATGAAATTGAGATTTTTTTGTGAGTTGATGAAATTGAGATTTTTTTGTGAGTTGATGAAATTGAGATTTTTTTGTGAGTTGATGAAATTGAGATTTTTTTTGTCATTTGATTCCAATGAGATATTTTGTACACCGCACCTTTTCTATGCCATCTCCAGGCTTTGCAAAACGTCATTGCTGGGCACCGAAGGGGGCTCGGGAGTGACGCACGCTGAAAGGGAGTACTCAGTTTTCATTCTGTTTGTTTGTTTGTTTTACTTGTTTGTTTTCTTGGTTTTCAGGGCGATATCTCAGCAATCCTTTGAGCTAGGAAGCTGAAATGTCGGCACAATAGTGAGCAGGTCCTTTCTCAAAAACGGTATTTTTTCTTTTTTTATTAATCAATTAATTGAGGAGTTATTTAATTATTAGCGATTAATTAAGTACTTATTTAATTAATCAAATTTCCTTTCTCCTCTGACCATTAACTCAGGCACCTTTTGAGTTAGGAAGCTGATATTTGGACATGCCAATGACCAAGTGATTTGGCTGTAAAGGATTATTTTTGATTTATTGATTAATCAATCAATCGATGAATAGTCAGGTTCACTATGTTTTTTCGTTCAAAATTTTGGTAGATTAGCAAAACTATACATTTTTGGAATATTCAGAGCATGAGGAATCCAAAAATTAATGTTTACATTTGCATAGACACCTTTGCGAAAATGACACTCAGGACAGTGATGAAGATCTGTAAAAGCATATTCCTGAACGGTATAGACCGAGTAGATCCTGTGTATAGGACTTATAGTTCAATCTGATACTACCTATAACTTCCTATAACAACCTATAACTTCAAAGGACTTGCAATATCATGTATTATGTAATACAGTTATATCACAAATATAAAGACAATGGTTTTCAATTACCTTTGTTTGTTGCTTTTCTATAATCCTGAGCACTATTTTGAGGCCTTTATTGGATTCCTTGACCCAGAAAACATAGGATTAGCATATTTAATTAAGTCTCTAGGTTGACTAGAAGCCGAGATCGCGCAAAATATGTATTTTATGGCGGCCATTTTCAAAATCCAAAATGGCGGCCATGCAGGTGTCTGTGCAAATGCCAACATTGATTTTCAGATTCTCCATGCTCTGAATATTCCAAAAATGTACAGGTTTGCTAATCCCAAAATTTTGAAAGAAATTATATTTGTTAACATAGTGAACCTGACTATCTTCATCACTGTCCTGAGTGTCATTTTCGCAAAGGTGTCTACGCAAATGTAAACATTAATTTTTGGATTCCTCATGCTCTGAATATTCCAAAAATGTATAGTTTTGCTAATCTACCAAAATTTTGAACGAAATTATATTTGTTAACATAGTGAACCTGACTATAATTATTTAATTATTCGATTAATGACTTAATTTTTTTTTTTAGTTTCAGATTCTGATGAAATGGTGGTGGTTTATGTATTATATTAGCCAATTGATTAATTATTTATTTATTTTATGATTATTATTTATTTATTTTCATTGTTAATCATTTATTTATTTTCTTTCTCATCTGGGCAATATCTCAGGCACCTTTTTTGTATACAAGATCGAGGCTCGTGAAAGAGCTAACAATAATCACAAAAAAGACAAACCGACACACAAAACACAAAAAAACAAGGGGAGCGGCAGACAAGATGGGGAGAGAGGGGGAAGGACACAAACACAACATTTGAGAGCAGGGACATCGGGAGGACTTGGGGGGAAGTGGGAGAGGAATAAAACATATGAACGCTGCAAGGACTCTGGGGTGAATTACCGGAGGTAGAAAAGATCAAGGTTTTCGATGGGGGAAGATAAGAGATGGTGGTGAACAGCTGTTTTAAAGACCTGGAGGGAGGAGTGGGATTGAATGGAGTGGGGGAGTTTGTTCCAGAGGCGGGAGAAAAGGGGAATGAAAGAGTGAAGGTGAGCAGAGAGCCTAGACTTTGGCAGTTTAACCATAAGAGGGTTGCAGGCAGATCTTGTGCGACCTGAAGGAATATTTGGGGGACAGAGCACAGAGAGAGCTGGGGGAGCAAGGCCAGAGAGGAGTCGGTAGAAGACAGAAAGACCACCAACCTGCCTGCGGTGAGTGAGTGAAAGGCCCTCGGAGTTGACTACATCGCAGGAGATTCCAATGATTCTGAAAGCTTTGGCCTCAACAGCGTGAAGCCGAGCAAGGTGTGAGGCAGGAGCACCAGCCCAGAGGGGGGAACAGTATTCCATTGAGCTGCGGATGAAAGCCTTGTATGTGGTGAGGAGCTCAGGTGTGCCAAGGAAGGACTTCGCACGACGGAGGATGCCCAGTCGGCGACTGGCTTTGGAGGCCAGCTTGGAAATGTGGTTTTCCCAAGAAAGATCATGGCAGATAGTGAGACCCAAAAGCTTGAGCGACAGAACTTCTTGGAGAGGATTGTTGAGAAAGTAGATGGGAGGGTTGTCCAGTCGGTCCTTTCGGAGAGACATTGTAAGAGTGTGAGATTTGTCAGGATTGAAAGACATGTTCCACTTGTTTGACCAGTCTGTGATTTTGTCCAGGTCTGCAGAGAGTGAGGAGGCTGCAGACTGCCGATCTGAGGGATGAGGAATGGAGCGGCAGATAGTGGAGTCATCAGCAAAGAGATAGAGAGGATTTTCCAGAGAGTCGGAGAGGTCATTGATGAAGACCAGAAATAGCACAGGGCCCAGAACACTGCCTTGGGGAACTCCAGCCAGAACAGGAAGGGAAGATGAGAGAAATCCATTCAGGGCCACACGTTGCCTACGACCAGAGAGGAAATCCGCAAGCCATGAGTGGAGATTTCCCTGAATACCATAGGAGGTGAGTTTGGTGAGCAGAGCTGGGTGCCAGACTGTATCGAAGGCACGTGATATGTCAAGTGAGACAGCTCTGATTTCCTGTTTGGCATTGAGGACCTCCATCCATTGTTGAGACAGCAGAAGCAACATGTCCAGAGTAGAATGACCTGGTCTGAATCCAAATTGATGATCAGAGATCAAGCCATTGGAGAAGAGGAAGGATTTGATATCTGAAGCAATGATGGATTCCATGACTTTGCTGATAATTGGGAGCAGGCTGATTGGTCTGTAGTTGCAAGGATCTGTTTTTGCACCTTTTTTGTGTAAAGCGGTAATGTTTGCTGATTTCCAAGATGCTGGCAGATGACCTTGAGCAAAAGAGAGGGTGAAAAGAACAGAGAGAGGGTGAGATAGAGTGGCAGAGCAGGATTTTAGGACCCGAGGGCTGATGCCATCTGGGCCAGTTGCAGAATCAGAGTCGAGGTTTGATAAAAACTTCTCCACCTTGTCAGGAGAGAAGGACACAGAGTCCAGGAGCAGTTAGGTTCGACTGGGAAAGGTGGGAACAGAGAGAGATGGGTTTGGGACACAAGATTTTGAGGCAAACACAGAGTTGAGGCATTCGGCTTTGTCACGTGCGGTGTCAACTGTGTAGCCATTTGAGGTAAGGGAGGGGATGGAGGGGGAACAAACACCAGAAACGGATTTGACCAGACGCCACCAGGATTTGGAGGAAGGAGACAGGTTTGAGAGGGAAGCTTTTTGAGCTAGGAAGCTAATATTTGGACACGACAGTGATCAAGTGATGGCGAAAGTATTTTTTAATCTGTTGATTAATCAATTCATTGATTAATTATTTATTGATTAATTAATTAATTCTTTAATTTTTTCGATTAATGACTTGTTTAATTAATTTTTTTAAAGTTACAGCTTCGGATGAAGCACTAGTGGTTTAGTTATGCTATGAGCCAATTGATTAAGAAAATATTTTATGATAGTTATTTATTGATTTTAATTATGCAATTAACCAATCAATTATTGTGCTCCTCTCCCTCCCAATACAGTCTCTATGAGCTGCACGGCGGTATTGCCGCGCCGGAGGATGTTATTTATTTATTTGGCATTGGGGCGGTGTACTTTGAATGTATCTGTCGTTGTTGAGTTGCTATTTTAATCGTTTTTCAAGTCAACAGTCGGTAGTGGTTCATTGCTTGATATGAGGAGTATGAAAAATATTTACATCATTTCCTCATTCATCACGATATACCAAAAGAAGAAAAGAACAAACGGCCTGTTTCTGATGCTGGACCTGAGAAACTTTTCCCTCTTGATGACGAACATTGGTTATCAAGATGAAGGCTCATACAGATGTACAATGCTCATACATGATAACATGCAGAAAAAGGTCTTGTTCCTGCAACACCACTTCAGGGACGTTCCTGTACTTTGGTGAAGTCCAGATAGACATGAATTCCGAGTGAAAAAATAAGTTTTGTATTTCTCAAGGTGAGAGAACGTTGATACAGAACGAACTTTGATGCAGGAGGAGGCCAATTGGCCCACCATGCCTGTGCCATATCAACACCACATCAATTCAATCTTACCAGGTGGATGCAGTTTGGATTTATGCCAGGAAGAGGAACGACAGACGTGCTTTTCATTGTGAGGCAATTGCAGGAGAAGTACATGGAGAAGAGGAAGAAGTTGTCTTTTTGGGGTTTGTTGATCTGGAGAAAGCATTCGATAGGGTTCCACGCAAAGTATTGACATGGGCATTGAGGAAGTTAGGAGTGGAGGAATGGTTGATCAGAGTCGTGATGGCAATGTACAAAGGAGCGCGCACAGCTGTAAGGACGAAGGACGGGAACAGTGGCGAGTTTGAGGTGAAGGTGGGAGTGCATCAGGGGTCAGTACTAAGTCCACTACTATTTGTAGCTGTGATGGAGGTGCTGGCTCAGAACGTAAAGGAGGGTTTACCGTGGGAGTTGTTGTATGCAGATGATCTGGTGTTGATTGCGGAAAGTATGGCTGGACTGAAGGAAAAGATGAACAAGTGGAAGGAATGTATGGAGACAAAAGGTCTGAAGGTGAATATCGGAAAGACGAAGGTGATGGCAAGTGGTAAAGCATGTGGTGAGGTGGAAAGAACTGGGAAGTGGCCGTGTGCTGTGTGCAGGAAGGGTGTCGGAGTGAACTTCATTCAATGTACAATGTGCGCTGAGTGGGTTCATCAAAAATGTAGTGGTCTGAGAGGGTCATTAACCAGTGTGGCAGCTACATTCAAATGTAAGGTGTGCACAGAGGGAGCTGCAGCTGGCGGAAATGTTGAGTTGGATCTTGGAGATGGCGTGAAGCTGGAAGGTGTGAAAACATTTTGCTACCTCGGAGACATGCTGAATGGAGGTGGATCAGACTCAGCAACGGTTGCTCGAGTGAGATGTGCATGGAAGAAGTTTCGGGAACTGAGTGGCGTGCTGATGAGGAGGGGAGTGTCGCTGAAGCTGAAGGGAAAGGTGTATGCTGCATGTGTGAGAAGTGTTATGATTTATGGGAGCGAGACATGGGTAATGAACGTAGAGCAGCAACGAAGGCTGGAAAGGGTGGAAATGCGAATGGTTCGATGGATGTGCGGAGTATCGTTGAGAGAGAGGAAGACAAATGATGAATTGCGAAAGATGATGGGAATATTGCCTGTGATGGATGCTGTGAAGAGGAACAGGTTGAGATGGTTTGGTCATGTGTTGAGGAAGGATGAAAGTGGCTGGTTGAGAAGAGTGATGGAAATGAATGTAGAAGGAGGTAGAGGCCAGGGAAGACGGAGAAAGACTTGGCTAAAGATGGTGGAAGAAGAAATGCGGGCAAGGGGGTTAACAAGGAGAGATGCAGAAAATAGGGCAAAATGGAGAAGATTGTCATGGGGACCGCAAGGCTAACCCCCGCTCTAGCAGGGAAAATGGCCTTAAAATGCCTGTTGTTGTTGTTGTTGTTGTTGTTGTATGCCTGTGCCATATCAACACCACATAAATTCAATCTTACCAGGTTATCAACTTAATTCACTTGGGAGAAATGGTGGAGAGGAGGAGAACAGTGTGGCAGGCATAGGTACATTTCTTGGGTGTTAAATAATTTATGCACACACAAATAAATAAACCTACCTTAGCGGCCAAATCTTTAGAATGACGTCACCTGCTTTTATCGGCACTTAAATTCCCCCAAAGAAAAGCCCAAGTATAATACCCTTCACACAACAGCCACCTGTTCAACGAAACTACCTTCCCTTGTCCCAACGTGACTGCGCACAATGTTCATTATTTTATGATGCAGAAAATATTATCACTCATTATAATTAATTATTGTTTGCATTTTCATCCAGTTTTCTCACCTCGAGAAATCCAATTGTTTGCATCAGATTACAGCGACATTTGCATTTTTCCCCTCTCCATCCCTACCCCGACAGGTGGATGATATCCAGGGGTGAATCCGGGTCTACACTTCCATATTGGTTGGTTTGCATTGCTTGGTACTCGTACATGGTGGTTTTAAACCAGCAAGGACCTCAAGCCAGCAGTCAGTGCAGGACGAAGATTTCACTTTCTCAAGATTAGTCCAAGTTATTTTTCAAGGTTGTCACAGATGTCAATTCCACCAGGGAAGTTGGGAGGATATTCCAATCCTCAATCACTCTTTGACTGAAGAAACTGCTTTTGAGAAGTAGACTACACCTGGGCTTGAACACCTTCATGGGATGACCTCTGGTAGTGTTCGTAATTGCAGGAGTGAATAAGTGGTGGGTGTTGATGCGTATTGTTCTCACCTGCGTCTGTAATTTAGAGAGCACATATTCACCTGCATCTCAGTTTCTTTTGGTAGTGGAGGTGACTATGGTAGGGGCTAATTTCTCTCAGCCATTATGCAACCTCTCAGCAATGGTCGTTCCCTCTCAGCAATGATGCAACCAGTAGCCACGGGCTGAAAATGAAATAAGTATTTATGGCATCTTTACTTCCGCCACCGAAGGTGGATGGAGGTTATGTTTTCACCCCTGTCTGGTTTGTTTGTGTGTTTGTCTGTTTGTTTGTCTGTCTGTCGGTGAACAAGCTATCTCAAAAAGTTGTGGACGGATTCGGACGAAATTTGGCAGAGATGTAGTTTACGTCACAAGGACGAACTGATTAGATTTTGGTGAAGATCCGGATCCGACTAGTACAATTTCTTAAGTGATTCTTCACCATTGGGAGGTAGGGCCAAAAATGATACATAGCAGGATATCTCAAAAAGTTATGGACGGATTTGGATGAAACTTGGTGGACAGGTTGCGTATGTGACAAGGAAGAACTGATTCAATTTTGGTGAAGATCTGATTCTGTATTCGGATCCGGGAGTTATTAAATTTTTCAAGTGATTTTCCACCATTGAGAGATCGGGCGAAAAACGATATATAACATATTTTAAAAAGTTGTGGACGAGTTATGACTAAACTAGGTGGATGAGTTGGTTTGGTGACAAGAACAAGCTGATTAGATTTTGGTTCAGGTCCGAATCCAGATCCGGCCTATCAGTGGATACAAAACCTAAACTGTTCAGCCTGACGGAAGTGTGTGCTCTACCAAGGGCCGTTCTCGTTAAAGTCTGGTTATTTTCTTAAAGTTAAATATATTTTGTTTTAGTTTTTATTTTTAGTTTAATTTATTTTAGTTAAATTAAATTTATATTTAAAGTATTTTGGTTAAAGTCTTAAAGTCCTGAATGATTGTTCCTGGATAAAAAGGATTGAGGACAATGGGGTCTAATAATTACTAAACAATTGTTTCGGAATATGAATTGCAGGACGGTTGTTTCACAATTTTTTGTTTGATATTTTCTGTTACCAGCTCTCTTAATTTGAACATTCCCTGTTTCATTCCCCACCACCGTCACAGTTTCGGCCTACCTCTCCACTTCAGAACCCTGTCCTGTACCTCATCAAACAAGCACGTCACACCAAGTAAGTGATCATAATCCAGCATGCACTCCCAATTGTTGTCCAAGAAGAAACGTGACACTTCACCAAGTCATATAGTAAGATAGTTGCAAAGCCTTTCCCACAGAATACATGGGTTTTTATTAATAATTGCAATCTTCATGGGTCACACGCATATTCTTAGGCTTAGCGGTTAGGGTGCTGGCTTGGGATCCTAGGATTCTGGGTTCAAATCCCGGTCGATCGCTGAATTAACTCCGGGGGTTGACTCAGCCTGTCATCCTTCCGAGGTCAACAAATTGAGTACCAGTTCACTGGTAATTCCCTACGTGTCACTGGAGGCGACCAACAGGGTTGGCGGCAGGAAGGGCATCCGGCAATAAAACATTGCTTAAAAAAGGGGACCACGGTGCCCAAAAAAGGCCAACCCCTGCTCTGCCGGACACAAAATTGCCGCTACTTTAATATATACTAGCAACAGTACCCGCCCTATGGGCGGGGCTTCAATTGGGAAGCCCAAATGAAATGGTAAAATATCAGAAATTGAAGGCTTTTTTTATTTTAAACGATTCATATAAACATCCGTTGAATCATATCACACACAAATCATCAAAATCTAAACAGTACATGGCTAAACAGTACATGGACGATCACGTACCACGTACGTCTCACGTCTCACTTGCTCTCATGTTGTCCCGATAATGATCCTTCCGCAGGTTCACCTACGGAAACCTTGTTACGACTTTTACTTCCTCGAGACAGTCAAGTTCGCTCATCTTTTCGGTGCACCGCCACGTGCCGAGAACGCCCCGTGCAGGGGCTGATCCGAGGATCTCATCAAACTGTCCGATCGGTAGTAGCGACGGGCGGTGTGTACAAAAGGCAGGGACTTAATCAACGCGAGCTGATGACTCTCGCTTACTGGTGTTAAGGATATTTCTCCTACAGTAGTATGTAATGTATGAACCAAAAATTCAATTTCCATCAACTTGTCAGAAGAGAGTCACAAATTTTAATTCCCGAGGAGGATAACACTTTCTGTCTACAAAGAAATACACATCAAGAAAACAATAACCCTTATCAAACCAAGGAGAGCATGCTACAATTCACAAAAGCACATTGCAAGATTCACAGAAGGTCCCAAGTGAACTCCTGGTACAGTAGAGATGTACATCAAGGGAAACATCATAGAGATACAGTAGCATGCATAGAATACAGTTAACATACAGAATCGACCAGCCAAGTGAAGTATCCTAAGTACAGCAAACCAACATCTTACAGACCCAGTGCTAATCCTACTAACTGGACATCAGTTTCTGATTCTTATGCAATTTAAAGTGGGAGGAGCAAGTGGAGGGGGGAGGAGTGAAGAGAGGGGAGGAGAGCAGTAGGATTGGTTGGGCAAAGTTTGGGTGGGAGGGTGCGAGGATCGGAGGAATCTTGAGATGAGGGTGCTTCCCGCTGAGAGCAGGTTTGCATCCCAAATGCGGTTTTCTGCTTTCCATTGTGTCCTGCAAAACATCTCGGAGCCCCGTCTCTCTAATCCCTTCAAGAACATCTGAAGGTCATTCTCAGTGAAGAGGATATATCTTTTTACTCATTTTTGACATGACAAGAACAAAGACCACTTACTCTATTTCATAGCACATTTTTAAACAATATTATCCTTAGCCACAACCAAATAATTACAGCGCCTCCATTATTATACCATATTACGAATTAACACACGAGCAACATGGTTTTTTGATAAGTCATGTTAAAACTTCAAAATCAATAGCTATGGCAATCCCCATCCTTTTTCCATCTGCAAATCCTACTGCAATCCCACAAAAGGTTAACCCTTATCAAATACTAATAAGCTATTTTGATTCAGTGTTTAATTATCGTTCTTGTTGAGAGATTTTCCTGAGAACGCTGGCAATTTCATTAAAACTATTTATTAAATAATCTCCTAAGTAAGAAAGAAAAAAGCGTCCGCTGACTGTCTTTACAACGGTTAGCGCAGAGCGACGTATCTGCCTTCATTGTTCGACTCTGAAATAATCACCAAGTACTTTGCATTTCACTTATCTAGTTTCAGACGTCGTGCTGAGTTGATTACTCACGGTCACAATGAAAGCTTGCTCACCGAGCACATTGGTAAACAACCTTGATGATCCAGCGATTACCTAGTTAGACATTATGGCATCAGTTGTATTATTTAATTATTTACAAAGAAAACAATATCTTTTATCCAATAAGACAAACTCGGTCCAACCTTACATTATTTGGAAAAACCCTATTTGTAATATTATTTCCCTCAGTCATTTATGACAATATGTGCTCCGCCATTGCTTCCACTAAGAATTCTGGGCAGTGCCGGAGATAATTTGCCAACTGCAGGGAGATCGCAAAGTTTGCATGGAAACCACAAAAAAAACACCTGCAGACTAGGAATGCAGGGTTGAGGCTCATATAAGTTGCTTGCTTCATAAATTTACACTTCCACACTGGGAATTCCTCGTTCGTGGGACACTGTCTCAAGCCCCAGTCCCCATCATGGATGGGGCTCAGCGGTTTACCCGAGCATGACGGCGAAGGGCAAGGTACACACTGGCCCGTCCAGTGTAGCGTGCATGCGGCCCCGGACATCGAAGGGCATTAAACGTTCATTAAACATTAAACGTTCATTTAACATTGAACGTTTATTAAAGGATTACGAAACGAAAAACATTACGAAATTACGTTCACTCCGTCATGTCGAACACTACCGTGAACACATACATCGTCACAACATCGTCTCAATGAGAACATCGTCACAATGAACGTTATGCGAATGCGAATGTTATGCGGGAGTCCAAACCTGAGAATGCTGGAGACCAAAGCTGAAATTGGGAAAACTAAATAGCCTATTTTACTTCTGGAGATCCCAGGATTACCCACCCAAAATATCTTTGCGATCGGTTCAGAAGTTTTTACGGTTCCTTCGAACAGACATACGGACATTTGGTGAATTATAGTAAGATAAGATATATATTTAACCTCAAGTAACGTGGCAGTCACTACAAAGGGATTAGTGTTACGATTAGATATACTATAATAATAACGTTCCGTTATTATGACGAAAATGATTTTTTTTTTTTTAACCGAGGTGAATTCCTTAAGTCCGCAGTTACACTGTTTCAATCCATCAAGTTTCCATTCGCGACATTTGGATTAAAGTATTATGGTTATATTTACTATAATATTATTATTATTATGAAAACGATACTACTGAAACGATACCACTGTATTGTCCTGTGATTCCCCTCGGTGAAGACCAGAAAATCACGGATAGCCAACGCCAGCTTTAACTCCAAAGTCGTTCAGTTCAAATAGTGAATTTTATATCTACGCGTGGGAGGAAGAAAGAAGAAGAAGAAACTGGAAGCTTTTACCTGAAGCGATCCCGCCAGGCAGTCTTCAAACATGTGGAAATTAACTCAAACCGAGGCGGATTTAAAATGTACAAAAAATTAACTGGTTTATTTAACGGAACCCGAGAACAAGGAAAACGCGACGCTAAAATAAATGTCCTAAATTGGGATCCTCACACCAGACTTATAACACACACGAGGGGAGAATTGAAAAGAAAATAAAGGCGTCATGTGTGTGTGTGGGGGGGGGGGGCTTAGCTCAACCACTCGGGGTCTAGTCGGGGTTCATCGGCTCGTCCGGTGCATTGGCGGGAACCGCCCGGTCGTTGGCGGGAAGTAGCCCTCAGTCCGCCTCATTCACGTGCTGCCAGGCCTCACCGGATGTCTCGCTCGCCCCTGCCTCATCATGCTGCAGCGGCAATCCGCGCTTGTACGCTGGTCGCTCGCACAGAGAACCCAACCGTTCGTCCTCGCTCTTCCTCCTCACGTCCAAACGAAAAGGGGAACGAGGATACGATGCCGGCACACAACCGCTTGCTCCGAGGTCCAGAACGTCAAACAGGCACAAGAGGGAAAAGTCCAAAGCCAGGGAGGGTCCAAAGCCAGGGAGGGTCCAACGCAAGAGAAGGTCCAATGCCATAGAGGGTCCAACGCAAGAGAGAAAAATGTTGGTCTCTCTCCACTTTTTATCAATCCCTCGTGATGTCCTCCACCTCTCTCCACCTATCCCTGCTGGCCAACATCACAGCCTCAGTTATCCACCAATGGCCCTGTCACTTCTCTCTCATGTCATTGGTCGGTGGTCAATCAGTGCGACGCTTCCTTCCACCAATCAGCGGGTTGCGTCTTGGTCTGCCCCTGGCCAATCACAAGTCCTTCCTTACTCTGGCCTTTGGTTGATCGACTCCTGCCCAATAACGAGTCCTTCTGGGCGTGGCTCCCGGCCTGCCTGTGCTATGTGTGCCTGCCAAGTCGGGGTTGTCAGCCCAAGTGTGTCATCTGGGTTCTGGTTAGTTTTATTGTGGGGGGGAATTTAATTAGCATGGGTGGTGCTTTTGGGCCTGCCTAGTGTCTATGTGCATCGCCATACGGGACGAAGGATAAATCACAAGGTCTCACGAACAGGGGAATTAGCATAATCCCTATGATAATTAGCACAAGGCCTCGTATGACCACAAATATACAAGCTTAATCCGACATCTGGGCTCAACAGGTCCCTGACTTATGTACATCGAAATGGTTCTTTCTACCCCTGATCATCGGAGCATCTACCTATACAGATCTACCTGAATCTATACAGTCACATGAAAAAGTAAGTACACACCACGTAAAGTTTTGACTCTTTCAACATATTTCAACGTACAGCTATTTGATCTTCATTTCAACAATATTGATAGATAAAGGTGATATAATACAACAAATATGAAACATTTACATTTTGTAGTCCATTGTATAATTTAAATAAACATAAATGCAAATTTCGCATGTGGAAAAAGTAAGTACACCCCTACATTTATCACTACTTCAAATACCTAAAATTAGAATCAGGTTTACCAGCTCAGGTGCAAATGATTAGACCATCGTTAGAGAGGATCTTGGAGGAACCTGTTTTATTTAAACCTCAGACATTTCGTTTGGTTTGCTCTTTGTTGTTGAAGTGTGTGGCGTCACCATGCCGAGATCAAAAGAGCTCTCTGAGGCCTTCAGAAAGAAGGTTATAGATGCCTACGAGTCTGGGAAGGGATTTAAAAAGATCTCCAAACAATTTGAAATCAATCATTCGACTGTCCGGAAGATCATCTATTAGTGGAGAGGAATTCCAAACAACTGCCAACTTGTTCAGGCCAGGCCGCCCCAGCAAGTTCCGCCCGAGAGCAGACCGCAAGATGCTGAAAGAAGTCTCTAAGAACCCCAGAATGTCATCACGGGACCTACAGGTAGCTGTTGCCACTGTTGATGCCAAAGTGCACGAGTCTACCATTAGAAAGAGGCTGCACAAATTTGATCTACATGGGAGGTGTGCCAGGAGGAAACCTTTGCTGTCCAGAAAGAACATCAGGGCAAGACTAAAGTTTGCCAATGAACACCTAGGCAAAGACCAGCACTTCTGGAACAATGTGCTCTGGACAGATGAGTCAAAGGTAGAGCTATTTGGCCACAGTACCAGAAGACATGTTTGGCGAAAACCAAAGACAGCATTTGACCACAAGAACCTGATACCAAATGTAAAGCATGGTGGTGGAAATATTATGGTTTGGGGCAGCTTTGCTGCATCAGGGCCTGGGCAGCTCACCATCATAGAATCCACTATGAATTCTTCATTTTACCAGAGGGTGCTTGAGGATAATGTGAGGCCATCTGTCAGAAAGTTGAAGCTCAACCGGAGGTGCACCTTGCAACATGACAATGACCCTAAACATACAAGTAAATCCACCAAGGAATGGCTGAAAAGAAAGAAATGGAGGGTTCTGGAATGGCCAAGTCAAAGCCCGTATCTAAATCCCATCGAGATGTTGTGGATGGATTTGAAACGAGCTGTGCATGCAAGAAACCCCTCAAACATCGCACAGCTGAAAGAATTCTGCATGGACGAGTGGCCAAAAATTTCTCCCAGTCGATGTCAGAGACTGGCAGACAGTTATCAGAAACTCAACGTGTGGCCCTGAATGGGTTTCTCTCATCTCCTCTTCCTGTTCAGGCTGGAGTTCCCCAAGGCAGTGTTCTGGGCCCCGTGCTTTTTCTGGTCTTCATCAATGATCTCTCTGACTCTCTCGAAAATCCTCTCCATCTCTTTGCTGATGACTCCACTCTCTGCCGCTCCATTCCTCTTCCCTCAGATCGGCAGTCTGCTGCCTCCTCACTCTCTGAAGACCTGGACAAAATCACAGACTGGTCAAACAAGTGGAACATGTCTTTCAATCCTGACAAATCTCACACTCTTACTATGTCTCTCCGAAAAGATCGACTGGACAACCCTCCCATCTACTTTCTCAACAATCCTCTCCAAGAAGTTCTGTCGCTCATGATTTTGGGTCTCACTATCTGCCATGATCTTTCTTGGGAAAACCACATTTCCAAGCTGGCCTCCAAAGCCAGTCGCCGACTGGGCATCCTCCGTCGTGCGAAGTCCTTCCTCGGCACACCTGAGCTCCTCACCACATACAAGGCTTTCATCCGCAGCTCAATGGAATACTGTTCTCCCCTATGGGCCGGTGCTCCTGCCTCACACCTAGCTCGGCTTCACGCTGTTGAAACCAAAGCTTTCAGAATTATTGGAATCTCCCGCGATGAAGCTATCTCTGAGGGCCTTTCACTCACTCACCGCAGGCAGGTAGGTGGTCTTTCTGTCTTCTACCGACTCCTCTCCGGCCTTGCACCCCCAGCTCTCTCTGTGCTCTGTCCCCCAAATATTCCTACAGGTCGCACAAGATCTGCCAGCAACCCTCTGATGGTTAAACTGCCGAAATCTCGGCTCTCTGCTCACCTTCAATCTTTCATTCCTCTTTTCTCCCGCCTCTGGAACAAACTCCCTCACTCCCTTCAATCCCACTCCTCCCTCCAGGTCTTTAAAACAGCTGTTCACCACCATCTCTTATCTTCCCCCATCCAAAACCTTGATCTTTTCTACCCCCGCTAATTCACCCCAGATCCACCTTGTTTGAAATTCCAACTTCTTTCCTGGAAGTCCTGGCAGTGTCCATATGTTTTATACCTCTCCCACCGCCCCCTTCCCATGCCCCCCCCCCAAAGCCCTCGCCCTCTCTCAGATCTCTCGATGTCTCCATGTCTCTCGGTCCCTGCTCTCAAATGTTGTGTTTGTGTCCTTCCCCCTCTCTCCCCATCTTGTCTACCGCTCCCGATGTTATATGTTTTATGTGTCGGTTTGTCTTTCTGTGTGATTAATGTTCGCTCTTTCACGAGCCTCGATCTTGTATACAAAAAAAAAAAAAAAAAAAATAACGCCTACTTGAGTTTGTTTATGCCAAAGGGGCCAATACCACCTATTATAGCCAAGGGTGTACTTACTTTTTCCACATGTGAAATTTGCATTCATGATTATTTAAATTATACAATGGACTACAACATGTAAATGTTTCATGATATTTGTCATATTATATTGAAGCGCAGTGCTATGCGCGCTACTTGTTTAGCAAGGAGGAAGTGGCCAACGCGGTAAGTTAAAAGAGTCTTTTTTTCAAGAGCTCCACTGCAGCACTGGAGTGCTCCGGGCTGCGCACCCGGTGTATATCCCGAGGCCACGCCTACCTCTCGGGCGTGGCCGCCGCCCACTTGGTGCGCGGAATGATGCCATCACGCCAGTGAGCTTTCGTGTCCGCCACACGTGCCCCCCCAGAATTCCCGCGCACCTGGAGGGCCAGTTTGCGGGGCAAACAGATGACCCGGCCGAAGCGCCCTCTGGCGACTGGCGGCGTCCGGGGTGCAGGGATGCCAGCTGGGATGCCTCCGGCTGCACCCGGGATGGGTGCCGGACCGGGGGGCGGCGTGCCGGCGGGGCTGGGCGGTGCCAGGGGTCCGCCCGCAGGGGGGCGGCCTCGACGTGGGGGCCGAGCCACCGGCGGTGGGTGGTCCACGTCGAGGTGGGCCGGCTTGAGGCGATCCACTGAGACGCGGTCGGGAGTACCGCCGATGTCCAAGGTGAAATGTTTCACCCTGGTCTCCAGCACGCGGAAAGGCACGTCGTACGGGGGCCGCAGTGGTGTCGGGTGGGCGTTGTGCCGGACGAAGACGTACTCCGCGGTGCGAAGCTCCGGGGCGACGTGCGTAGGTGGGTGCCCGTGGTGTGCCGTCGGCACCGGGGCGAACCTCCGGGCGGTCTCCTGCAGCGCGGAGTGCTCCTGCGCCGCAGACCATGGTACTGTGGGGTCAGGGAGGAACTCGCCCGGCACCCGCAGCGGTTGTCCGAAGACCAACTCCGCCGCGGATGCGTGCAGGTCGTCCTCGGGCGCCATCCGGAGGCCCAGCAGGACCCAGGGGAACCTGTCGACCCAGCCGCCGTCGCTGAGGGTGGCACGGAGCGCGGCCTTCAACGAGCGGTAGCACCGCTCGCACAGGCCATTGGCCTGGGGGTGGTAGGCCATGGTTCGGTGCAGCTGGACCCCGAGCCCCCACGCGACCACCCCCCAGAGCTCCGAGGTGAACTGGGGGCTGCGGTCGGACGAGATATCCGAGGGGGCGCCGAACCGGGCGACCCAGGTGGCGATGAACGCCTGCGCGACGTCCGCCGCCGTCGTCGCCGCCAAATGCACGGCCTCCGGCCACCGGGTGGTGCGGTCCACCATTGTGAGGACATGGGTGAAACCCCGCGAGGGGGGCAGAGGTCCCACCAGGTCCACGTGAACGTGGTCGAACCTACGTTCCGGCACTGTAAACGGGGCCAATGGGGCCTGGGTGTGTCGGTGCACCTTCGAGTGCTGGCACGCACCCGGTGCGGCCTGGTCCAGCCGCGGACGGCCTTCCGGAGGCCATGCCAGACAAACTTTTCGGCGACCACCCTCTGGGAGGCCTTCATGCCTGGGTGGGACAGGCCGTGGATGTCGTCAAAAACCTGGCGCTGCCAGCCCGCGTGCACGATGGGGCGAGGCCGCCCTAGGGAGACGTCGCACAAGAGGGCTGTGCCCGCACAGTTGAACGGCACCTCGGTGACGCGGAGGCCCGTGACGGCGGTCCGCAAGGCCTGGACACCGGGGTCGGCGGCCTGGTCCGCCGCCATCCAGGCATAGTTGATGCCAAGGTGGACTGCGTGGGCGACGGACCGGGAAAGGCAATCCGCCACCGCGTTGTCCTTCCCCGCGACGTGCCGGATGTCCGTCGTATATTCGGACACGGCTGAGAGGTGACGCTACTGCCGGGCCGACCACGGCTCGGGGACCTTGCCCATCGCGAAGACCAGTGGCTTGTGGTCGACGAAGGCCGTGAACGCACGGCCCTCGACCAGATGGTGGAAGTGCTTAACCGCCAGGTGAAGCCCGAGCAACTCGCGGTCGAAGGTACTATAATGGCGTTCGGGCGGGCGAAGCTGCCGGCTGAAGAACGCCAGCGGTTGCTAGGCACCACGCACCCATTGCTCGTGCACCGCGCCCACCGCGTAGTCCGAGGCGTCGGTGGTGAGGGCGATCGGTTCATCGGGCGCCGGGTGCGCGAGCACGGTGGCGTTAGCCAAGGCGAGCTCCGCGCCCCCGAACGCCGCGTCCATCTGCTCGGTCCAGATGACGTCACCTTTGCCCGGCTTCCCTCGGAGGCTCTCGTGCAAGGGGCGCAGGAGCTGGGCGATGCGGGGCAGGAACCGATGGTAAAAGTTTACCATGCCCAGGAACTCCTGGAGCCCCTTGATCGTGCGGGGGTGCGGAAACCCCTTCACCGCCTCCACCTTGGCCTGTAGGGGGACGGCCCGATGCCTGGTGATGCGGTGCCCCAAAAAGTCGATGTCGGCGACGCCGAACTGGCACTTGGCGGGGTTCACGATGAGGCCATGCTGGCCCAGGCGTTCGAAGAGCGTGCGGAGATGGTGGAGGTGCTCTTCGCGGGACGCGCTGGCGACGAGGATGTCGTCCAGGTAGACGTACACAAAATCCAAGTCGCGCAAGACGCTGTCCATTAGTCGCTGGAACGCCTGAGCCGCATTCTTCAACCCGAAGGGCATCCAAAGAAATTCGAAAAGTCCAAATGGCGTGATGACCGCCATCTTCGGGATGTCCTCCGGCCTGACGGGGACCTGATGGTAGCCGCGTATGAGGTCCACCTTAGAAAAGAAGGACATGCCCGCCTACCGGGCGGAGAAGTCCTGAACGTGGGGGACGGGGTAGCGGTCGGGGGTGGTGGCGTCGTTGAGGCGCCGGTAGTCCCCGCACGGTCGCCATCCCCCGCCGGGCTTTGGCACGATGTGGAGCGGCGACGCCCAAGCACTCTCGGAGCGCCGCACGATGCCGAGCCGCTCCAGCGTAGCGAACGCCGCTTTAGCTACCGCGAGCTTCGTCGGCTCTAGGCGGCGTGCCCGGGCGTAGACCGGTGGCCCGGCGGTGGGGATGCGGTGTTCCACCCCGTGCTTGACGGCCCCCGCCGAGAAGGTGGGCCGCGTGAAGGCCGGGAAGCCGGCGAGAAGGCGGGTGAATTCGTCCGCTGCCGGAAGCGTACAGATCAACCTGGCCGGAACTGAACCGCTCAGCAAGCCGCTCGATGAGCCGCTCCAGGAGCTGCTGAACGAGGCGGGCAGCGCGCAAGCGAGCGAGCTGAACGTCTCGGCCTGGACAAGCCTTCTGTGCTTTACGTCCACCAACAGGCCATTGGCACACAGGAAGTCCGCGCCAAGCAGTGCCATAGGCACGTCAGCAGTGACGAACAACCACCGGAAAACCTGCCCTCCGAACCGCAGAGAAAGGCAGCATTTTCCGTATGTGCGTATGGACGTACCGTTGGCAGCAAGCAGCGCGGGGCCCCGGCCCGCGGTCTGCTTGTCGGACGTACCGGCGGGAACGACACTCACCTGCGCTCCTGTGTCGCACAGGTAACGGTGCCCGGATAAGGTGTCCGTTATGAACAGTAGGCTGTTTGAACGGCCGGCGCTCAGTGCCACTACCGAGGGCCGGCCCGGGCGTTTCCCGACCTGCCGAATGAGTACGGCGGGCGACACTGCTGAGCCTCGTGGCCGAACTGGGCATGGAAAAAACACCAGGTTGGCGGCGGAGGTGGCGGAGGCGGTGGTTTTCTCCACGGCGGCGGTGGTGGGCGGGGCGTGGCGGCGGCCGCAAGGTGTGCATCAGCATCAGCCACGAGGTGTGCATCAGCCTCGGGATGCGCGACGGCCGCGCCAAAACTTGCCTGTGTGTCAAAAGCCGCGAAGAACTTGTCGGCCTCGGCAGCGAGAGCTCGGGGTGCCATCGTCGCAGAACCGGCCAACGCGAGGCGTACTTGTGCCGGCAGCTGGCGTCGAAATAACGCCCGGAACAGAGCATTCGGGGTTTCGTCGCCCATCAGCGACAGCATATGGTCCATGCGGACCAACGGTCGTATGTCACCGAGCTTGGGGAGGTCCAGGAGGCGGTCGGCCCGTGCGTCCACCGTGAGGCCGAACGTGGCGAGGAGGAGACGCTTGATCGCCTCGTACCTGCCGTCGGCCGGTGGGTTCCTCAGGACCAACACGACGCGGGCGGCCGTGCCGGGCCCGAGGGAGGCGACCACGTGGCAGTACATGGTCTCGTCCACCGTGATGCCTCGAAGTCGGAACTGGGCTTCTGCCTGCAGGAACCAAACTTCAGCTTGAGCCTCCTAGAACTCGGGGAGTTTGATTGTGACCGCGTTGGTTGCCATTGCTGTGGCGGGTTCGGGTGGTCAGCGACGGCTGACCAGAACGTCGGAGGGTCACCAATGAAGCGCGGTGCTACGTGCGCTACTTGTTTAGCAAGGAGGAAGCGGACAACGCGGTAAGTTAAAAGTCTTTATTGAAAGAGCTCCACTGTAGCACTGGAGCGCTCCGGGCTGCGCGCCCGGTGTATATCCCGAGGCCACGCCTACCCCTCGGGCGTGGCCGCCGCCCACTTGGTGCGCGGAATGATGCCATCACGCCAGTGAGCTTTCGTGTCCGCCACAATATCACCTTTATCTATCAATATTGTTGAAATGATCAAATAGCTGTATGTTGAAATATGTTGAAAAAGTCAAAGCTTTACATGGGGTGTACTTACTTTTTCACGTGACTGTATATTACTACCCCAAAATTCATAACAGTATTAAGAAACCTGGGTCTAATTTGTCTGAAGCGGCCTGAAGGTGAGGCATGAAGCCTAAGGCCTATACGTACCGTACTGTATTGTTGGAAGAGCTGTACCACCAATGCTTTTGATATTTGATGGTCTTTTTAGCCACGTCGCAGACGCTGGTCATAGAGTGCCCTCTGCTGTTGTTGTTGTTCTTCTTCTTGTTGTTCTCCTTCTTCTTCTTGTTGTTCTTGCAGAGAAGACAAAACCTCAAAGCTCCACCCATTCTGGGAACCATAGCTCCACCCATTTTTGGAGAGGCTTCATATAAACAAATATCCACCATTTTATTAACTCGCATAGCTTTGAGGCCTGTTTTGTAGGCCCGTGGTGTCTTCCTCTCTCACACAGTTTTATTTCAAATCAAATTCGATATATCATTTCATTTTTCACAGTCGCTAACATAGTTTTAGACTCGGTTGAAAAAAAACGGGAAGAAAATCCGATGAAAGTTGCCCTTTATAGAACGAAATGAATTTTCAAAGGCCTGTAACTTCAAGTCCATTGAGATTTTTTTTTTTTTAATCGAGGCATGGTCAGTCATACACCACCCGAAATAACAGACGGGAAAATGCCGAGATATATTAAAAATTCGTCCATTTGATGACAATCGTCACGATGAAATATTTAATTTATACGTCGTCACAATAATGTGGAGAGAAGAGCATAGCTTCGTTCACGTGTCGCCACATACGGGAAATTGCCGAGATATATTTTTTTAAAATCGCGGCATGGTCAGTCATACACCGCCTGAAATAACAGACAGGAAAATGCCGAGATATATTAAAAATTCGTCGCCACACACGGGAAATTGCCGAGATATATTTTCACTTTGCACAAAAATAACATCAAGTAATCGAATCAATAGGAATGTCCTGTGCCTATAACATCGACGTTATAGGTACAGCTGCATCTAGGCATTGTGTAACATCGACGCGGCTTTTGTTTTAATTAAAACTTTTTGTACTTGTTAACAATTGGTTTGTTTGTGTTTCACACTGAATGAAAAACGTAAAGGTAGAGCATGGGGATTGTGATATATGACAGATTCGACGACATGTTCGGCCTGAACGGCATATAAATCAAAATGGCGGTATATGGAGAGTCAGCTGCCACAACGCCATAATGACATCAGACGTAATCACATCACCCTGTCATGTGACCAGATCCTCAGCTTTGATTGGTATATGTTTGAGGGGACATACATACATACATACAGTACATTCGGATGGACAAACACTGTTCTGGACGGCTTTGCCCGATGGGCTATGCCGTAAAAATAAGAAGGTAGATTAGGAACATCAACTGAATACATCCAAAAATACCATCAAGTGTAGAACTATAAAACAAAGGAGTGGAATTATTACCCTCGCCAGAGGAGAGGTTATTGCATTTGAGTCCGTTCGTTTGTTACTTGCCGGAAAAGATTCCGGCAAGTATGTTGATCGGTTGGTTTGTTACTTGCCGGAAAAAATTTTCCGGCAAGTATGTTGATCTGTTCGTTTGGCTGTTTGTTACTTGCCGGAAAAATTTTCCGGCAAGTATGTTGATCTGTTCGTTTGTCTGTTTGTCTGTTTGCAGCACTACGTCTACACCGTTGCACGTAGAATCGCCAAACTTGGCACACATATTGGTCTTGCCCTCTAATGTACTGTGAGTAGTGTATATATGTTGCTTCTGGGACACTCTCATTTTCCCATTGACTTACATGTTAATTTTTCCCCTCCCTCATTGCCCCTAAACACCTCTATTTCTCTCACCCTGTTCTTTACGAACCTTCTAACCTTTTGACATGTTATCCTTATTCATTAGACCACTTAAACAATGGTCCTTCTGTGTGAACCTGTGATCCTTCTGACCTTATGGACCTTTTAACCTTTTACTCTTAATATCATCTGGTGAATCATCTTTGGCCCACTCAAACAACGACCCTACAAATATTTGTTTATGCGTGGGAAATAATTTAATTCTCTTGCCACTCCCTTCACCATCTAATATATTAACAAAAAAGATGTTTGAGTTTGGTTCTTTATTAAGATATTTTAACTGAGCTAAGATAAAATGGTAAACCTCCTTCAATGTTCTTGTTTGAGTGCCTCCAGTGCCACATACCATTTTTAAATTAAAGTATATATTTTCCTGGCAACCATCAAAGTTTTCCGTCCACTCAAAAATATTTCCATCTTTTTTACCCAATTCACTGGTATTTAAATTAATTCTCTTATTTGTTTTGTAAATTTTTTTACCAGTTGTCTTTTCAATTATACCTATTTGATATTTTTCACATTCGTTATGTTTACCATTTATATACCAAGGTTGATTACACCTCCACTCTTTAGTCTGGTTGGTACTTGGTTCTATCATTTATATAATAGTAAAAAGGCGGCGGTAGCCCGTTAAAATCCCTAACCCCCCTTTTTAACTTATCACTTATATACTTATATAACCATAAGGGAGACTATCAATTCCATTTTCTAAAATAAACCTCTCATCATCAAAAGCCCCCAATGCTTTCTTATTCACCTCTTCTGAATATAATTTATGTTTATAACTTCTTATTCCATTAATCTTTCTAAACTCTTCTTTCTTTGTTGTTAAACAGTTATAATAATCCTTAAAGTTTATTGTTTCTTTAATGACATTTTTCTTTATGCCTTTTAACTTCTTATCAGTTTTTTCAACGTTATTCACAATGTATTTATAAGCATAAGCCTTAGACCTCAATCCCACAAATTCACTCATGACATTTCCTCCTAATTCATCCTTAAACTTTCCAATCACCTTTTTATTTTTAGAAGAGAACAACTCACTCTCTGGACTGTAATTACTAGTGTCATAGATATTAATGTCCTTTTTCATGTCTGAATAAACATCATCAGTATTAATTTGCAAAATAAAACTATCTGTATCCATATAAAGTAGATTAACATCATTTTGATATTTCTTCCTCAAGTTATTATAAAAGTAATCATACATTAATGACTTTGATAAATCAAGAATTGATGTTCCAATATAAATAGGTTTGTTCATTTCAATACTCTCTTTAATCAAATGGATCGCACAAAAGTTCTCAGTAAAGACCTCAGCTCTAGTAAAACTCGGTCTATTAATTAATTTTGATGCTTGTTCCCAAGATGTTGATAGTCTGATATTTTGTCTTTTCCTCACATTCTCCATGGTCTTACCAAAGACCGCATTATTCATCAATTTATAAAAGTCTTTCTCAAAATCTGTTTTTGACTCTGTTCTTCTTTGTGTATTAAAATCAATGTACCCCTTCAACCAATGACTTTGATTGAACTTTAGAACCCTATGGATCTTCTCTACTCTTAGACCTTTTGATAAATATTGTCGCAAATTTCTTTGGTGTAGAACATAATTTTTCTTGTTCTATAATGTAGTAAGTAATTTTTCTGTTGATTCACCTATATTAAATGATTGTTGATAATCACTTAACCACTCCTTCTTTGGACTTTCCTTTTCACAAGCAAATGGGAGATCTTTGTGTAGGTTATGAAGTTCCTCTGGATATTTCAAATTGACCTCAAAATAATAACCAACCTTTGAATCATCCAATTCTTTTTGTGTAGAGATACATACATCTTGTAAAACCTTTTTGTAATCTTTTTCCTTTACCCATCTAAGTTTTCCATAAGGAAGAGCCTGAGACTTTGCCCAGCCATACAGGTTGTTCGCATCATAATACATCAAGTAGGAGCTCTCTACCAATGGATCATAATTTGGAATGTACTTGTTATTTTCTTTAGCATATCTCTTTGAACAGACTTGTGAAATTCCTCCTCTCTTTGCCTTTTCAATCATCAAAAGCATATCAACATCGGTTATCAAATCCAAACCTTGTTTTGTCATTTTTAACATCGTGCTCCAAGCCAATCCAGGAGCAGTGTAATAGTGAGCAGGATCCAATCCATATCCAGAATGACAGATTGTTCTGAAAGCCTCAAACACATCAACCAACAAAAGCACATCAGTTTTGAGGTACAAATCGTGATACTCACCAAGATTCTTAATGTTATATTTTTTCCAAACATTTTGTGCGTGTCTGTCTGTCTGTCTGTTTGTCTGTCTGGGCGCAGCACTACGTCTACACCGTTGCACATATAATCGCCAAACTTTACACACATATTTGTCTTGCCCTGGAATAGACTGTGCCCAATTTTTAACTCTCTCGGCCCAAGGCCTCCATTATGACGTCATAATTTGATAATTCGACAAGTACAAAACTTCATCCAATCAAGATGCAATTTCTTGAGACATCACGGCATAAACTGGTGGAGAAAAAAAAAATGATGATGTCATCGGTCACGTGGTTCGGCCGCCATCTTGGAAAAACCGAAAAATTTGCACCTCTATATCTCCGAAAGTGCTGAATAGAAAAAATTGAGACATGGCTCATTCTAAAGAACTCTCCATGGGGAATAAATATGTTAATGATGATGTCATAGGTGCCTCCATTATGACATCATAATTCGACGAGTACAAAACTTCATCCGATCAAGATGTTATTGCTTGAGCGCGATGTCGGCATAAACTGGTGGAGGAAAAAAATAATGATGACGTCATCGGTCATGTGGTTCGATCGCCATTTTGGAAAAACCCAAAAAAATTGCACCTCTATATCTCCAAAAGTGCTGAATAGAAAAAATTGAGACATGGCTCATTGTAAAGAACTCTCCATGGGGAATAAATATGTTAATGATGATGTCATAGGTGCCTCCATTATGACGTCATAATTCGACAAGTACAAAACGTCATCCGATCACGATGAAATTTCTTGAGCATAATCTAGGAATAAATTAGTTTAGAAAACAAATAATGATGACGTCATCGGTCACGTAGTTCGGCCGCCATCTTGGAAAAACCAAAAAACTTGATCCAAAATGGCCGATAAAAAAAGTACATTCTGGCAAGTCCTCGGTCTCTGACCGATTTTTCATCTGTTTGTTTGTCTGTCTGCACGGAATAAATATGATTTTCTCTGCAACCGTTGGTCCGATTGACAGGAAATTTTCACCATAGGTGCAACTCCACCGTATAATTTTTTAATGATGATTATGACGTCACAGGTCACGTGGTTCGGCGGCCATCTTGGAAAATTGAAAAAATTTGCACCTCTATATCTCGGAAAGCGCTGAATAGAAAAAATTGAGACATGGCTCATTGTAAAGAACTCTCCATGGGGAATAAAATATGTTAATGATGATGTCATAGGTGCCTCCATTATGACGTCATAATTCGACAAGTACAAAACTTCATCCTATCAAGATGAAATTTCTTGAGTGCCATGTCGGAATAAACTGGTGTAGAAAAAAAATGATGATGACGTCATCGGTCACGTGGTTTGACCGCCATATTTGTTTTAACACAAAAGCCTTAAAACCACTGAAAATACATCCTGGCGAGGGTTTGCAATCTCTGATTGCTCTTTCTTGTTAATTTATGAAATGTACCCCACAGTGCGGCTGAGCATTAGATCTGAGATGAAGGTCTGGCATAGATACTTTGAACCGAAACAAATGAAAGTAAATACACCCAAAGTCTTTGTTTTCCAAATTGACTCATGTCCTGGTATCCTGATCATGTCACAGAAAATGGATTGCTTTCTTCTTTTTGGATGGAACAGATTATTACAACGAAAATAGATGGATGGATGGATGGAACAGATTATTGTAACGAAAATGGATGGATGGATGGAACAGATGAGAAAAATGGATGGATGGAACAGATTAGGAAAATGGATGGATGGATGGGATAGATGAGAAAAGTGGATGGATGGATGGAACAGATGAGAAAAATGGATGGATGGATGGAACAGATGAGAAGACATGGATGGAACAGATTATTATAATGCACTTTAAAATGTCACATTATTTTAAATCATCTTCTCCCAAAGATATATTGATGCTCCTATTCCTTCTTTATTTTCTCAGTGATTATTATTTTCCAAAAAATTGTGCTGATCATATGGAATTATGAATTTAACAGCAATCTGCCAGTCTCAGCGCCAATCTTTCCATTCTCGCATGGAAGGAATAAATCCAATATTTTGTTGGGTAATTGTCGATTGCAAAAATATTTTTTTCTGTTTCCTTCCCTTCAGGAACCCACCTCATGTTACTTATTATATTTTAATTAAATCGACCTGATGCATGATTTGAATCAATCTCCATTAAAAAAAACTTCCAATGAGATCACTTGATCAAAAACTTCTGCTGTTAACAAGGAATTGAAGAGGAAGCACTCGATTGAGAACGCTTGATAATATTCTTTGAAATATACAATAGTCATTTTAAAATCATTTTTGTCTAAAAATGTCGTACTTCAATTTAAATTTTGGAACTATGGGAGTCTTTTATTCAAAAATTTAGCTAAATTGCAATGAATGTAAAAAAGACGACACTCAATTATGTGATTTTTAAAGAATACAATTGTTTTGTATTAAACACTTAAATATTATATTGTCTTATAAAAACGTCATTCTGTGTGTGTGTGTGTGTGTGTGTGTGTGTGTGTTTAACACCAATCACGCCCAAACTGCAGGGACAATCACCACCAAACTTGACACATAGACCAAATTGGATCTCCTGTTGAACATGGGCTACTTCGTTCTTTTTATTGACCATGGCTAATGATGACATCGCTAAATTAAATTCTAAATTTTAGCCGGCGAAGCCGGTGTTGTGAATGAACGCGTACGTATTATGTTGAAAAGCTAGATTTTGCTGGAACCTTTGAGAATTTCGAAGCTTTGACGCACCAAATCGCTCAATGGAGGCCGCCATCTTGCGGATGCGGAAATATGCATAAACAATTGCGAAAAAGTTCAATAGGAGTTTGTTTCACCCGTCTTTGTTTGATTCACAATCTTATGCACCTCTAATTTGTAATTAAAATACTTTAAGACCAACCTCGTTCCCCGGGCCCACACGGGCCCTTGTTATCTTCAACGAAAATCGTCACCAAACACTGGAACCAATGAGATTCGAGCATTTGAAAAAATATTTCAAAATAGCTTATTACCGGTACCGCGTTTCGGAGGCTGAAAAAGGGGTCAAATATTCTAAAATTGACGAAGAATTGTTTTTAAGAAATCTCGCGGCTGTAGGGGATAGTTTTTCACGGCCGGAAATATCCGAAGTTGAGACGGAATTCACCAAATTAATCAAGAAGGAAATTTTATAAATTTTAATCTCATCCAGAATGCAAATGGTGACATTTTGAACTACATACGTTACCTACTACACCTACCTACAAGCAACTACCTAACCTACTGATGCCATAGTGATGGGTAAAATAGTGGCAAGGGGCTTTGGCTTCGCCGGCTCATTGCGGCTTTGCAGTCGGGTGCTAGTATTGTGCCGGTTTGTGGGTGTGTCCTCGACGTCACCTGTTCCCGCCCTCTCCCACCTCACATTTCCACATTTTGGGTTCTTTCTCTGCCTCTTGTTTCCCTCCCAAATTGAAAACTGTGAGAGTTATGTTGTTTTGTCGAGGTTATTCCTTTCTGGGGTAAGTTTCTTGCTTTGGTTTGTTGTTATCGGAGTTAAATCTTTAAAAAAAAAAATCCACCATTTTGTGTTGTTCTTCTTCACTTATAATAATGGTGAGTCTCATTCAATCCTGTTTATTATAGCGATTAGATTCACAAAACAATTGCTATAGTCAATGGTACTCTTTCTTTCACCATTTCCATTCTATTCAAATAACAGTAATATATCACCCTATCAAACAGTATTTCTGATTATACACCACCTTTTAAAACATACGTAAAGCCATTTCTACCGATAACATTGGTATTCCCGTCAGCGAAGTGACGGATCTCATCTTCTAGTGATCATTAAGCTTTATAAGGCATAAATAAACCATCGTGTAAAACACGAAAGAGCATATCCAAAGGGGCTGCTTAATCTAGTGCAGAAGAAAATGCCGCCAAATTCATTGTGCGGCAGTGCTTCACCATGCAACAAGATCCCAAAACACACTGCCAATGCAACCCAGGAGTTTATCAGGGGGAAAAAAGTGAAAGGATTTACACTGGCCAAGTCAATCTCTTGATTTAAATCCAAAGAAGCATGCATTTCACTTGCTGAAGAGGAGACTAAAATCAGAAACCCCCAAAACAAACAACAACTGAAAATGGCTGCAGTAAAGGCCTGGCAAAGCATCTGAAAGGAAGCTACCAAGAGTTTGGCAATGTCGTGTCACAGGCTCGTGGAGTTATTGCATGCAAGGGATATGTAACCAAATACTAACTTTTCTTCTTCTCCTCCTGTTCCCTTTATAAGGGGCGAGGTTCATTGGCACCAAGCTCCTGCCCTGCCTTGACCACAATACTCCTCCACTCTTCTCTGTCCTCAGCCAACTGTCTCCACCCTCCAACCACCCACACCTTTCTGGTATCCCTCTTCACACAATCCTTCCATCGAAACCACGTTCTACCTTTTCCTCCCACCTGGTTCCCTCAACCTATCCGCTCACTTTGCCATTCTCTCTTCCCCCATCTGCACCAAATGTCCAGTCCATCTCAGTTATCATTTCACCAATCACCCTATCAAGCTCATCCGCACACCAATCTCCTCCCTCGGTTCATCCATCCTCTTTCTATCCACCCTCTTCACTCCAGCAATCCTCCTGACCCAGTTGTTCTTGCAGACCTCCAGCCTCTGTTGTTGTCTCTCTGTCAGTGCCACTGTCCCCAGACCGTAAAGATATGCCGGAAATACACAAGGCATTACATAAGACGTTACACGAGGTTACACAAGACATCAGAACCTTTCCTTTCAATATCCTTGAAATCTTTCTGTCTGCTATTACTCCCTCCACCCTCCTTCACACATACACACCCACTTGAACCCTCCTCCACACCTCTGCCTTTGACTTACCATCACCGGTCACAGTTCCACCCACATACTCAAACCTATTTCCTTGTCTAATCTCCTTTCCCTCTAACCTGATATTCATTTCTTTTCTCTGCTGCCAAAGCCACCTCATCTCTGTCTTTTCCATACATATTTTCAGCCAATGTTTCTGAAATGCTTCCTTCCACTCCCCCAGTACTTCCTGCATCTGCCACCCACTCTCCATCACAACAGCCAGATCATCCGCATACGATATCCTCCCCAGAATACCTTTCATGTTTACCTTCCTGCTTACCAGTTCCATCACCTTGATAAAAAGGAGTGGGCTGAGAGCTTCCCTGCCTCAAACCGATGTTCACATTGAACTACTCAGACATCGCAGGACCAACCAAAACTGTTCCCTGTGCTCCCTTGTACATGCCTTCCACCAACCTCACTTTTATCTCCCGCACTCCCATCCATATTAGTGTCGACTTCACCATCTTTCTCAGTACAGTTTTGTGGGCCTTCCACATATCGACAAATCCCAATGCCATTTTATCTTGAACCTCCAACCTTTTCTCCACCAGCTATCACAGCATGAACACCCCATCTGTCATTCCCCTACTCTTTATAAACTCTGCTGCTCTTCTCCAATGTCCTTCTCCACACTCTTCCTTATCCTCCCATCCAGAACTCTTTCCAGCACCTTCATGACATGATTAAGGAGAGTAATTGCCCCTGTTCTTCCCCAGATATTGAACATCTCCCTATCCCCTTCCATAGCGGCACAATTAATCCTGTCCTGCACTCCTCCGGAATTGAACCATCTCTCATACATACATTCTTCGTCCACCTGGCTCCAACTTCTCCCACTGCAATCATCATCCCTGTGCACACCTCATCACTGCTTGCTGCCCTTCCCTTTTTCACCCTCTTCAATGCTGTCTGCACTTCCTCTTCCGTGATCTCCACCAACTCCACTTCCCCCTACACATAAATCGGTAGCTCCAGCTCTCCGTTGCTTCCTTCCTGGAACTAAATTCTACTTTAATATACTTTAACTTAATCTGGTCCAATACCTATGCTAATCTAAAATGGGGAGACTGAACATAAAAAGTGCTATTTGTCTACAATAGTAAAACATGTATTCATTGCCATACCAAGAATTAAAATCTGACCTTCTCTACTCGTGCCTCATATTTATCTTTTGATCTCAAATCCAAATTAATTGAGTATATTGTGGCGGACACGATGGCTCGCTGGCGCGATGACATCATTCCACGCACAAGGAGAGTGTCGGCCACGCCCGAGGGGTAGGCGTGGCCTCGGGATATACACGGGGCTCACAGCCCCGAGCACGGTAGTGCTATAGTTTGATCCTTGGAATAAAGACGCTTTTGTTTACATACGTTGTTGTTTCCTTTATTGGCAAGACAAGTCGTGCGCATAGCACCGCACTACATTGGTGACCTCCGACTAGTTCAGCCGACGCTGACCTACAGAACGCGCCATGACAAGCAGCAACGCGGTAGCGGTGAAACTCCCTGAGTTTTGGGAAGCTCAGGCGGAGATATGGTTCATGCAGGCCGAAGCCCAGTTTCAGCTTCGTGGCATAACGGTGGACGAGACGCGCTATTTCCACGTCATCGCCGCCCTCGGGCCCGGTACAGCCGCCCGAGTCGTGTCCGTCCTGCGGAACCCACCGGCCGACCACAGGTACGAGGGGCTCAAGCGTCGCCTCATCGCCACGTTCGGCCTCACAGAGGACGAACAGGCCGACCGTCTCCTGGACCTTCCTGACCTCGGCGACACGCGACCATCGGTCCAAATGGACCACATGCTGTCGCTACTGGGGGACAAAGCACCGGATTTTTTTTTAATTCCGGGCGCTCTTTTTACGCCAGCTACCGGCCCAGGTACGCCTCGCTTTGGCCGATTCCAAGATAAAGGAACCCCGCGTGCTGGCCGTCGAGGCCGACAAGTTTTTCGCGGCGTGTGACACACGGGCGAGCTTCGGTGCGGCCGTCGCGGATCCCGGGGCTGACGCTGATGCTGATGCACCACACCTCGGGGTTCCCGAGGCTGATGCACACCGCGTGGCCTCCGCCTTCGCTGCAAACCTGGTGCCATTTCAACGCCAGGTTTGGCCACAAGGCGAGGAGTTGTCGACCGCCGTGCTCGTTCGGCAAGTCGGGAAACTGCCAAGCCGGCGCTCGGTAGTGGCCATGAGCGTCGGCCATTCCGGCAGCCTTCTTTTTATAACGGACACCTTGTCCGGGCACCGCTTCCTATGCGACACAGGTGCACAGGTGAGCGTTATCCCTGCCTCTACGTCCGACAAGCGAACCGTGGGCCGGGGCCCCTCGTTGCTTGCAGCCAACGGAACACCCATACGCACGTTCGGGAAGCGCTGCCTCTCCCTGCGGTTCAGAGGGCAACGCTTCAAGTGGTCGTTCGTAACCGCCGGAGTGCCCATGGCATTGCTCGGTGCGGACATCCTCTGTGCAAACGGGTTGTTGGTAGACGTGAAGAACAGACGCCTCATCCAGGCCGAAACGTTCAGCTCGCTTCCTTGCGCACTGAGCAGCTCGTTGAGCAGCTCACTGAGCGGCTCACCGAGCGGCTCGCCAAGCGGCTTGCTGAGCGGTTCGGTCCCGGCAAGGTTGGTTTGTACACTTCTGGCAGCGGACGAGTTCACCCGTCTCCTCGCCAGTTTCCCGGCCCTCACATGGTCCACCTTCTCGGCGGTGGCCGTAAAGCGTGGTGTGGAACATCACATACCCACCGTCGGGCCACTGGTCTACGCCCGGGCCCGCCGCCTCGAACCGACGAAGCTCGCGGTGGCGAGAGCGGAGTTCGCTACGCTGGAGCGGCTGGGCATCGTGTGGCGCTCCAAGAGTGCTTGGGCATCGCCGCTACACATCGTGCCGAAGCCTGGCGGGGGATGGCGGCCGTGCGGGGACTACCGCCACCTCAACGATGCCACCACCCCCGACCGTTACCCGGTCCCCCACATACAAGACTTTTCCGCCCGGTTGGCGAACATGTCCTGCTTCTCTAAGGTGGACCTCATACGCAGCTACCACCAGGTCCCAGTCAGGCCGGAGGACATCCCGAAGACGGCCGTCATTACGCCATTCGGCCTCTTTGAGTTCCTTTGGATGCCCTTCGGTTTGAAGAATGCGGCTCAGGCATTCCAACGTCTGATGGACAGCGTCTTGTGCGACCTGGATTTCGTCTATGTCTACCTGGACGACATCCTCGTCACAAGCGCGTCCCGTGAAGAGCACCTCCGCCATCTCCGCACGCTCTTCGAAAGCCTGGGCCAGCATGGCCTGATCGTGAACCCCGCCAAGTGCCGGTTCGGCGTCGCCGAGATCGACTTTTTGGGGCACCGCGTCACCAGGCACGGGGCCATCCCCTTACCAGCAAAGGTGGAGGCGGTCAAGGGGTTTCTGCACCCCCACACGATCAGGGGGCTCCAGGAGTTCCTGGGCATGGTGAACTTTTCCCACCGTTTCCTGCCCCGCATCGCCCAGCTCCTGCGCCCCCTGCACGAGGCCCTCCGGGGGAAGCCGGGCAAAGGTGACGTCGTTTGGACCGAGCAGATGGACGCGGCGTTCGCGGGCGCGAAGCTCGCCCTGGTTAACGCCACCATGCTGGCGCACCTGGCGCCCGATGCACCGTTCGCCCTCACCACCGACGAGTCGGACTACGCGGTGGGCGCGGTGCACGAGCAATGGGTGTGTGGAGCTTGGCAACCGCTGGCGTTTTTCAGCCGGCAGCTTCGCCCACACGAACGCCGGTACAGTACCTTCGACCGCGAGTTGCTCGGGCTTCCCTGGCGGTCAGGCACTTTCGCCATCTGCTCGAGGGCCATTTGTTCACGGCCTTCGTCGACCACAAGCCCCTGGTCTTCGCAATGGCCAAGGTCGCCGAGCCGTGGTCGGCCCGGCAGCAGCGTCACCTCTCGGCCATGTCCAAGTACACAACGGACATCCGGCACGTCGCAGGGAAGGACAATGCGGTGGCGGATTGCCTTTCCCGGTCCGACGCCCACACGGTCCACCTCGGCATCGACTATGCCTGGATGGCAGCGGACCAGACCACCGACCCCAACATCCAGGCCTTGCGGACCGCCGTCACGGGCCTCCGCGTCACCGAGGTGCCATTCGACGGCGCGGGCACAGGCCTCTT
Source organism: Myxine glutinosa (assembly GCF_964187855.1). NCBI lineage: Eukaryota > Metazoa > Chordata > Myxini > Myxiniformes > Myxinidae > Myxine > Myxine glutinosa. Next base: position 50,715,357 of record NC_136267.1, read on the forward strand.
GCGCGACGTCTCCCTCTGGCGGCCTCGCCCCATCGTGCCCGCGGGCTGGCAGCGCCGGGTTTTTGACGCCATCCACGGCCTGTCCCACCCGGGCACGAAGGCCTCCCAGAGGCTGGTCGCCGACAAGTTCGTCTGGCATGGCCTCCGGAAGGTCGTCCGCGATTGGACCAGGACGTGCCTCGCATGCCAGCGCGCGAAGGTGCACCGCCACACCCAGGCCCCGTTGGCCCCGTTTACGGTGCCCGAACGTCAGTTCGACCACGTTCACGTGGACTTGGTGGGTCCTCTGCCCCCCTCGCGGGGTTTCACCCACATCCTCACCATGGTGGACCGCACCACCCGGTGGCCGGAGGCCGTGCCTTTGGCGGCGACGATGGCGGCGGACGTTGCGCAGGCGTTCATCGCCACCTGGGTTGCCCGGTTCGGCGCCCCCTCGGACATCTCGTCCGACCGCGGCCCCCAGTTCACCTCAGAGCTCTGGGGGGCGGTCGCATGGGGGCTCGGTGTCCAGCTGCACCGTACCACGGCCTATCATCCCCAGGCCAACGGCCTGTGCGAGCGTTTCCATCGCTCCTTAAAGGCCGCGCTCCGGGCCACCCTCTGCGACGGCGGCTGGGTCGACAGGCTCCCCTGGGTCCTGCTGGGCCTCCGGACGGCGCCCAAGGACGACCTGCGCGCATCCGCGGCGGAGTTGGTCTTCGGACAACCACTGCGGGTGCCGGGCGAGTTCCTCCCCGACTCCACGGCACCATGGTCCGCGGCGCAGCATCGCTATGCGCTGCAGGAGACCACCCAGAGGTTCGTCCCGGTGCCGACGGCGCACAACGGGCGCCCGCCAATGCACGTCGCCCCGGCGCTACGCACGGCGGATTACGTGTTCGTCCGACACGACACCCACCGGACACCGCTGCGGCCCCCGTACGACGGGCCCTTCCGCGTGCTGGAGACCAGGGTGAAGCACTTCACCCTGGACATCGGCGGTACTCCTGACCGCGTGTCCGTGGACCGCCTCAAACCGGCCCTCCTCGACGTGGACCACCCCCCGCCAGTGGCTCAGCCCCCATGTGGGGGCCGCCCCCCGGCGGGCGGACCCCCGGCACCGCCCAACCCCGCCGGCACGCCGCCCCCCGGTCCCGCACCCATCCCCGGGGCAGCCGGTGGCATCCCGGCATCCCAGACACCGCCAGCCGCCAGAGGGCGCTTCGGCCGGGTCATCCGTTTGCCCCACAAACTGACCCTTCAGGTGCGCAGGAATTCTGGGGGGGCGCGTGTGGCAGACACGATGGCTCGCTGGCGCGATGACATCATTCCGCACACCAGGAGGGTGTCGGCCACGCCCGAGGGGTAGGCGTGGCCTCGGTATATAAACGGGGCTCACAGCCCCGAGCACGGCAGTGCTATAGTTTGATCCTTGGAATAAAGACGCTTTTGATTACATACGTTGTTGCTTCCTTTATTGGCAAGACAAGTCGTGTGCATAGCACTGCACTACAATGTAGCAATAATAACAAATTTGACTTCACTGTTCTAATACGTATGGAGGGCAATGTACAGTCATGTGAAAAAGTAAGTACACCCCATGTAAAGTTTTGACTTTTTCAACATATTTCAACATACAGCTATTTCATCTTCATTTCAACAATATTGATAGATAAAGGTGATATAATATAACAAATATGAAACATTTACATTTTGTAGTCCATTGTATAATTTAAATAAACATAAATGCAAATTTCGCATGTTGAAAAAGTAAGTACACCCCTTCATTTATCACTACTTCAAATACCTAAAATTAGAATCAGGTGCACCAGCTCAGGTGAAAATGATTAGAACATCGTTGGAGAGGATCTTGGAGGAACCTGTCTTATTTAAACCTCAGACATTTAGTTTGGATTGGTCTTTGTTGTTGAAGTGTGCGGCGTCACCATGTCTAGATCAAAAGAGCTCTCTGAGGCCTTCATAAAGAAGGTTATCGATGCCTACGAGTCTGGGAAGGGATTTAAAAAGATCTCCAAACAATTTGAAATCAATCATTCGACTGTCCGGAAGATCATCTACAAGTGGAGAAGATTCCAAACAACTGCCAACTTGTTCAGGCCAGGCCGCCCCAGCAAGTTCAGCCCGAGAGCAGACCGCAAGATACTGAAAGAAGTCTCTAAGAACCCCAGAATGTCATCACGGGACCTACAGGTAGCTCTTGCCATTGTTGATGTCAAAGTGCACGAGTCTACCATTAGAAAGAGGCTGCACAAATTTGATCTGCATGGGAAGTGTGCCAGGAGGAAACCTTTGCTGTTCCGAAAGAACATCAGGGCAAGACTAAAGTTTACCAATGAACACCTAGGCAAAGACCAGCACTTCTGGAACAATGTGCTCTGGACAGATGAGTCAAAGGTAGAGCTATTTGGTCACCATACCAGAAGACATGTTTGGCGAAAACCAAAGACAGCATTTGACCACAAGAACCTGATACCAACTGTAAAGCATGGTGGTGGAAATATTATGGTTTGGAGCAGCTTTGCTGCATCGGGGCCTGGGCAGCTCACCATCATATAATCCACTATGAATTCTTCATTGTACCAGAGGGTGCTTGAGGATAATGTGAGGCCATCTGTCGGAGAGTTGAAGCTCAACCGAAGAGGGACCTTGCAACATGACAATGACCCTAAACATACCAGTAAATCCACCAAGGAATGGCTGAAAAGAAAGATATGGAGGGTTCTGGAATGGCCAAGTCAAAGCCTGTAGCTAAATCCCATCGAGATGTTCTGGGGGGATTTGAAACGGGCTGTGCATGCAAGAAACCCCTCAAACATCGCACAGATGAAAGAATTCTGCATGGAGGAATGAGCAAAAAAATTTCCCAGTCGATGTCAGAGACTGGTAGACAGTTATAAGAAACACCTACTTGAGGTTGTTTCTGCCAAAGGGGGCAATACCACCTATTATAGCCAGGGGTGTACTTACCTTTTCCTCATGCGAAATTTGCATTTATGTTTATTTAAATTATACATTGGACTGCAAAATTTAAATGTTTCATGATATTTGTTATGTTATATCACCTTTATCTTTCAATATTGTTGAAATGAAGATCAAATATCTGTATCTTGAAATATGTTGAAAAAGTCAAAATTTTACATGGGGTGTATTTACTTTTTCACGTGACTGTATGTATATTGGGCAATTCCAGGATCATTTTTCACATTTCCTTGTGCTGCTTCTGACCCGTCACACAAAATTTCTGTTGTTCACTGGAAGTGGGTTCCTGAAGGGAAAGTCTCATTTATACACCTGTACACACGTGGTGATTGTGGTGTTTGTCAAAGGATCTTGTGAAAAGGTGTATAATGTGCAATTATAGGTGGTTTAATTTTCACCCAACAATGTCCCTAAAAGCTGCTAAAAAATTTTCCCAAACCACACACATTTGTTTATCTCAGGTTATGAGATAAAATGTAATACCTTTAATTCATAAGCAATCTTTCATGGAAAGACACACTGTTTGACATCAAAAGCATTTAAATCCATTGTTCATGTTGATTCCTGCCTGGTGTTGGCTTAGCGGTTAGGGTGCGGTTTGGGATCCTGGGTTCGAATCTCGGTCTAATCGCTGAATTAACACGAGGGGGGTTGACTCAGTCTATCATCCTTCCGAGGTCGGCAAATTGAGTACCAGTTCACTGGTAGTTACATGTGTGTCGCAAGAGGCGACTAACAGGGTTGGTGGCAGGAAGGGCATCCGGCCTTAAAACATTGCTTCAAAAAGGGGACCAAGGTGCCAGAAAAAGGCCGACACCTGCTCTGCGGGGAAAAATGTCCTTAAAAGGCGATTCGTTCTTTTCTTGTTCATGTTGATTCCTCATTATCCATGATCACTCAACACAGTTTGACCATATGTTGTTGGGGAAGCTGTGACTGCATTGGGGAACACAGAACGGATCATGGGGTGACAAAACGAAGACAACAGTAGAAAGAGAAGGCGTGAGGACTCACCTAGAGAAGGACTGAGGGACAAAATCGGGCGAGACTTGGGGGAATAAGAGATGTAGGGAAGAATGCGGGCAAGGGAGCAAGTGGGGGGGGAAAAAGATGGCTGCAGTATAAATCTAAGAATATAAATTCATGATTGTGATGTCTTTAAAAAAGAAATTGTTCATCGGATTTGGATTGATGAAAAAATCCGATTCAGTTCCTGCTCCCTGACTCCCCCATTCCATCACTCGCTTTTCCATCACCCCCACACCCCACACCAAACAAGGGCATAAAGGGGCACACATACTGCCTTACCTTTTAAAAAATCGAAATCTTCAAATATTGTATTTTGGACAAAATGTGTCATATTACTTGTACAATATAACAGTACAAATACATGTCGGACAGGGACCAAAAATGTATTGCATCCAGAACAAGACAAGGCCTCAGGAAAGAATTGACAAATCAGCACAGTGTATTTGGGATTTGAAATCCCAGGAGATAAATTGTCAAAGGAGAGCACAATCAGCGCAGAGCAGGTTTTAAAATATCCATTTGTTGAATAAGAGACGACAACAAAATGAAGTTGCAATAAATAAATAAAAATGAAGTACTGTACTGTAATTGTATTTATCACCTTACAAATGTATTCCATGATTATTTAATTACCGCAAATTGGCAATTCCAGGATCACTCTTCACACTGCCTTGTGCTGCTTCTGATCCGTCACTCAAAATTTCTACCGTTCACTGGAAGTGGGTTCCTGAAGGGAAAGTCTCGTTTATACACCTGTCGGTTATTATATTTATTTGATGTCACAGCGAATTCTGTACGTCAGGTCGGATAGATCTGAAATAGTTATTTATGTGGACTTCAGGACTATTATGATTATACTACAACTAATTAAAATTTAAAAACTTTCATGTGCAATTTAATTTTCAAAAATATCTGAATTTTTTTTACCCACCTCCCAATCTCCTGTTTACCCTTCTTCATGGCCTGCATCGTATGGTATGCTTAATGTGTGGAAAGGTGGGGTGGGTATGTGTGAGAAATTTTTTTTTTTTTTTGTATACTTAATCGAGGCTCGTGAAAGAGCTAACATTTATTTCACAAACAAATCAACCAGACAAACAAAATTTATAAAAAGAGGGAGCGGAAGACAAGATGGGGAGAGAAGGGGAAACACACAACCACAACATTGGAGAGCAGGGAGAAGTGTGGGAGGGAGAGGGCTTGGGGGGAGGAGGCATGGGAAGGGGGGGAGGGGGGGGGAGAAGTATAAACACAAGGACACCAAGGACGTCCAGGACAGAAGTTGGTATTTCAAAAAAGTGGATTTGGGGTGAAATTAGCGGGGGTAGAAAAGATCAAGGTTTTGGATGGGGGAAGATAAGAGATGGTGGTGAACAGCTGTTTTAAAGACCTGGAGGGAGGAGTGGGATTGAAGAGAGTGAGGGAGTTTGTTCCAGAGGCTGGAGAAAAGAGGAATGAAGGAGTGAAGGTGAGCAGAGAGTCTTGATTTTGGCAGTTTAACCATAAGAGGGTTGCAGGCAGATCTTGTGTGACCTGTAGGAATATTTGGGGGAGAGAGCCCAGAGAGAGCTGGGGGGGCAAGGCCAGAGAGGAGAGAGTAGAAGACGGAAAGACCACCAACCTGCCTGCGGTGAGTGAGTGAGAGGCCCTTGGAGTTCGCTTCATCGCGGGAGATTCCAATGATTCTGAACGCTTTGGTTTCAACAGCGTGAAGACGAGCTAGGTGTGAGGTAGAAGCACCAGCCCAGAGGGGAGAGCAGTATCCATTGAGCTGCGGATGAAAGCCTTGTATGTGGTGAGGAGCTCAGGTGTGCCAAGGAAGGACTTCGCACGACGGAGGATGCCCAGTCGGCGACTGGCTTTGGAGGCCAGATTTGAAATGTGGTTTTCCCAGGAAAGATCATGGCAGATAGTGAGACCCAAAAGCTTGAGTGACAGAACTTCTTGGAGAGGATTATTCAGAAACTGGATGGAAGGGTTGTCCAGTCGGTCTTTTCGGAGAGACAATGAGTTCAATGGCATGAGATGAGACAATGAGAATGACAATGAGAATGACAATGAGAATGACAATGAGAATGGGTAAGAGTGTGAGATTTGTCAGGATTGAAAGACATGTTCCACCTGTTTGCCCAGTCTGTGATTTTGTCCAGGTCTGCAGAGAGTGAGGAGGCTGCAGACTGCCGATCTGAGGGATGAGGAATGGAGCGACAGAGAGTAGAGTCATCAGCAAAGAAATAGAGAGGATTTTCAAGAGAGTCAGAGAGATCATTGATGAAGACCAGAAAAAGCACAGGGCCCAGAACACTGCCTTGGGGAACTCCAGCCTGAACATGAAGAGGAGATGAGAGAAACCCATTCAGGGCCACACGTTGACCACGACTAGAGAGGAAGTCCGCCAGCCATGCGTGAAGATTTCCATGGATACCAAAGGAGGAGAGTTTGGTGAGCAGAGCGGGGTGCCAGACCATATCGAAGGCACGTGATATGTCAAGGGAGACAGCTCTAATTTCCTGTTTGGCATTGAGGACCTCCATCCATTGTTGAGAAAGCAGAAGCATCATGTCCAGAGTAGAGTGACCAGGTCTGAAACCAAATTGATGATCAGAGATCAAGCCATTGGAGAAGAGGAAAGATTTCATATCCGAAGCAATGATGGATTGCATGACTTTGCTGATAATTGGGAGAAGGCTGATTGGTCTGTAGTTGCTAGGGTCTGTTTTTGCACCTTTTTGTGCAAAGCGGTGATGTTGGCTGATTTCTAAGCAGATTGAAATTGAACCTAGTTTCCGCATATCTCACGTTTTCCACAATCAGATAGGACAGTGTCGGGCAGCATTTATGCCCCAGCAAATTGAACATATCAAATCCAATAGGTAAAGCTTATTGGGGTTTAGGTTGTATTTGTTGGGGGATCAATTCTAAATCAAAAGGGTTAGTGTTTACACTATATGGAATTCAGTGAGGCATCATCAAGAATATTGTTGGTCACCCCATCTGAGGAAGGACATACGCTGACATAAAGAGGGCACTTTTTACATTTGAAAGGAGGCGATACGAGGAGATTTGATTGAGATGTTCAAGACAGTGAAGGGTGTGGACAGAATAAGTGAAGAAGAGTTGTTCAACAGTATATATAATGACCAGGGGCCGAATCCTTAGAGTAAATAAGTGGAGAGTTAAGACAGTAGTAATTGGCAGGAAGGAATCTTTCACTCGGAGAGTCGATAATGCATGAAATTGATTACCTGGAAAGGTAGCGGCAGCAGAAAGGGCGGACAGTTTTCAATTGAAATTATATAGGAACAGTGCCTTCAGAAAGTATTCATACCCTTGACTTTTTTTGCCTTTTGATGTATTACAGCCTGAATTTAGAATGCATTGTATTGAGATTTTTTTTGTCATTTGATGAAATTTAGATTTTTTTGTCATTTGATGAAATTGAGATTTTTTTTGTCATTTGATCCCAATGAGATTTTTTCGTCATTTGATTCCAATAAGATTTTTTTTGTCATTTGATGAAATTGAGATTTTTTTGTCATTTGATCCCAATGAGATTTTTTTGTCATTTGATTCCAATAAGATTTTTTTGTCATTTGATGAAATTGAGATTTTTTTGTCATTTGATTCCAATAAGATATTTTTTTGTCATTTGATGAAATTGAGATTTTTTTGTCATTTGATCCCAATGAGATTTTTTTGTCATTTGATTCCAATAAGATTTTTTTGTCATTTGATGAAATTGAGATTTTTTTGTCATTAGATTACAATAAGATTTTTTTGTCATTTGATGAAATTGAGATTTTTTTGTCATTTGATGAAATTGAGATTTTTTTTGTCATTTGATCCCAATGAGATTTTTTTGTCATTTGATTACAATGAGATTTTTTTGTCAGTTGATGAAATTGAGATTTTTTTTTGTCATTTGATTCCAATGAGATATTTTGTACACCGCACCTTTCCTATGCCATCTCCAGGCTTTGCAAAACGTCATTGCTGGGCACCGAAGGGGTCTCGGCAGTGACGCACGCTGAAAGGGAGTACTCAGTTTTCACTCTGGTTGTTTGTTTGTTTTCTTGGTTTTCAGGGCGATATCTCAGCAATCCTTTGAGCTAGGAAGCTGAAATTTCGGCACAATAGTGAGCAAGTCCTTTATCAAAAACGGAATTTTTTCTTTTTTTATGAATCAAATAATTGAGGAGTTATTTAATTATTAGCGATTAATTAAGTACTTATTTAATGAATCAAATTTCTTTTCTCTTTTGACCATTAACTCAGCCACCTTTTGAGTTAGGAAGCTGATATTTGGACATGCCAATGACCAGGTGATTTGGCTGCAACGGCTATTTTTGATTTATTAATTAATTAATCAATTAATCGATTAATTATTTAATTATTTGATTAATGACAATTTTTTTTTTTTTAAAGTTACAGATTCTGATGAAATGGTGGTGGTTTATGTGTTCTATTACCGAATTGATTAATAATTTCATTTTTTAATGATTATTATTTATTTCTTTTCATTATTATTAATCAATTATTTATTTTCTTTCTCATTTGGCCAATATCTCAGGCACCTTTTGAGCTCGGAAGCTAATATTTGGACATGAGTGACCAAGTGATGTGGCTATCAAGGATATTTTTGATTTATTGATTAATCAATTAATCAATTAATCGATTAATTATTTAATTATTCGATTAATTACTAACAAAAAAAAAAAATTCAGTCAGATTCTGATGAAATGGTGGTGGTTTATGTGTTCTGTGACCGAATTGATTAATAATTAAATTTTTTAATGATTCTTATTTATTTATTTTCATTATTAATCATTTATTTATTTTCTTTCTCATTTGGCCAATATCTCAAGCACCTTTTGAGCTGGGAAGCTAATATTTGGACATGATAGTGACCAAGTGATGTGGCTCTCAAGGATATTTTTGATTTATTGATTAATCATTTAATCGATTAATTATTTATTGATTAATCGATTAATTATTTATTGATGAATCAATTAATTATTTAATTTTTTATTAATGACTTATTTAATGAAATTTCTAAAAGATACATCTTCGGATGAAGCACTAGTGGTTTAGCTATGCTATTAGCCAATTGATTAAGAAAATATTTTGTGATAATCTTTTATTGATTTTAATTATACAATTAATCAATCAATTAGTGTACACCTCTCCCTCCCAATGCAGCCTCTATGAGGTGCACTGCGGTATTGCCGGGCGCCATAGGCGCCCCGGCAATGCCGCGCTGTAGGATATTTAATTATTTTGCATGGGGGCGGTGTACTTTGAATGTATCTGTACTTGTTTGTCAATTGATTCCAATGAGGTTTTTTTGTCATATGATTCCAATGAGATTTTTTTGTCAGTTGATGAAATTGAGATTTTATTTGTCATTTGATTCCAATGATATATTTTTACTCCCGCCAGGGAGTAATGCAATCGATCGTGTCTGTCCATGTGTGTGTGTGTGTGTGTGTGTGTGTGTGTGTGTGTGTGTGTGTGTGTGCGTGCGTGCGTATGTGTGTTAGTATGTTTGTGTGTTTGTGAACAAGATATCTGGAAAAGTTCTGAACGGATTTGGATGAAAGTTGGTGGGATGATTGCCCTTGGGGATAAGGAAGAATTGATTAGTTTTTGGTGAAGCTCAGGATATTATTCTGGATCCAGGAATTTTTTGAAGGATTGTTTACCATTGGAAGATAGGGCTCAGCAGCCGCCACCCACGGTGGGAGTATGCACTCTACTGAGTGGCGTTCTAGTTGTCATTTGATTCCAATGAGATTTTTTTGTCAGTTGATGAAATTGAGATTTTTTTGTCATTTGATTCCAATGATATTTTTTTGTCATTTGATTCCAATGAGATTTTTTGGTCATTTGATTCCAATGAGATTTTTTTGTCAGTTGATGAAATTGAGATTTTTTTGTCAGTTGATGAAATTGAGATTTTTTTTGTCATTTCATTCCAATGAGATTTTTTTGTCATTTGATTCCAATGAGATTTTTTTGTCATTTGATTCCAATGAGATTTTTTTGTCAGTTGATTAAATTGAGATTTACATTCCAACAGGACAATGACCCCAACCATACATCCAAAGCAACACTGTAATGGTTTCAAAACAAGAACGTGGAGGTTCTGGAGTGGCCCAGCCAAAGCCCAGACTTGAATCCCATTGAGAATCTGTGGAAAGACTTGGAGATTACGGTTCATCGACGCTCACCATCCACTTGACAGAGCTTGAGCAAATGTGCAACGATGGGAGAAACTCTCCAAATCCAGATTTGCAAAGCTGATACAGACATACCCAAGAAGACTCAAAGATGTAATCGCTGTAATAGCAGCCAAAGTTGTTTCTATGAAGTATTGACTCAGGGGGCTGAATACTTATGTAAATTAGATATTTCTGTATTTCATTTTGAATTCCTTTATGAAGATTTCCAAAAAATAATTGCTACTTTGACATTATGGGGCATTATGTGTAGATCAGTGATTAAAAATCTCAATTTAATCCATTTTAAATTCAGGCTGTAACACAACAAAATGTGAAAAAGTCAAGCCGGTGTGAATACTTTGTGAAGGCACGATATGTCAAAGCATTGGGGATAGGTAAGTAGCTTGAGTATGAATGAGTGATTGTACACAGGTGAAGTGATTGTGATGTCTGTCAGAGGATCTCGTGAAGAGGTGTATAATGTGGAATGGTAGGTGGTTCATTTCTTACCCAACAACGTCCCTAATAGCTGCTAAAAAAATTTCCTCAACCACACACTTCATTACTTATTTGTTTATCTCAAGTTGTGTGATGAAATGCAATACCTTGAATTCATAAGTTCATGCGATATTAATTTGGTTTACAAAGTAAGTGTTTGACATGTAATTGGTGCAACACTCGGAAGTGGGCTCCTCCAAAGAAATTTCGAAGTTTCTACTTCAGAAACATTTACAGCATTTACGTGATTTCCTCACAATTCACGATAAACCAACACGAGAAAAGGGCGAACAGCGTGTTTCTGATACTGGACCAGAGAAACTTTTCCCTCTTGATGACGAACGTTCATTCTAAATATGCAGGCTCATACAGATGTTATATACACATTGAACAGCACATTGGGAGCAAGGTCTTGAAGAGGCAATACCACGTCAGGGACATTCCTCGACTGTAACGTATTATTCTCGTACATGAAAAGATTATGAAACTTTGGTACCTGAAAATATTATGAAACTTTGGTACCTGAAAAGATTATGAAACTTTGGAACCTGAAAAGATTATGAAACTTTGGGACATGAAAAGATGATGAAACTTTGGTACCTGAAAAGATTATGAAACATTGGGACATGAAAAGATGATGAAACTTTGGTACCTGAAAAGATTATGAAACTTTGGGACCTGAAAAGATGATGAAACTTTGGTACCTGAAAAGATTATGAAACTTTGGTACCTGAAAATATTATGAAACTTTGGTACATGAAAAGATGATGAAACTTTGGTACCTGAAAAGATGATGAAAATTTGGTACCTGAAAAGATGATGAAACTTTGGTGCCTGAAAAGATGATGAAACTTTGGAACCTGAAAAGATGACAAAACTTTGGGACCTGAAAAGATGATGAAAGTTTGGTACCTGAAAAGATGATGAAACCTTGGTACCTGACAAGATGATGAAACTTTGGTACCTGAAAAGATGATGAAACTTTGGTACCTGAAAAGATGATGAAACTTTGATACCTGAAAAGATGATGAAACCTTGGTACCTGAAAAGATAATCAAACTTTTGTACCTGAAAAGATGATGAAACTTTGGTACCTGAAAAGATGATGAAACTTTGCTGCCTGAAAAGATGATGAAACTTTGCTGCCTGAAAAGATGATGAAACTTTGATACCTGAAAATATAACGAAACTTTGGTACCTGAAAAGATAATCAAACTTTTGTACCTGAAAAGATGATGAAACTTTGGTACCTGAAAAGATGATGAAACTTTGCTGCCTGAAAAGATGATGAAACATTGCTGCCTGAAAAGATGATGAAAGTTTGGTACCTGTAAAGATGATGAAAGTTTGGTACCTGAAAAGATGATAAAACTTCGCTGCCTGAAAAGATGATGAAAGTTTGGCACCTGAAAAGATGATGCAAGTTTCGTACCTGAAAAGATGATGAAACTTTGCTGCCTGAAAAGATGATGAAACTTTGCTGCCTGAAAAGATGATGAAACTTTGGTACCTCAAAATGTTATGAAACTTTGGTTCCTGAAAAGATGATGAAACTTTGGTACCTGAAAATATGATGAAACTTTGGTACCTGAAAAGATGATGAAACTTTGGTACCTGAAAATATGATGAAACTTTGCTGCTTGAAAAGATGATGAAACTTTGGTACCTGAAAAGATGATGAAACTTTGGTACCTGAAAAGATTATGAAACTTTGGTACCTGAAAATATTATGAAACTTTGGTACCTGAAAAGATTATGAAACTTTGGTACCTGAAAAGTTGATGAAACTTTGGGACATGAAAAGATGATGAAACTTTGGAACCTGAAAAGATTATGAAACTTTGGAACCTGAAAAGATTATGAAACTTTGGGACATGAAAAGATGATGAAACTTTGGTACCTGAAAAGATTATGAAACATTGGGACATGAAAAGATGATGAAACTTTGGTACCTGAAAAGATTATGAAACTTTGGGACCTGAAAAGATGATGAAACTTTGGTACCTGAAAAGATTATGAAACTTTGGTACCTGAAAATATTATGAAACTTTGGTACATGAAAAGATGATGAAACTTTGGTACCTGAAAAGATGATGAAAATTTGGTACCTGAAAAGATGATGAAACTTTGGTGCCTGAAAAGATGATGAAACTTTGGAACCTGAAAAGATGACAAAACTTTGGGACCTGAAAAGATGATGAAAGTTTGGTACCTGAAAAGATGATGAAACCTTGGTACCTGACAAGATGATGAAACTTTGGTACCTGAAAAGATGATGAAACTTTGGTACCTGAAAAGATGATGAAACTTTGATACCTGAAAAGATGATGAAACCTTGGTACCTGAAAAGATAATCAAACTTTTGTACCTGAAAAGATGATGAAACTTTGGTACCTGAAAAGATGATGAAACTTTGCTGCCTGAAAAGATGATGAAACTTTGCTGCCTGAAAAGATGATGAAACTTTGATACCTGAAAATATAACGTAACTTTGGTACCTGAAAAGATAATCAAACTTTTGTACCTGAAAAGATGATGAAACTTTGGTACCTGAAAAGATGATGAAACTTTGCTGCCTGAAAAGATGATGAAACATTGCTGCCTGAAAAGATGATGAAAGTTTGGTACCTGTAAAGATGATGAAAGTTTGGTACCTGAAAAGATGATAAAACTTCGCTGCCTGAAAAGATGATGAAAGTTTGGCACCTGAAAAGATGATGCAAGTTTCGTACCTGAAAAGATGATGAAACTTTGCTGCCTGAAAAGATGATGAAACTTTGCTGCCTGAAAAGATGATGAAACTTTGGTACCTCAAAATGTTATGAAACTTTGGTTCCTGAAAAGATGATGAAACTTTGGTACCTGAAAATATGATGAAACTTTGGTACCTGAAAAGATGATGAAACTTTGGTACCTGAAAATATGATGAAACTTTGCTGCTTGAAAAGATGATGAAACTTTGGTACCTGAAAAGATGATGAAACTTTGGTACCTGAAAAGATGATGAAACTTTGGTACCTGAAAATATTATTAAACTTTGGTACCTGAAAAGATGATGAAACTTTGGTACCTGAAAAGATGATGAAACTTTGATACCTGAAAAGATGATGAAACTTTGATACCTGAAAAGATGATGAAACTTTGGTACCTGAAAAGATGATGAAACTTTGGTTCCTGAAAAGATGATGAAACTTTGATACCTGAAAAGATGATGAAACTTTGGGACCTGAAAAGATGATGACACTTTGGTACCTGAAAAGATGCTTAAACTTTGGTACCTGAAAAGATGATGAAACTTTGGTACCTGAAAAGATGATTAAACTTTGGTACCTGAAAAGATGATGAAACTTTGATACCTGAAAAGATGATGAAACTTTGATACCTGAAAAGATGATGAAACTTTGGTACCTGAAAAGATGATGAAACTTTGGTACCTGAAAAGATGATGAAACTTTGATACCTGAAAAGATGATAAAACTTTGCTGCCTTTAAAGATGATGAAACTTTGGTACCTGAAAAGATGATAAAACTTTGCTGCCTGAAAATATGATGAAAGTTTGGTACCTGAAAAGATGATGAAACTTTGGTACCTGAAAAGATGATGAAACTTTGGTACCTGAAAAGATGATGAAACTTTGATACCTGAAAAGATGATAAAACTTTGCTGCCTTTAAAGATGATGAAACTTTGGTACCTGAAAAGATGATGAAACTTTGATACCTGAAAAGATGATGAAACTTTTCTGCCTGAAAATATGATGAAAGTTTGGTACCTGAAAAGATGATGAAACTTTGATACCTGAAAAGATGATGAAACTTTGATACCTGAAAAGATGATGAAACTTTGGTACCTGAAAAGATGATGAAACTTTGGTACCTGAAAAGATAATGAAACTTTGATACCTGAAAAGATGATAAAACTTTGCTGCCTTTAAAGATGATGAAACTTTGTTACCTGAAAAGATGATGAAACTTTGATACCTGAAAAGATGATAAAACTTTGCTGCCTGAAAATATGATGAAAGTTTGGTACCTGAAAAGATGATGAAACTTTGGTACCTGAAAAGATGATGAAACTTTGGTACCTGAAAAGATGATGAAACTTTGATACCTGAAAAGATGATAAAACTTTGCTGCCTTTAAAGATGATGAAACTTTGGTACCTGAAAAGATGATGAAACTTTGATACCTGAAAAGATGATGAAACTTTTCTGCCTGAAAATATGATGAAAGTTTGGTACCTGAAAAGATGATGAAACTTTGCTGCCTGAAAAGATTATGAAACTTTGGTACCTGAAAATATTATGAAACTTTGGAACATGAAAAGATGATGAAACTTTGGTACCTGAAAAGATGATGAAACTTTGATACCTGAAAAGATGATTAAACTTTGGTACCTGAAAAGATGATGAAACTTTGGTACCTGAAAAGATGATGAAACTTTGGTACCTGAAAAGATGATGAAACTTTGGTTCCTGACAAGATGATGAAACTTTGGTACCTGACAAGATGATGAAACTTTGGTTCCTGACAAGATGATGAAACTTTGGTACCTGAAAAGATGATGAAACTTTGGTGCCTGAAAAGATGATGAAACTTTGATACCTGAAAATATGATAAAACTTTGGTACCTGAAAAGATGATGAAACTTTGGTACCTCAAAATATTATGAAACTTTGGTTCCTGAAAAGATGATGAAACTTTGTTACCTGAAAAGATGATGAAACTTTGGTACCTGAAAATATGATGAAACTTTGCTGCTTGAAAAGATGATGAAACTTTGGTACCTGAAAAGATGATGAAACTTTGGTACCTGAAAAGATGATGAAACTTTGGTACCTGAAAATATGATGAAACTTCGGCACCTGAAAAGATGATGAAACTTTGCTGCCTGAAAAGATTATGAAACTTTGGTTCCTGAAAATATTATTAAACTTTGGTACCTGAAAAGATGATGAAACTTTGGTACCTGAAAAGATGATGAAACTTTGATACCTGAAAAGATGATGAAACTTTGATACCTGAAAAGATGATGAAACTTTGGTACCTGAAAAGATGATGAAACTTTGGTTCCTGAAAAGATGATGAAACTTTGATACCTGAAAAGATGATGAAACTTTGATACCTGAAAAGATGATGAAACTTTGGTTCCTGACAAGATGATGAAACTTTGGTTCCTGACAAGATGATGAAACTTTGGTACCTGAAAAGATGATGAAACTTTGGTTCCTGAAAAGATGATGAAACTTTGATACCTGAAAAGATGATGAAACTTTGATACCTGAAAAGATGATGAAACTTTGGTACCTGAAAAGATGATGAAACTTTGGTTCCTGAAAAGATGATGAAACTTTGATACCTGAAAAGATGATGAAACTTTGATACCTGAAAAGATGATGAAACTTTGGTACCTGAAAAGATGATGAAACTTTGGTTCCTGAAAAGATGATGAAACTTTGATACCTGAAAATATGATGAAACTTTGCTGCCTGAAAAGCTGATGAAACTTTGATACCTGAAAAGATTATAAAACTTTGGTACCTGAAAAGATGATGAAACTTTGGTACCTGAAAAGATGATGAAACTTTGGTACCTGAAAAGATGATGAAACTTTGGTACCTGAAAAGATGATGAAACTTTGGTACCTGAAAAGATGATAAAACTTTGGTACCTGAAAAGATGATGAAACTTTGGTACCTGAAAAGATGATAAAACTTTGGTACCTGAAAATATTATGAAACATTGGTACCTGAAAAGATGATGAAACTTTGGTACCTGAAAATATTATGAAACATTGGTACCTGAAAAGATGATGAAACTTTGGTACCTGAAAAGATGATGAAACTTTGATACCTGAAAAGATGATGAAACTTTGACACCTGAAAAGATGATGAAACTTTGGTACATGAAAAGATGATGAAACTTTGGTACCTGAAAAGATGATGAAACTTTGGTACCTGAAAAGATGATGAAACTTTGGGACCTGAAAAGATGATGAAACTTTGGTACCTGAAAAGATGATGAAACTTTGGTACCTGAAAAGATGATGTAACTTTGGTACCTGAAAAGATGATGAAACTTTGCTGCCTGAAAAGATGATGAAAGTTTGGTACCTGTGAAGATGATGAAACTTTTCTGCCTGAAAAGATGATGAAACTTTGCTGCCTGAAAAGATGATGAAAGTTTGGTACCTGAAAAGATGATAAAACTTTGGTACCTGAAAAGATGATGAAAGTTTGGGACCTGAAAAGATGATGAAACCTTGGTACCTGAAAAGATGATGAAACTTTGTTACCTGAAAAGATGATGAAACTTTGGTTCCTGAAAAGATGATGAAACGTTGGTACCTGAAAAGATGATGAAACTTTGAAACCTGAAAAGATGATGAAACTTTTCTGCCTGAAAAGATGATAAAACTTTGGTACCTGAAAAGATGATGAAAGTTTGGGACCTGAAAAGATGATGAAACCTTGGTACCTGACAAGATGATGAAACTTTGGTACCTTTAAAGATGATGAAACTTTGGTACCTGAAAAGATGATGAAACTTTGATACCTGAAAAGATGATGAAACCTTGGTACCTGAAAATATAATGAAACTTTGGTACCTGAAAAGATTATGAAACTTTGGTTCCTGAAAATATTATGAAACATTGGTACCTGAAAAGATGATGAAACTTTGGTACCTGAAAAGATGATGAAACTTTGATACCTGAAAAGATGATGAAACTTTGATACCTGAAAAGATGATGAAACTTCGGTACATGAAAAGATGATGAAACTTTGGTACCTGAAAAGATGATGAAACTTTGATACCTGAAAAGATGATGAAACCTTGGTACCTGAAAAGATGATGAAACTTTGGTACCTGAAAAGATGATGAAACTTTGGTACCTGAAAAGATGATGAAATTTCGGTACCTGAAAATATGATGAAACTTTGTTACCTGAAAAGATTATGAAACTTTGGTACCTGAAAATATTATGAAACTTTGGTACCTGAAAATATGATGAAACTTTGATACCTGAAAAGATGATGAAACTTTGGTACCTGAAAAGATGATGAAACTTTGGTACCTGAAAAGATGATGAAACTTTGGTACCTGAAAAGATGATGAAAATTTGGTACCTGAAAAGATGATGAAACTTTGGTACCTGAAAAGATGATGAAACTTTGGTACCTGAAAAGATGATGAAACTTTGGTACCTGAAAAGATGGTGAAACTTTGGTACCTGAAAATATGATGAAACTTTGGTACCTGAAAAGATGATGAAACTTTGGTACCTGAAAAGATGATGAAACTTTGGTACCTGAAAAGATGATGAAGCCTTGGTACCTGACAAGATGATGAAACTTTGGTACCTTTAAAGATGATGAAACTTTGCTACCTGAAAAGATGATGAAACTTTTGTACCTGAGAAGATGATGAAACTTTGGTACCTGAAAAGATGATGAAACTTTGGTACCTGAAAAGATGATGAAACTTTGGTACCTGAAAAGATGATGAAAGTTTGGTACCTGAAAAGATGATGAAGCCTTGGTACCTGACAAGATGATGAAACTTTGGTACCTTTAAAGATGATGAAACTTTGGTACCTGAAAAGATGATGAAACTTTGATACCTGAAAAGATGATGAAACCTTGGTACCTGAAAATATGATGAAACTTTGGTACCTGAAAAGATTATGAAACTTTGGTACCTGAAATTATTATGAAAGTTTGCTGCCTGAAAAGCTGATGAAACTTTGATACCTGAAAAGATTATAAAACTTTGGTACCTGAAAAGATGATGAAACTTTGGTACCTGAAAAGATGATGAAACTTTGGTACCTGAAAAGATGATGAAACTTTGGTACCTGAAAAGATGATGAAACTTTGGTACCTGAAAAGATGATAAAACTTTGGTACCTGAAAAGATGATGAAACTTTGGTACCTGAAAAGATGATAAAACTTTGGTACCTGAAAATATTATGAAACATTGGTACCTGAAAAGATGATGAAACTTTGGTACCTGAAAATATTATGAAACATTGGTACCTGAAAAGATGATGAAACTTTGGTACCTGAAAAGATGATGAAACTTTGATACCTGAAAAGATGATGAAACTTTGACACCTGAAAAGATGATGAAACTTTGGTACATGAAAAGATGATGAAACTTTGGTACCTGAAAAGATGATGAAACTTTGGTACCTGAAAAGATGATGAAACTTTGGGACCTGAAAAGATGATGAAACTTTGGTACCTGAAAAGATGATGAAACTTTGGTACCTGAAAAGATGATGTAACTTTGGTACCTGAAAAGATGATGAAACTTTGCTGCCTGAAAAGATGATGAAAGTTTGGTACCTGTGAAGATGATGAAACTTTTCTGCCTGAAAAGATGATGAAACTTTGCTGCCTGAAAAGATGATGAAAGTTTGGTACCTGAAAAGATGATAAAACTTTGGTACCTGAAAAGATGATGAAAGTTTGGGACCTGAAAAGATGATGAAACCTTGGTACCTGAAAAGATGATGAAACTTTGTTACCTGAAAAGATGATGAAACTTTGGTTCCTGAAAAGATGATGAAACGTTGGTACCTGAAAAGATGATGAAACTTTGAAACCTGAAAAGATGATGAAACTTTTCTGCCTGAAAAGATGATAAAACTTTGGTACCTGAAAAGATGATGAAAGTTTGGGACCTGAAAAGATGATGAAACCTTGGTACCTGACAAGATGATGAAACTTTGGTACCTTTAAAGATGATGAAACTTTGGTACCTGAAAAGATGATGAAACTTTGATACCTGAAAAGATGATGAAACCTTGGTACCTGAAAATATAATGAAACTTTGGTACCTGAAAAGATTATGAAACTTTGGTTCCTGAAAATATTATGAAACATTGGTACCTGAAAAGATGATGAAACTTTGGTACCTGAAAAGATGATGAAACTTTGATACCTGAAAAGATGATGAAACTTTGATACCTGAAAAGATGATGAAACTTCGGTACATGAAAAGATGATGAAACTTTGGTACCTGAAAAGATGATGAAACTTTGATACCTGAAAAGATGATGAAACCTTGGTACCTGAAAAGATGATGAAACTTTGGTACCTGAAAAGATGATGAAACTTTGGTACCTGAAAAGATGATGAAATTTCGGTACCTGAAAATATGATGAAACTTTGTTACCTGAAAAGATTATGAAACTTTGGTACCTGAAAATATTATGAAACTTTGGTACCTGAAAATATGATGAAACTTTGATACCTGAAAAGATGATGAAACTTTGGTACCTGAAAAGATGATGAAACTTTGGTACCTGAAAAGATGATGAAACTTTGGTACCTGAAAAGATGATGATAATTTGGTACCTGAAAAGATGATGAAACTTTGGTACCTGAAAAGATGATGAAACTTTGGTACCTGAAAAGATGATGAAACTTTGGTACCTGAAAAGATGGTGAAACTTTGGTACCTGAAAATATGATGAAACTTTGGTACCTGAAAAGATGATGAAACTTTGGTACCTGAAAAGATGATGAAACTTTGGTACCTGAAAAGATGATGAAGCCTTGGTACCTGACAAGATGATGAAACTTTGGTACCTTTAAAGATGATGAAACTTTGCTACCTGAAAAGATGATGAAACTTTTGTACCTGAGAAGATGATGAAACTTTGGTACCTGAAAAGATGATGAAACTTTGGTACCTGAAAAGATGATGAAACTTTGGTACCTGAAAAGATGATGAAAGTTTGGTACCTGAAAAGATGATGAAGCCTTGGTACCTGACAAGATGATGAAACTTTGGTACCTTTAAAGATGATGAAACTTTGGTACCTGAAAAGATGATGAAACTTTGATACCTGAAAAGATGATGAAACCTTGGTACCTGAAAATATGATGAAACTTTGGTACCTGAAAAGATTATGAAACTTTGGTACCTGAAATTATTATGAAAGTTTGGTACCTGAAAAGATGATGAAACTTTGATACCTGAAAAGATGATGAAACTTTGGTACCTGAAAAGATGATGAAACTTTGGTACCTGAAAAGATGATGAAACTTTGGTACCTGAAAAGATGATGAAACTTTGGTACCTGAAAAGATGATGAAACTTTGATACCTGAAAAGATGATGAAACTTTGGTTCCTGAAAAGATGATGAAACGTTGGTACCTGAAAAGATGATGAAACTTTGAAACCTGAAAAGATGATGAAACTTTGGTACCTGAAAAGATGATGAAACTTTGGTACCTGAAAAGATGATGAAACTTTGGTACCTGAAAAGATGATGAAACTTTGGTACCTGAAAAGATGGTGAAACTTTGGTGCCTGAAAAGATGATGAAACTTTGGAACCTGAAAATATGATGAAACTTTGCTGCCTGAAAATATGATGAAAGTTTGGTACCTGAAAAGATTATGAAACTTTGGGACCTGAAAAGATGATGAAACTTTGGTACCTGAAAAGATGATGAAAGTTTGGTACCTGAAAAGATGATGAAACTTTGGTACCTGAAAAGATGATGAAACTTTGTTACCTGAAAATATGATGAAACTTTGGTACCTGAAAATATGATGAAACTTTGGTACCTGAAAAGATGATGAAACTTTGCTGCCTGAAAAGATTATGAAACTTTGGTACCTGAAAATATTATGAAACTTTGGTACCTGAAAAGATGATGAAACTTTGGTACCTGAAAAGATGATGAAACGTTGGTACCTGAAAAGATGATGAAACTTTGATACCTGAAAAGATGATGAAACTTTGGTTGCTGAAAAGATGATGAAACTTTGGTACATGAAAAGATGATGAAACTTTGGTTCCTGAAAATATTATGAAACTTTGCTACATGAAAAGATGATGAAACTTTGGTACCTGAAAAGATAATGAAACTTTTATACCTGAAAAGATGATGAAACTTTGGTGCCTGAAAAGATGATGAAAGTTTGGTACCTGAAAAGATGATGAAACTTTGGTACCTGAAAAGATGATGAAACTTTGGTACCTGAAAAGATGATGAAACTTTGGTACCTGAAAATATGATGAAACTTTGCTGCCTGAAAAGATGATGAAACTTTGGTACCTGAAAAGATGATGAAACTTTGGTACCTGAAAAGATGATGAAACTTTGGAACCTGAAAATATGATGAAACTTTGCTGCCTGAAAATATGATTAAAGTTTTGTACCTGAAAACATGATGAAACTTTGGTACCTGAAAAGATGATGAAACTTTGTTACCTGAAAATATGATGAAACTTTGGAACCTGAAAATATGATGAAACTTTGCTGCCTGAAAATATGATGAAAGTTTTGTACCTGAAAAGATGATGAAACTTTGGTACCTGAAAATATTATGAAACTTTGGAACATGAAAAGATGATGAAACTTTGGTACCTGAAAAGATGATGAAACTTTGGTACCTGAAAAGATGATGAAACTTTGGTACCTGAAAAGATGATGAAACTTTGGTACCTGAAAAGATGATGAAACTTTGGCACCTGAAAAGACGATGAAACTTTGGTACCTGAAAATATGATAAAACTTTGGTACCTGAAAAGATGATGAAAGTTTGGTACCTGAAAAGATGATGAAGCCTTGGTACCTGACAAGATGATGAAACTTTGGTACCTTTAAAGATGATGAAACTTTGGTACCTGAAAAGATGATGAAACTTTGATACCTGAAAAGATGATGAAACCTTGGTACCTGAAAAGATGATGAAACTTTGGTACCTGAAAAGATTATGAAACTTTGGTACCTGAAAATATGATGAAAGTTTGGTACCTGAAAAGATGATGAAACTTTGGGACCTGAAAAGATGATGAAACTTTGGAACCTGAAAAGATGATGAAAGTTTGGTACCTGAAAAGATGATGAAACTTTGGTACCTGAAAAGATGATGAAACTTTGTTACCTGAAAATATGATGAAACTTTGGTACCTGAAAATATGATGAAACTTTGGTACCTGAAAAGATGATGAAACTTTGCTGCCTGAAAAGATTATGAATCTTTGGTACCTGAAAATATTATGAAACTTTGGTACCTGAAAAGATGATGAAACTTTGGTACCTGAAAAGATGATGAAACGTTGGTACCTGAAAAGATGATGAAACTTTGATACCTGAAAAGATGATGAAACTTTGGTAGCTGAAAAGATGATGAAACTTTGGTACATGAAAAGATGATGAAACTTTGGTTCCTGAAAATATTATGAAACTTTGCTACATGAAAAGATGATGAAACTTTGGTACCTGAAAAGATGATGAAACTTTTATACCTGAAAAGATGATGAAACTTTGGTGCCTGAAAAGATGATGAAAGTTTGGTACCTGAAAAGATGATGAAACTTTGGTACCTGAAAAGATGATGAAACTTTGGTACCTGAAAAGATGATGAAACTTTGGTACCTGAAAATATGATGAAACTTTGCTGCCTGAAAAGATGATGAAACTTTGGTACCTGAAAAGATGATGAAACTTTGGTACCTGAAAAGATGATGAAACTTTGGAACCTGAAAATATGATGAAACTTTGCTGCCTGAAAATATGATTAAAGTTTTGTACCTGAAAAGATGATGAAACTTTGGTACCTGAAAAGATGATGAAACTTTGTTACCTGAAAATATGATGAAACTTTGGAACCTGAAAATATGATGAAACTTTGCTGCCTGAAAATATGATGAAAGTTTTGTACCTGAAAAGATGATGAAACTTTGGTACCTGAAAATATTATGAAACTTTGGAACATGAAAAGATGATGAAACTTTGGTACCTGAAAAGATGATGAAACTTTGGTACCTGAAAAGATGATGAAACTTTGGTACCTGAAAAGATGATGAAACTTTGGTACCTGAAAAGATGATGAAACTTTGGCACCTGAAAAGACGATGAAACTTTGGTACCTGAAAATATGATAAAACTTTGGTACCTGAAAAGATGATGAAAGTTTGGTACCTGAAAAGATGATGAAGCCTTGGTACCTGAAAAGATGATGAAACTTTGGTACCTGAAAAGATGATGAAACTTTGGTACCTGAAAAGATGATGAAACTTTGATACCTGAAAAGATGATGAAACCTTGGTACCTGAAAATATGATGAAACTTTGATACCTGAAAAGATGATGAAACTTTGGTACCTGAAAAGATGATGAAACTTTGGAACCTGAAAATATGATGAAACTTTGCTGCCTGAAAATATGATGAAAGTTTTGTACCTGAAAAGATGATGAAACTTTGGTACCTGAAAATATTATGAAACTTTGGAACATGAAAAGATGATGAAACTTTGGTACCTGAAAAGATGATGAAACTTTGGTACCTGAAAAGATGATGAAACTTTGGTACCTGAAAAGATGATGAAACTTTGGTACCTGAAAAGATGATGAAACTTTGATACCTGAAAAGATGATGAAACCTTGGTACCTGAAAATATGATGAAACTTTGATACCTGAAAAGATGATGAAACTTTGGTACCTGAAAAGATGATGAAACTTTGGTACCTGAAAAGATGATGAAACTTTGGTACCTGAAAAGATGATGAAACTTTGGTACCTGAAAAGATGATGAAACTTTGATACCTGAAAAGATGATGAAACTTTGGTTCCTGAAAAGATGATGAAACGTTGGTACCTGAAAAGATGATGAAACTTTGAAACCTGAAAAGATGATGAAACTTTGGTACCTGAAAAGATGATGAAACTTTGGTACCTGAAAATATGATGAAACTTTGCTGCCTGAAAAGATGATGAAACTTTGGTACCTGAAAAGATGATGAAACTTTGGTACCTGAAAATATGATGAAACTTTGCTGCCTGAAAAGATGATGAAACTTTGGTACCTGAAAAGATGGTGAAACTTTGGTGCCTGAAAAGATGATGAAACTTTGGAACCTGAAAATATGATGAAACTTTGCTGCCTGAAAATATGATGAAAGTTTGGTACCTGAAAAGATGATGAAACTTTGGGACCTGAAAAGATGATGAAACTTTGGTACCTGAAAAGATGATGAAAGTTTGGTACCTGAAAAGATGATGAAAGTTTGGTACCTGAAAAGATGATGAAACTTTGTTACCTGAAAATATGATGAAACTTTGGTACCTGAAAATATGATGAAACTTTGGTACCTGAAAAGATGATGAAACTTTGCTGCCTGAAAAGATTATGAAACTTTGGTACCTGAAAATATTATGAAACTTTGGTACCTGAAAAGATGATGAAACTTTGGTACCTGAAAAGATGATGAAACGTTGGTACCTGAAAAGATGATGAAACTTTGGTACCTGAAAAGATGATGAAACTTTGGTACCTGAAAAGATGATAAAACTTTGGTACCTGAAAAGATGATGAAACTTTGGTACCTGAAAAGATGATAAAACTTTGGTACCTGAAAATATTATGAAACATTGGTACCTGAAAAGATGATGAAACTTTGGTACCTGAAAATATTATGAAACATTGGTACCTGAAAAGATGATGTAACTTTGGTACCTGAAAAGATGATGAAACTTTGCTGCCTGAAAAGATGATGAAAGTTTGGTACCTGTGAAGATGATGAAACTTTTCTGCCTGAAAAGATGATGAAACTTTGCTGCCTGAAAAGATGATGAAAGTTTGGTGCCTGAAAAGATGATAAAACTTTGGTACCTGAAAAGATGATGAAAGTTTGGGACCTGAAAAGATGATGAAACCTTGGTACCTGACAAGATGATGAAACTTTGGTACCTTTAAAGATGATGAAACTTTGGTACCTGAAAAGATGATGAAACTTTGATACCTGAAAAGATGATGAAACCTTGGTACCTGAAAATATAATGAAACTTTGGTACCTGAAAAGATTATGAAACTTTGGTTCCTGAAAATATTATGAAACATTGGTACCTGAAAAGATGATGAAACTTTGGTACCTGAAAAGATGATGAAACTTTGATACCTGAAAAGATGATGAAACTTTGATACCTGAAAAGATGATGAAACTTCGGTACATGAAAAGATGATGAAACTTTGGTACCTGAAAAGATGATGAAACTTTGATACCTGAAAAGATGATGAAACCTTGGTACCTGAAAAGATGATGAAACTTTGGTACCTGAAAAGATGATGAAACTTTGGTACCTGAAAAGATGATGAAACTTCGGTACCTGAAAATATGATGAAACTTTGTTACCTGAAAAGATTATGAAACTTTGGTACCTGAAAATATTATGAAACTTTGGTACCTGAAAATATGATGAAACTTTGATACCTGAAAAGATGATGAAACTTTGGTACCTGAAAAGATGATGAAACTTTGGTACCTGAAAAGATGATGAAACTTTGGTACCTGAAAAGATGATGAAAATTTGGTACCTGAAAAGATGATGAAACTTTGGTACCTGAAAAGATGATGAAACTTTGGTACCTGAAAAGATGATGAAACTTTGGTACCTGAAAAGATGGTGAAACTTTGGTGCCTGAAAATATGATGAAACTTTGGTACCTGAAAAGATGATGAAACTTTGATACCTGAAAAGATGATGAAACTTTGGTACCTGAAAATATTATGAAACTTTGGAACATGAAAAGATGATGAAACTTTGGTACCTGAAAAGATGATGAAACTTTGGTACCTGAAAAGATGATGAAGCCTTGGTACCTGACAAGATGATGAAACTTTGGTACCTTTAAAGATGATGAAACTTTGCTGCCTGAAAATATGATGAAACTTTTGTACCTGAGAAGATGATGAAACTTTGGTACCTGAAAAGATGATGAAACTTTGGTACCTGAAAAGATGATGAAACTTTGGTACCTGAAAAGATGATGAAAGTTTGGTACCTGAAAAGATGATGAAGCCTTGGTACCTGACAAGATGATGAAACTTTGGTACCTTTAAAGATGATGAAACTTTGGTACCTGAAAAGATGATGAAACTTTGATACCTGAAAAGATGATGAAACCTTGGTACCTGAAAATATGATGAAACTTTGGTACCTGAAAAGATTATGAAACTTTGGTACCTGAAATTATTATGAAAGTTTGGTACCTGAAAAGATGATGAAACTTTGATACCTGAAAAGATGATGAAACTTTGGTACCTGAAAAGATGATGAAACTTTGGTACCTGAAAAGATGATGAAACTTTGGTACCTGAAAAGATGATGAAACTTTGGTTCCTGAAAAGATGATGAAACTTTGATACCTGAAAAGATGATGAAACTTTGGTTCCTGAAAAGATGATGAAACGTTGGTACCTGAAAAGATGATGAAACTTTGAAACCTGAAAAGATGATGAAACTTTGGTACCTGAAAAGATGATGAAACTTTGGTACCTGAAAAGATGATGAAACTTTGGTACCTGAAAAGATGATGAAACTTTGGTACCTGAAAAGATGGTGAAACTTTGGTGCCTGAAAAGATGATGAAACTTTGGAACCTGAAAATATGATGAAACTTTGCTGCCTGAAAATATGATGAAAGTTTGGTACCTGAAAAGATGATGAAACTTTGGGACCTGAAAAGATGATGAAACTTTGGTACCTGAAAAGATGATGAAAGTTTGGTACCTGAAAAGATGATGAAACTTTGGTACCTGAAAAGATGATGAAACTTTGGTACCTGAAAAGATGATGAAACTTTGTTACCTGAAAATATGATGAAACTTTGGTACCTGAAAATATGATGAAACTTTGGTACCTGAAAAGATGATGAAACTTTGCTGCCTGAAAAGATTATGAAACTTTGGTACCTGAAAATATTATGAAACTTTGGTACCTGAAAAGATGATGAAACTTTGGTACCTGAAAAGATGATGAAACGTTGGTACCTGAAAAGATGATGAAACTTTGATACCTGAAAAGATGATGAAACTTTGGTAGCTGAAAAGATGATGAAACTTTGGTACATGAAAAGATGATGAAACTTTGGTTCCTGAAAATATTATGAAACTTTGCTACATGAAAAGATGATGAAACTTTGGTACCTGAAAAGATGATGAAACTTTTATACCTGAAAAGATGATGAAACTTTGGTGCCTGAAAAGATGATGAAAGTTTGGTACCTGAAAAGATGATGAAACTTTGGTACCTGAAAAGATGATGAAACTTTGGTACCTGAAAAGATGATGAAACTTTGGTACCTGAAAATATGATGAAACTTTGCTGCCTGAAAAGATGATGAAACTTTGGTACCTGAAAAGATGATGAAACTTTGGTTCCTGAAAAGATGATGAAACTTTGGAACCTGAAAATATGATGAAACTTTGCTGCCTGAAAATATGATTAAAGTTTTGTACCTGAAAAGATGATGAAACTTTGGTACCTGAAAAGATGATGAAACTTTGTTACCTGAAAATATGATGAAACTTTGGAACCTGAAAATATGATGAAACTTTGCTGCCTGAAAATATGATGAAAGTTTTGTACCTGAAAAGATGATGAAACTTTGGTACCTGAAAATATTATGAAACTTTGGAACATGAAAAGATGATGAAACTTTGGTACCTGAAAAGATGATGAAACTTTGGTACCTGAAAAGATGATGAAACTTTGGTACCTGAAAAGATGATGAAACTTTGGTACCTGAAAAGATGATGAAACTTTGGCACCTGAAAAGACGATGAAACTTTGGTACCTGAAAATATGATAAAACTTTGGTACCTGAAAAGATGATGAAAGTTTGGTACCTGAAAAGATGATGAAGCCTTGGTACCTGACAAGATGATGAAACTTTGGTACCTTTAAAGATGATGAAACTTTGGTACCTGAAAAGATGATGAAACTTTGATACCTGAAAAGATGATGAAACCTTGGTACCTGAAAATATGATGAAACTTTGGTACCTGAAAAGATTATGAAACTTTGGTACCTGAAATTATTATGAAAGTTTGGTACCTGAAAAGATGATGAAACTTTGATACCTGAAAAGATGATGAAACTTTGGTACCTGAAAAGATGATGAAACTTTGGTACCTGAAAAGATGATGAAACTTTGGTACCTGAAAAGATGATGAAACTTTGTTACCTGAAAAGATGATGAA
Organism: Myxine glutinosa; assembly: GCF_964187855.1. Classification (NCBI taxonomy): domain Eukaryota; kingdom Metazoa; phylum Chordata; class Myxini; order Myxiniformes; family Myxinidae; genus Myxine; species Myxine glutinosa. The sequence continues at coordinate 50,744,094 of NC_136267.1, forward strand.
ACTTTGATACCTGAAAAGATGATGAAACTTTGGTTCCTGAAAAGATGATGAAACGTTGGTACCTGAAAAGATGATGAAACTTTGAAACCTGAAAAGATGATGAAACTTTGGTACCTGAAAAGATGATGAAACTTTGGTACCTGAAAAGATGATGAAACTTTGGTACCTGAAAATATGATGAAACTTTGCTGCCTGAAAAGATGATGAAACTTTGGTACCTGAAAAGATGGTGAAACTTTGGTGCCTGAAAAGATGATGAAACTTTGGAACCTGAAAATATGATGAAACTTTGCTGCCTGAAAATATGATGAAAGTTTGGTACCTGAAAAGATGATGAAACTTTGGGACCTGAAAAGATGATGAAACTTTGGTACCTGAAAAGATGATGAAAGTTTGGTACCTGAAAAGATGATGAAACTTTGGTACCTGAAAAGATGATGAAACTTTGTTACCTGAAAATATGATGAAACTTTGGTACCTGAAAATATGATGAAACTTTGGTACCTGAAAAGATGATGAAACTTTGCTGCCTGAAAAGATTATGAAACTTTGGTACCTGAAAATATTATGAAACTTTGGTACCTGAAAAGATGATGAAACTTTGGTACCTGAAAAGATGATGAAACGTTGGTACCTGAAAAGATGATGAAACTTTGATACCTGAAAAGATGATGAAACTTTGGTAGCTGAAAAGATGATGAAACTTTGGTACATGAAAAGATGATGAAACTTTGGTTCCTGAAAATATTATGAAACTTTGGTACATGAAAAGATGATGAAACTTTGGTACCTGAAAAGATGATGAAACTTTTATACCTGAAAAGATGATGAAACTTTGGTGCCTGAAAAGATGATGAAAGTTTGGTAGCTGAAAAGATGATGAAACTTTGGTACCTGCAAGATGATGAAACTTTGGTACCTGAAAAGATGATGAAACTTTGGTACCTGAAAATATGATGAAACTTTGCTGCCTGAAAAGATGATGAAACTTTGGTACCTGAAAAGATGATGAAACTTTGGTACCTGAAAAGATGATGAAACTTTGGAACCTGAAAATATGATGAAACTTTGCTGCCTGAAAATATGATGAAAGTTTTGTACCTGAAAAGATGATGAAACTTTGGTACCTGAAAAGATGATGAAACTTTCTTACCTGAAAATATGATGAAACTTTGGAACCTGAAAATATGATGAAACTTTGCTGCCTGAAAATATGATGAAAGTTTTGTACCTGAAAAGATGATGAAACTTTGGTACCTGAAAATATTATGAAACTTTGGAACATGAAAAGATGATGAAACTTTGGTACCTGAAAAGATGATGAAACTTTGATACCTGAAAAGATGATTAAACTTTGGTACCTACAAAGATGATGAAACTTTCTACCTGAAAAGATGATGAAACTTTGGTACCTGAAAAGATGATGAAACTTTGGTACCAGAAAAGATGATGAAACTTTCCACCTGAAAAGATGATGAAACTTTGGTACCTGAAAAGATGATGAAACTTTGGTACCTGACAAGATGATGAAACTTTGGTTCCTGACAAGATGATGAAACTTTGGTGCCTGAAAAGATGATGAAACTTTGGTGCCTGAAAAGATGATGAAACTTTGATACCTGAAAATATTATGAAACTTTGGTACCTGAAAATATGATAAAACTTTGGTACCTGAAAAGATGATGAAACTTTGGTACCTCAAAATATTATGAAACTTTGGTTCCTGAAAAGATGATGAAACTTTGTTACCTGAAAAGATGATGAAACTTTGGAACCTGAAAAGATGATGAAACTTTGGTTCCTGAAAAGATGATGAAACTTTGATACCTGAAAACATGATGAAACTTTGATACCTGAAAAGATGATGAAACTTTGGTACCTGAAAAGATGATGAAACTTTGGTTCCTGAAAAGATGATGAAACTTTGATACCTGAAAATATGATGAAACTTTGCTGCCTGAAAAGATGATGAAAGTTTGGTACCTGAAAAGATGATGAAAGTTTGGTACCTGAAAAGATGATGAAACTTTGATACCTAAAAAGATGATGAAACTTTGATACCTGAAAAGATGATGAAACTTTGGGACCTGAAAAGATGATGACACTTTGGTACATGAAAAGATGATGAAACTTTGGTACCTGAAAAGATGATTAAACTTTGGTACCTGAAAAGATGATGAAACTTTGATACCTGAAAAGATGATGAAACTTTGATACCTGAAAAGATGATGAAACTTTGCTGCCTTTAAAGATGATGAAACTTTGGTACCTGAAAAGATGATGAAACTTTGATACCTGAAAAGATGATAAAACTTTGCTGCCTGAAAATATGATGAAAGTTTGGTACCTGAAAAGATGATGAAACTTTGGTACCTGAAAAGATGATGAAACTTTGGTACCTGAAAAGATGATGAAACTTTGATACCTGAAAAGATGATAAAACTTTGCTGCCTTTAAAGATGATGAAACTTTGGTACCTGAAAAGATGAAACTTGCTGCCTGAAAATATGATGAAAGTTTGGTACCTGAAAAGATGATGAAACTTTGCTGCCTGAAAAGATTATGAAACTTTGGTACCTGAAAATATTATGAAACTTTGGAACATGAAAAGATGATGAAACTTTGGTACCTGAAAAGATGATGAAACTTTGATACCTGAAAAGATGATTAAACTTTGGTACCTGAAAAGATGATGAAACTTTGGTACCTGAAAAGATGATGAAACTTTGGTACCTGAAAAGATGATGAAACTTTGCTACCTACAAAGATGATGAAACTTTCTACCTGAAAAGATGATGAAACTTTGGTACCTGACAAGATGATGAAACTTTGGTTCCTGACAAGATGATGAAACTTTGGTACCTGAAAAGATGATGAAACTTTGGTGCCTGAAAAGATGATGAAACTTTGATACCTGAAAATATTATGAAACTTTGGTACCTGAAAAGATGATGAAACTTTGGTACCTGAAAATATTATGAAACTTTGGTACCTGAAAAGATGATGAAACTTTGGTACCTCAAAATATTATGAAACTTTGGTTCCTGAAAAGATGATGAAACTTTGTTACCTGAAAAGATGATGAAACTTTGGTACCTGAAAATATGATGAAACTTTGCTGCTTGAAAAGATGATGAAACTTTGGTACCTGAAAAGATGATGAAACTTTGGTACCTGAAAAGATGATGAAACTTTGGTACCTGAAAATATGATGAAACTTTGCTGCCTGAAAAGATTATGAAACTTTGGTTCCTGAAAATATTATTAAACTTTGGTACCTGAAAAGATGATGAAACTTTGGTACCTGAAAAGATGATGAAACTTTGATACCTGAAAAGATGATGAAACTTTGATACCTGAAAAGATGATGAAACTTTGGTACCTGAAAAGATGATGAAACTTTGGTTCCTGAAAAGATGATGAAACTTTGATACCTGAAAAGATGATGAAACTTTGATACCTGAAAAGATGATGAAACTTTGGTACCTGAAAAGATGATGAAACTTTGGTTCCTGAAAAGATGATGAAACTTTGATACCTGAAAATATGATGAAACTTTGCTGCCTGAAAAGATGATGAAACTTTTCTGCCTGAAAAGATGATGAAAGTATGGTACCTGAAAAGATGATGAAAGTTTGGCACCTGAAAAGATGATGAAACTTTGATACCTGAAAAGATGATGAAACTTTGATACCTGAAAAGATGATGAAACTTTGGGACCTGAAAAGATGATGATACTTTGGTACATGAAAAGATGATGAAACTTTGGTACCTGAAAAGATGATGAAACTTTGATACCTGAAAAGATTATAAAACTTTGGTACCTGAAAAGATGATGAAACTTTGGTACCTGAAAAGATGATGAAACTTTGGTACCTGAAAAGATGATGAAACTTTGGTACCTGAAAAGATGATGAAACTTTGGTACCTGAAAAGATGATAAAACTTTGGTACCTGAAAAGATGATGAAAGTTTGGGACCTGAAAATATGATGAAACCTTGGTACCTGACAAGATGATGAAATTTTGGTACCTTTAAAGATGATGAAACTTTGATACCTGAAAAGATGAGGAAACCTTGGTACCTGAAAATATAATGAAACTTTGGTACCTGAAAAGATTATGAAACTTTGGTACCTGAAAATATTATGAAACATTGGTACCTGAAAAGATGATGAAACTTTGGTACCTGAAAAGATGATGAAACTTTGATACCTGAAAAGATGATGAAACTTTGACACCTGAAAAGATGAGGAAACTTTGCTGCCTGAAAATATGATGAAAGTTTGGTACCTGAAAAGATGATGAAACTTTGGGACCTGAAAAGATGATGAAACTTTGGTACCTGAAAAGATGATGAAAGTTTGGTACCTGAAAAGATGATGAAACTTTGGTACCTGAAAAGATGATGAAACTTTGTTACCTGAAAATATGATGAAACTTTGGTACCTGAAAATATGATGAAACTTTGGTACCTGAAAAGATGATGAAACTTTGCTGCCTGAAAAGATTATGAAACTTTGGTACCTGAAAATATTATGAAACTTTGGTACCTGAAAAGATGATGAAACTTTGGTACCTGAAAAGATGATGAAACGTTGGTACCTGAAAAGATGATGAAACTTTGATACCTGAAAAGATGATGAAACTTTGGTAGCTGAAAAGATGATGAAACTTTGGTACATGAAAAGATGATGAAACTTTGGTTCCTGAAAATATTATGAAACTTTGGTACATGAAAAGATGATGAAACTTTGGTACCTGAAAAGATGATGAAACTTTTATACCTGAAAAGATGATGAAACTTTGGTGCCTGAAAAGATGATGAAAGTTTGGTTCCTGAAAAGATGATGAAACTTTGGTACCTGAAAAGATGATGAAACTTTGGTACCTGAAAAGATGATGAAACTTTGGTACCTGAAAATATGATGAAACTTTGCTGCCTGAAAAGATGATGAAACTTTGGTACCTGAAAAGATGATGAAACTTTGGTACCTGAAAAGATGATGAAACTTTGGAACCTGAAAATATGATGAAACTTTGCTGCCTGAAAATATGATGAAAGTTTTGTACCTGAAAAGATGATGAAACTTTGGTACCTGAAAATATTGTGAAACTTTGGAACATGAAAAGATGATGAAACTTTGGTACCTGAAAAGATGATGAAACTTTGGTACCTGAAAAGATGATGAAACTTTGGTACCTGAAAAGATGATGAAACTTTGGTACCTGAAAAGATGATGAAACTTTGGCACCTGAAAAGACGATGAAACTTTGGTACCTGAAAATATGATAAAACTTTGGTACCTGAAAAGATGATGAAAGTTTGGTACCTGAAAAGATGATGAAGCCTTGGTACCTGACAAGATGATGAAACTTTGGTACCTTTAAAGATGATGAAACTTTGGTACCTGAAAAGATGATGAAACTTTGATACCTGAAAAGATGATGAAACCTTGGTACCTGAAAATATGATGAAACTTTGGTACCTGAAAAGATTATGAAACTTTGGTACCTGAAATTATTATGAAAGTTTGGTACCTGAAAAGATGATGAAACTTTGATACCTGAAAAGATGATGAAACTTTGGTACCTGAAAAGATGATGAAACTTTGGTACCTGAAAAGATGATGAAACTTTGGTACCTGAAAAGATGATGAAACTTTGGTACCTGAAAAGATGATGAAACTTTGATACCTGAAAAGATGATGAAACTTTGGTTCCTGAAAAGATGATGAAACGTTGGTACCTGAAAAGATGATGAAACTTTGAAACCTGAAAAGATGATGAAACTTTGGTACCTGAAAAGATGATGAAACTTTGGTACCTGAAAAGATGATGAAACTTTGGTACCTGAAAATATGATGAAACTTTGCTGCCTGAAAAGATGATGAAACTTTGGTACCTGAAAAGATGGTGAAACTTTGGTGCCTGAAAAGATGATGAAACTTTGGAACCTGAAAATATGATGAAACTTTGCTGCCTGAAAATATGATGAAAGTTTGGTACCTGAAAAGATGATGAAACTTTGGGACCTGAAAAGATGATGAAACTTTGGTACCTGAAAAGATGATGAAAGTTTGGTACCTGAAAAGATGATGAAACTTTGGTACCTGAAAAGATGATGAAACGTTGGTACCTGAAAAGATGATGAAACTTTGATACCTGAAAAGATGATGAAACTTTGGTAGCTGAAAAGATGATGAAACTTTGGTACATGAAAAGATGATGAAACTTTGGTTCCTGAAAATATTATGAAACTTTGGTACATGAAAAGATGATGAAACTTTGGTACCTGAAAAGATGATGAAACTTTTATACCTGAAAAGATGATGAAACTTTGGTGCCTGAAAAGATGATGAAAGTTTGGTACCTGAAAAGATGATGAAACTTTGGTACCTGAAAAGATGATGAAACTTTGGTACCTGAAAAGATGATGAAACTTTGGTACCTGAAAATATGATGAAACTTTGCTGCCTGAAAAGATGATGAAACTTTGGTACCTGAAAAGATGATGAAACTTTGGTACCTGAAAATATGATGAAACTTTGGAACCTGAAAATATGATGAAACTTTGCTGCCTGAAAATATGATGAAAGTTTTGTACCTGAAAAGATGATGAAACTTTGGTACCTGAAAATATTGTGAAACTTTGGAACATGAAAAGATGATGAAACTTTGGTACCTGAAAAGATGATGAAACTTTGGTACCTGAAAAGATGATGAAACTTTGGTACCTGAAAAGATGATGAAACTTTGGTACCTGAAAAGATGATGAAACTTTGGCACCTGAAAAGACGATGAAACTTTGGTACCTGAAAATATGATAAAACTTTGGTACCTGAAAAGATGATGAAAGTTTGGTACCTGAAAAGATGATGAAGCCTTGGTACCTGACAAGATGATGAAACTTTGGTACCTTTAAAGATGATGAAACTTTGGTACCTGAAAAGATGATGAAACTTTGATACCTGAAAAGCTGATGAAACCTTGGTACCTGAAAATATGATGAAACTTTGGTACCTGAAAAGATTATGAAACTTTGGTACCTGAAATTATTATGAAAGTTTGGTACCTGAAAAGATGATGAAACTTTGATACCTGAAAAGATGATGAAACTTTGGTACCTGAAAAGATGATGAAACTTTGGTACCTGAAAAGATGATGAAACTTTGGTACCTGAAAAGATGATGAAACTTTGGTACCTGAAAAGATGATGAAACTTTGATACCTGAAAAGATGATGAAACTTTGGTTCCTGAAAAGATGATGAAACGTTGGTACCTGAAAAGATGATGAAACTTTGAAACCTGAAAAGATGATGAAACTTTGGTACCTGAAAAGTTGATGAAACTTTGGTACCTGAAAAGATGATGAAACTTTGGTACCTGAAAATATGATGAAACTTTGCTGCCTGAAAAGATGATGAAACTTTGGTACCTGAAAAGATGGTGAAACTTTGGTGCCTGAAAAGATGATGAAACTTTGGAACCTGAAAATATGATGAAACTTTGCTGCCTGAAAATATGATGAAAGTTTGGTACCTGAAAAGATGATGAAACTTTGGGACCTGAAAAGATGATGAAACTTTGGTACCTGAAAAGATGATGAAAGTTTGGTACCTGAAAAGATGATGAAACTTTGGTACCTGAAAAGATGATGAAACTTTGTTACCTGAAAATATGATGAAACTTTGGTACCTGAAAATATGATGAAACTTTGGTACCTGAAAAGATGATGAAACTTTGATACCTGAAAAGATGATGAAACATTGGTACCTGAAAAGATGATGAAACTTTGGTACCTGAAAAGATGATGAAACTTTGATACCTGAAAAGATGATGAAACTTTGACACCTGAAAAGATGATGAAACTTTGCTGCCTGAAAATATGATGAAAGTTTGGTACCTGAAAAGATGATGAAACTTTGGGACCTGAAAAGATGATGAAACTTTGGTACCTGAAAAGATGATGAAAGTTTGGTACCTGAAAAGATGATGAAACTTTGCTGCCTGAAAATATGATGAAAGTTTGGTACCTGAAAAGATGATGAAACTTTGGGACCTGAAAAGATGATGAAACTTTGGTACCTGAAAAGATGATAAAAGTTTGGTACCTGAAAAGATGATGAAACTTTGGTACCTGAAAAGATGATGAAACTTTGTTACCTGAAAATATGATGAAACTTTGGTACCTGAAAATATGATGAAACTTTGGTACCTGAAAAGATGATGAAACTTTGCTGCCTGAAAAGATTATGAAACTTTGGTACCTGAAAATATTATGAAACTTTGGTACCTGAAAAGATGATGAAACTTTGGTACCTGAAAAGATGATGAAACGTTGGTACCTGAAAAGATGATGAAACTTTGATACCTGAAAAGATGATGAAACTTTGGTAGCTGAAAAGATGATGAAACTTTGGTACATGAAAAGATGATGAAACTTTGGTTCCTGAAAATATTATGAAACTTTGGTACATGAAAAGATGATGAAACTTTGGTACCTGAAAAGATGATGAAACTTTTATACCTGAAAAGATGATGAAACTTTGGTGCCTGAAAAGATGATGAAAGTTTGGTACCTGAAAAGATGATGAAACTTTGGTACCTGAAAAGATGATGAAACTTTGGTACCTGAAAAGATGATGAAACTTTGGTACCTGAAAATATGATGAAACTTTGCTGCCTGAAAAGATGATGAAACTTTGGTACCTGAAAAGATGATGAAACTTTGGTACCTGAAAAGATGATGAAACTTTGGAACCTGAAAATATGATGAAACTTTGCTGCCTGAAAATATGATGAAAGTTTTGTACCTGAAAAGATGATGAAACTTTGGTACCTGAAAATATTGTGAAACTTTGGAACATGAAAAGATGATGAAACTTTGGTACCTGAAAAGATGATGAAACTTTGGTACCTGAAAAGATGATGAAACTTTGGTACCTGAAAAGATGATGAAACTTTGGTACCTGAAAAGATGATGAAACTTTGGCACCTGAAAAGACGATGAAACTTTGGTACCTGAAAATATGATAAAACTTTGGTACCTGAAAAGATGATGAAAGTTTGGTACCTGAAAAGATGATGAAGCCTTGGTACCTGACAAGATGATGAAACTTTGGTACCTTTAAAGATGATGAAACTTTGGTACCTGAAAAGATGATGAAACTTTGGTACCTGAAAAGATGATGAAACTTTGCTGCCTGAAAAGATTATGAAACTTTGGTACCTGAAAATATTATGAAACTTTGGTACCTGAAAAGATGATGAAACTTTGGTACCTGAAAAGATGATGAAACGTTGGTACCTGAAAAGATGATGAAACTTTGATACCTGAAAAGATGATGAAACTTTGGTAGCTGAAAAGATGATGAAACTTTGGTACATGAAAAGATGATGAAACTTTGGTTCCTGAAAATATTATGAAACTTTGATACCTGAAAAGATGATAAAACTTTGCTGCCTGAAAATATGATGAAAGTTTGGTACCTGAAAAGATGATGAAACTTTGGTACCTGAAAAGATGATGAAACTTTGGTACCTGAAAAGATGATGAAACTTTGATACCTGAAAAGATGATAAAACTTTGCTGCCTTTAAAGATGATGAAACTTTGGTACCTGAAAAGATGATGAAACTTTGATACCTGAAAAGATGAAACTTTTCTGCCTGAAAATATGATGAAAGTTTGGTACCTGAAAAGATGATGAAACTTTGCTGCCTGAAAAGTTTATGAAACTTTGGTACCTGAAAATATTATGAAACTTTGGAACATGAAAAGATGATGAAACTTTGGTACCTGAAAAGATGATGAAACTTTGGTACCTGAAAAGATGATGAAACTTTGATACCTGAAAATATGATTAAACTTTGGTACCTGAAAAGATGATGAAACTTTGGTACCTGAAAAGATGATGAAACTTTGGTACCTGAAAAGATGATGAAACTTTGGTACCTACAAAGATGATGAAACTTTCTACCTGAAAAGATGATGAAACTTTGGTACCTGACAAGATGATGAAACTTTGGTTCCTGACAAGATGATGAAACTTTGGTACCTGAAAAGATGATGAAACTTTGGTGCCTGAAAAGATGAGAAACTTTGATACCTGAAAATATTATGAAACTTTGGTACCTGAAAAGATGATGAAACTTTGGTACCTCAAAATATTATGAAACTTTGGTTCCTGAAAAGATGATGAAACTTTGTTACCTGAAAAGATGATGAAACTTTGGTACCTGAAAATATGATGAAACTTTGCTGCTTGAAAAGATGATGAAACTTTGGTACCTGAAAAGATGATGAAACTTTGGTACCTGAAAAGATGATGAAACTTTGGTACCTGAAAATATGATGAAACTTTGGTACCTGAAAAGATGATGAAACTTTGCTGCCTGAAAAGATTATGAAACTTTGGTTCCTGAAAATATTATTAAACTTTGGTACCTGAAAAGATGATGAAACTTTGGTACCTGAAAAGATGATGAAACTTTGATACCTGAAAAGATGATGAAACTTTGATACCTGAAAAGATGATGAAACTTTGGTACCTGAAAAGATGATGAAACTTTGGTTCCTGAAAAGATGATGAAACTTTGATACCTGAAAAGATGATGAAACTTTGATACCTGAAAAGATGATGAAACTTTGGTACCTGAAAAGATGATGAAACTTTGGTTCCTGAAAAGATGATGAAACTTTGATACCTGAAAATATGATGAAACTTTGCTGCCTGAAAAGATGATGAAACTTTTCTGCCTGAAAAGATGATGAAAGTATGGTACCTGAAAAGATGATGAAAGTTTGGCACCTGAAAAGATGATGAAACTTTGATACCTGAAAAGATGATGAAACTTTGATACCTGAAAAGATGATGAAACTTTGGGACCTGAAAAGATGATGAAACTTTGGTACATGAAAAGATGATGAAACTTTGGTACCTGAAAAGATGATGAAACTTTGATACCTGAAAATATTATAAAACTTTAGTACCTGAAAAGATGATGAAACTTTGGTACCTGAAAAGATGATGAAACTTTGGTACCTGAAAAGATGATGAAACTTTGGTACCTGAAAAGATGATGAAACTTTGGTACCTGAAAAGATGATAAAACTTTGGTACCTGAAAAGATGATGAAAGTTTGGGACCTGAAAATATGATGAAACCTTGGTACCTGACAAGATGATGAAATTTTGGTACCTTTAAAGATGATGAAACTTTGATACCTGAAAAGATGATGAAACCTTGGTACCTGAAAATATAATGAAACTTTGGTACCTGAAAAGATTATGAAACTTTGGTACCTGAAAATATTATGAAACATTGGTACCTGAAAAGATGATGAAACTTTGGTACCTGAAAAGATGATGAAACTTTGATACCTGAAAAGATGATGAAACTTTGACACCTGAAAAGATGATGAAACTTTGGTACATGAAAAGATGATGAAACTTTGGTACCTGAAAAGATGATGAAACTTTGGTACCTGGAAATATTATGAAACATTGGTACCTGAAAAGATGATGAAACTTTGGTACCTGAAAATATGATGAAAGTTTTGTACCTGAAAAGATGATGAAACTTTGGTACCTGAAAATATTGTGAAACTTTGGAACATGAAAAGATGATGAAACTTTGGTACCTGAAAAGATGATGAAACTTTGGTACCTGAAAAGATGATGAAACTTTGGTACCTGAAAAGATGATGAAACTTTGGTACCTGAAAAGATGATGAAACTTTGGCACCTGAAAAGACGATGAAACTTTGGTACCTGAAAATATGATAAAACTTTGGTACCTGAAAAGATGATGAAAGTTTGGTACCTGAAAAGATGATGAAGCCTTGGTACCTGACAAGATGATGAAACTTTGGTACCTTTAAAGATGATGAAACTTTGGTACCTGAAAAGATGATGAAACTTTGATACCTGAAAAGATGATGAAACCTTGGTACCTGAAAATATGATGAAACTTTGGTACCTGAAAAGATTATGAAACTTTGGTACCTGAAATTATTATGAAAGTTTGGTACCTGAAAAGATGATGAAACTTTGATACCTGAAAAGATGATAAAACTTTGCTGCCTGAAAATATGATGAAAGTTTGGTACCTGAAAAGATGATGAAACTTTGGTACCTGAAAAGATGATGAAACTTTGGTACCTGAAAAGATGATGAAACTTTGATACCTGAAAAGATGATAAAACTTTGCTGCCTTTAAAGATGATGAAACTTTGGTACCTGAAAAGATGATGAAACTTTGATACCTGAAAAGATGAAACTTTTCTGCCTGAAAATATGATGAAAGTTTGGTACCTGAAAAGATGATGAAACTTTGCTGCCTGAAAAGTTTATGAAACTTTGGTACCTGAAAATATTATGAAACTTTGGAACATGAAAAGATGATGAAACTTTGGTACCTGAAAAGATGATGAAACTTTGGTACCTGAAAAGATGATGAAACTTTGATACCTGAAAATATGATTAAACTTTGGTACCTGAAAAGATGATGAAACTTTGGTACCTGAAAAGATGATGAAACTTTGGTACCTGAAAAGATGATGAAACTTTGGTACCTACAAAGATGATGAAACTTTCTACCTGAAAAGATGATGAAACTTTGGTACCTGACAAGATGATGAAACTTTGGTTCCTGACAAGATGATGAAACTTTGGTACCTGAAAAGATGATGAAACTTTGGTGCCTGAAAAGATGAGAAACTTTTATACCTGAAAATATTATGAAACTTTGGTACCTGAAAAGATGATGAAACTTTGGTACCTCAAAATATTATGAAACTTTGGTTCCTGAAAAGATGATGAAACTTTGTTACCTGAAAAGATGATGAAACTTTGGTACCTGAAAATATGATGAAACTTTGCTGCTTGAAAAGATGATGAAACTTTGGTACCTGAAAAGATGATGAAACTTTGGTACCTGAAAAGATGATGAAACTTTGGTACCTGAAAATATGATGAAACTTTGGTACCTGAAAAGATGATGAAACTTTGCTGCCTGAAAAGATTATGAAACTTTGGTTCCTGAAAATATTATTAAACTTTGGTACCTGAAAAGATGATGAAACTTTGGTACCTGAAAAGATGATGAAACTTTGATACCTGAAAAGATGATGAAACTTTGATACCTGAAAAGATGATGAAACTTTGGTACCTGAAAAGATGATGAAACTTTGGTTCCTGAAAAGATGATGAAACTTTGATACCTGAAAAGATGATGAAACTTTGATACCTGAAAAGATGATGAAACTTTGGTACCTGAAAAGATGATGAAACTTTGGTTCCTGAAAAGATGATGAAACTTTGATACCTGAAAATATGATGAAACTTTGCTGCCTGAAAAGATGATGAAACTTTTCTGCCTGAAAAGATGATGAAAGTATGGTACCTGAAAAGATGATGAAAGTTTGGCACCTGAAAAGATGATGAAACTTTGATACCTGAAAAGATGATGAAACTTTGATACCTGAAAAGATGATGAAACTTTGGGACCTGAAAAGATGATGAAACTTTGGTACATGAAAAGATGATGAAACTTTGGTACCTGAAAAGATGATGAAACTTTGATACCTGAAAATATTATAAAACTTTAGTACCTGAAAAGATGATGAAACTTTGGTACCTGAAAAGATGATGAAACTTTGGTACCTGAAAAGATGATGAAACTTTGGTACCTGAAAAGATGATGAAACTTTGGTACCTGAAAAGATGATAAAACTTTGGTACCTGAAAAGATGATGAAAGTTTGGGACCTGAAAATATGATGAAACCTTGGTACCTGACAAGATGATGAAATTTTGGTACCTTTAAAGATGATGAAACTTTGATACCTGAAAAGATGATGAAACCTTGGTACCTGAAAATATAATGAAACTTTGGTACCTGAAAAGATTATGAAACTTTGGTACCTGAAAATATTATGAAACATTGGTACCTGAAAAGATGATGAAACTTTGGTACCTGAAAAGATGATGAAACTTTGATACCTGAAAAGATGATGAAACTTTGACACCTGAAAAGATGATGAAACTTTGGTACATGAAAAGATGATGAAACTTTGGTACCTGAAAAGATGATGAAACTTTGGTACCTGGAAATATTATGAAACATTGGTACCTGAAAAGATGATGAAACTTTGGTACCTGAAAATATGATGAAAGTTTTGTACCTGAAAAGATGATGAAACTTTGGTACCTGAAAATATTGTGAAACTTTGGAACATGAAAAGATGATGAAACTTTGGTACCTGAAAAGATGATGAAACTTTGGTACCTGAAAAGATGATGAAACTTTGGTACCTGAAAAGATGATGAAACTTTGGTACCTGAAAAGATGATGAAACTTTGGCACCTGAAAAGACGATGAAACTTTGGTACCTGAAAATATGATAAAACTTTGGTACCTGAAAAGATGATGAAAGTTTGGTACCTGAAAAGATGATGAAGCCTTGGTACCTGACAAGATGATGAAACTTTGGTACCTTTAAAGATGATGAAACTTTGGTACCTGAAAAGATGATGAAACTTTGATACCTGAAAAGATGATGAAACCTTGGTACCTGAAAATATGATGAAACTTTGGTACCTGAAAAGATTATGAAACTTTGGTACCTGAAATTATTATGAAAGTTTGGTACCTGAAAAGATGATGAAACTTTGATACCTGAAAAGATGATGAAACTTTGGTACCTGAAAAGATGATGAAACTTTGGTACCTGAAAAGATGATGAAACTTTGGTACCTGAAAAGATGATGAAACTTTGGTACCTGAAAAGATGATGAAACTTTGATACCTGAAAAGATGATGAAACTTTGGTTCCTGAAAAGATGATGAAACGTTGGTACCTGAAAAGATGATGAAACTTTGAAACCTGAAAAGATGATGAAACTTTGGTACCTGAAAAGATGATGAAACTTTGGTACCTGAAAAGATGATGAAACTTTGGTACCTGAAAATATGATGAAACTTTGCTGCCTGAAAAGATGATGAAACTTTGGTACCTGAAAAGATGGTGAAACTTTGGTGCCTGAAAAGATGATGAAACTTTGGAACCTGAAAATATGATGAAACTTTGCTGCCTGAAAATATGATGAAAGTTTGGTACCTGAAAAGATGATGAAACTTTGGGACCTGAAAAGATGATGAAACTTTGGTACCTGAAAAGATGATGAAAGTTTGGTACCTGAAAAGATGATGAAACTTTGGTACCTGAAAAGATGATGAAACTTTGTTACCTGAAAATATGATGAAACTTTGGTACCTGAAAATATGATGAAACTTTGGTACCTGAAAAGATGATGAAACTTTGATACCTGAAAAGATGATGAAACATTGGTACCTGAAAAGATGATGAAACTTTGGTACCTGAAAAGATGATGAAACTTTGATACCTGAAAAGATGATGAAACTTTGACACCTGAAAAGATGATGAAACTTTGCTGCCTGAAAATATGATGAAAGTTTGGTACCTGAAAAGATGATGAAACTTTGGGACCTGAAAAGATGATGAAACTTTGGTACCTGAAAAGATGATGAAAGTTTGGTACCTGAAAAGATGATGAAACTTTGCTGCCTGAAAATATGATGAAAGTTTGGTACCTGAAAAGATGATGAAACTTTGGGACCTGAAAAGATGATGAAACTTTGGTACCTGAAAAGATGATAAAAGTTTGGTACCTGAAAAGATGATGAAACTTTGGTACCTGAAAAGATGATGAAACTTTGTTACCTGAAAATATGATGAAACTTTGGTACCTGAAAATATGATGAAACTTTGGTACCTGAAAAGATGATGAAACTTTGCTGCCTGAAAAGATTATGAAACTTTGGTACCTGAAAATATTATGAAACTTTGGTACCTGAAAAGATGATGAAACTTTGGTACCTGAAAAGATGATGAAACGTTGGTACCTGAAAAGATGATGAAACTTTGATACCTGAAAAGATGATGAAACTTTGGTACCTGAAAATATGATAAAACTTTGGTACCTGAAAAGATGATGAAACTTTGGTACCTCAAAATATTATGAAACTTTGGTTCCTGAAAAGATGATGAAACTTTGTTACCTGAAAAGATGATGAAACTTTGGTACCTGAAAATATGATGAAACTTTGCTGCTTGAAAAGATGATGAAACTTTGGTACCTGAAAAGATGATGAAACTTTGGTACCTGAAAAGATGATGAAACTTTGCTGCTTGAAAAGATGATGAAACTTTGGTACCTGAAAAGATGATGAAACTTTGGTACCTGAAAAGATGATGAAACTTTGGTACCTGAAAATATGATGAAACTTTGGTACCTGAAAAGATGATGAAACTTTGCTGCCTGAAAAGATTATGAAACTTTGGTACCTGAAAATATGATGAAACTTTGGTACCTGAAAATATGATGAAACTTTGGTACCTGAAAAGATGATGAAACTTTGCTGCCTGAAAAGATTATGAAACTTTGGTACCTGAAAATATTATGAAACTTTGGTACCTGAAAAGATGATGAAACTTTGGTACCTGAAAAGATGATGAAACGTTGGTACCTGAAAAGATGATGAAACTTTGATACCTGAAAAGATGATGAAACTTTGGTACCTGAAAATATGATAAAACTTTGGTACCTGAAAAGATGATGAAACTTTGGTACCTCAAAATATTATGAAACTTTGGTTCCTGAAAAGATGATGAAACTTTGTTACCTGAAAAGATGATGAAACTTTGGTACCTGAAAATATGATGAAACTTTGCTGCTTGAAAAGATGATGAAACTTTGGTACCTGAAAAGATGATGAAACTTTGGTACCTGAAAAGATGATGAAACTTTGCTGCTTGAAAAGATGATGAAACTTTGGTACCTGAAAAGATGATGAAACTTTGGTACCTGAAAAGATGATGAAACTTTGGTACCTGAAAATATGATGAAACTTTGGTACCTGAAAAGATGATGAAACTTTGCTGCCTGAAAAGATTATGAAACTTTGGTTCCTGAAAATATTATTAAACTTTGGTACCTGAAAAGATGATGAAACTTTGGTACCTGAAAAGATGATGAAACTTTGATACCTGAAAAGATGATGAAACTTTGATACCTGAAAAGATGATGAAACTTTGGTACCTGAAAAGATGATGAAACTTTGGTTCCTGAAAAGATGATGAAACTTTGATACCTGAAAAGATGATGAAACTTTGATACCTGAAAAGATGATGAAACTTTGGTACCTGAAAAGATGATGAAACTTTGGTTCCTGAAAAGATGATGAAACTTTGATACCTGAAAATATGATGAAACTTTGCTGCCTGAAAAGATGATGAAACTTTTCTGCCTGAAAAGATGATGAAAGTATGGTACCTGAAAAGATGATGAAAGTTTGGCACCTGAAAAGATGATGAAACTTTGATACCTGAAAAGATGATGAAACTTTGATACCTGAAAAGATGATGAAACTTTGGGACCTGAAAAGATGATGAAACTTTGGTACATGAAAAGATGATGAAACTTTGGTACCTGAAAAGATGATGAAACTTTGATACCTGAAAATATTATAAAACTTTGGTACCTGAAAAGATGATGAAACTTTGGTACCTGAAAAGATGATGAAACTTTGGTACCTGAAAAGATGATGAAACTTTGGTACCTGAAAAGATGATGAAACTTTGGTACCTGAAAAGATGATAAAACTTTGGTACCTGAAAAGATGATGAAAGTTTGGGACCTGAAAATATGATGAAACCTTGGTACCTGACAAGATGATGAAATTTTGGTACCTTTAAAGATGATGAAACTTTGATACCTGAAAAGATGATGAAACCTTGGTACCTGAAAATATAATGAAACTTTGGTACCTGAAAAGATTATGAAACTTTGGTACCTGAAAATATTATGAAACATTGGTACCTGAAAAGATGATGAAACTTTGGTACCTGAAAAGATGATGAAACTTTGATACCTGAAAAGATGATGAAACTTTGACACCTGAAAAGATGATGAAACTTTGGTACATGAAAAGATGATGAAACTTTGGTACCTGAAAAGATGATGAAACTTTGGTACCTGGAAATATTATGAAACATTGGTACCTGAAAAGATGATGAAACTTTGGTACCTGAAAATATGATGAAAGTTTTGTACCTGAAAAGATGATGAAACTTTGGTACCTGAAAATATTGTGAAACTTTGGAACATGAAAAGATGATGAAACTTTGGTACCTGAAAAGATGATGAAACTTTGGTACCTGAAAAGATGATGAAACTTTGGTACCTGAAAAGATGATGAAACTTTGGTACCTGAAAAGATGATGAAACTTTGGCACCTGAAAAGACGATGAAACTTTGGTACCTGAAAATATGATAAAACTTTGGTACCTGAAAAGATGATGAAAGTTTGGTACCTGAAAAGATGATGAAGCCTTGGTACCTGACAAGATGATGAAACTTTGGTACCTTTAAAGATGATGAAACTTTGGTACCTGAAAAGATGATGAAACTTTGATACCTGAAAAGATGATGAAACCTTGGTACCTGAAAATATGATGAAACTTTGGTACCTGAAAAGATTATGAAACTTTGGTACCTGAAATTATTATGAAAGTTTGGTACCTGAAAAGATGATGAAACTTTGATACCTGAAAAGATGATGAAACTTTGGTACCTGAAAAGATGATGAAACTTTGGTACCTGAAAAGATGATGAAACTTTGGTACCTGAAAAGATGATGAAACTTTGGTACCTGAAAAGATGATGAAACTTTGATACCTGAAAAGATGATGAAACTTTGGTTCCTGAAAAGATGATGAAACGTTGGTACCTGAAAAGATGATGAAACTTTGAAACCTGAAAAGATGATGAAACTTTGGTACCTGAAAAGATGATGAAACTTTGGTACCTGAAAAGATGATGAAACTTTGGTACCTGAAAATATGATGAAACTTTGCTGCCTGAAAAGATGATGAAACTTTGGTACCTGAAAAGATGGTGAAACTTTGGTGCCTGAAAAGATGATGAAACTTTGGAACCTGAAAATATGATGAAACTTTGCTGCCTGAAAATATGATGAAAGTTTGGTACCTGAAAAGATGATGAAACTTTGGGACCTGAAAAGATGATGAAACTTTGGTACCTGAAAAGATGATGAAAGTTTGGTACCTGAAAAGATGATGAAACTTTGGTACCTGAAAAGATGATGAAACTTTGTTACCTGAAAATATGATGAAACTTTGGTTCCTGAAAATATGATGAAACTTTGGTACCTGAAAAGATGATGAAACTTTGATACCTGAAAAGATGATGAAACATTGGTACCTGAAAAGATGATGAAACTTTGGTACCTGAAAAGATGATGAAACTTTGATACCTGAAAAGATGATGAAACTTTGACACCTGAAAAGATGATGAAACTTTGCTGCCTGAAAATATGATGAAAGTTTGGTACCTGAAAAGATGATGAAACTTTGGGACCTGAAAAGATGATGAAACTTTGGTACCTGAAAAGATGATGAAAGTTTGGTACCTGAAAAGATGATGAAACTTTGCTGCCTGAAAATATGATGAAAGTTTGGTACCTGAAAAGATGATGAAACTTTGGGACCTGAAAAGATGATGAAACTTTGGTACCTGAAAAGATGATAAAAGTTTGGTACCTGAAAAGATGATGAAACTTTGGTACCTGAAAAGATGATGAAACTTTGTTACCTGAAAATATGATGAAACTTTGGTACCTGAAAATATGATGAAACTTTGGTACCTGAAAAGATGATGAAACTTTGCTGCCTGAAAAGATTATGAAACTTTGGTACCTGAAAATATTATGAAACTTTGGTACCTGAAAAGATGATGAAACTTTGGTACCTGAAAAGATGATGAAACGTTGGTACCTGAAAAGATGATGAAACTTTGATACCTGAAAAGATGATGAAACTTTGGTACCTGAAAATATGATAAAACTTTGGTACCTGAAAAGATGATGAAACTTTGGTACCTCAAAATATTATGAAACTTTGGTTCCTGAAAAGATGATGAAACTTTGTTACCTGAAAAGATGATGAAACTTTGGTACCTGAAAATATGATGAAACTTTGCTGCTTGAAAAGATGATGAAACTTTGGTACCTGAAAAGATGATGAAACTTTGGTACCTGAAAAGATGATGAAACTTTGGTACCTGAAAATATGATGAAACTTTGCTGCCTGAAAAGATTATGAAACTTTGGTTCCTGAAAATATTATTAAACTTTGGTACCTGAAAAGATGATGAAACTTTGGTACCTGAAAAGATGATGAAACTTTGATACCTGAAAAGATGATGAAACTTTGATACCTGAAAAGATGATGAAACTTTGGTACCTGAAAAGATGATGAAACTTTGGTTCCTGAAAAGATGATGAAACTTTGATACCTGAAAAGATGATGAAACTTTGATACCTGAAAAGATGATGAAACTTTGGTACCTGAAAAGATGATGAAACTTTGGTTCCTGAAAAGATGATGAAACTTTGATACCTGAAAATATGATGAAACTTTGCTGCCTGAAAAGATGATGAAACTTTTCTGCCTGAAAAGATGATGAAAGTATGGTACCTGAAAAGATGATGAAAGTTTGGCACCTGAAAAGATGATGAAACTTTGATACCTGAAAAGATGATGAAACTTTGATACCTGAAAAGATGATGAAACTTTGGGACCTGAAAAGATGATGATACTTTGGTACATGAAAAGATGATGAAACTTTGGTACCTGAAAAGATGATGAAACTTTGATACCTGAAAAGATTATAAAACTTTGGTACCTGAAAAGATGATGAAACTTTGGTACCTGAAAAGATGATGAAACTTTGGTACCTGAAAAGATGATGAAACTTTGGTACCTGAAAAGATGATGAAACTTTGGTACCTGAAAAGATGATAAAACTTTGGTACCTGAAAAGATGATGAAAGTTTGGGACCTGAAAATATGATGAAACCTTGGTACCTGACAAGATGATGAAATTTTGGTACCTTTAAAGATGATGAAACTTTGATACCTGAAAAGATGAGGAAACCTTGGTACCTGAAAATATAATGAAACTTTGGTACCTGAAAAGATTATGAAACTTTGGTACCTGAAAATATTATGAAACATTGGTACCTGAAAAGATGATGAAACTTTGGTACCTGAAAAGATGATGAAACTTTGATACCTGAAAAGATGATGAAACTTTGACACCTGAAAAGATGAGGAAACTTTGCTGCCTGAAAATATGATGAAAGTTTGGTACCTGAAAAGATGATGAAACTTTGGGACCTGAAAAGATGATGAAACTTTGGTACCTGAAAAGATGATGAAAGTTTGGTACCTGAAAAGATGATGAAACTTTGGTACCTGAAAAGATGATGAAACTTTGTTACCTGAAAATATGATGAAACTTTGGTACCTGAAAATATGATGAAACTTTGGTACCTGAAAAGATGATGAAACTTTGCTGCCTGAAAAGATTATGAAACTTTGGTACCTGAAAATATTATGAAACTTTGGTACCTGAAAAGATGATGAAACTTTGGTACCTGAAAAGATGATGAAACGTTGGTACCTGAAAAGATGATGAAACTTTGATACCTGAAAAGATGATGAAACTTTGGTAGCTGAAAAGATGATGAAACTTTGGTACATGAAAAGATGATGAAACTTTGGTTCCTGAAAATATTATGAAACTTTGGTACATGAAAAGATGATGAAACTTTGGTACCTGAAAAGATGATGAAACTTTTATACCTGAAAAGATGATGAAACTTTGGTGCCTGAAAAGATGATGAAAGTTTGGTTCCTGAAAAGATGATGAAACTTTGGTACCTGAAAAGATGATGAAACTTTGGTACCTGAAAAGATGATGAAACTTTGGTACCTGAAAATATGATGAAACTTTGCTGCCTGAAAAGATGATGAAACTTTGGTACCTGAAAAGATGATGAAACTTTGGTACCTGAAAAGATGATGAAACTTTGGAACCTGAAAATATGATGAAACTTTGCTGCCTGAAAATATGATGAAAGTTTTGTACCTGAAAAGATGATGAAACTTTGGTACCTGAAAATATTGTGAAACTTTGGAACATGAAAAGATGATGAAACTTTGGTACCTGAAAAGATGATGAAACTTTGGTACCTGAAAAGATTATGAAACTTTGGTACCTGAAAATATTATGAAACATTGGTACCTGAAAAGATGATGAAACTTTGGTACCTGAAAAGATGATGAAACTTTGATACCTGAAAAGATGATGAAACTTTGACACCTGAAAAGATGATGAAACTTTGGTACATGAAAAGATGATGAAACTTTGGTACCTGAAAAGATGATGAAACTTTGGTACCTGGAAATATTATGAAACATTGGTACCTGAAAAGATGATGAAACTTTGGTACCTGAAAATATGATGAAAGTTTTGTACCTGAAAAGATGATGAAACTTTGGTACCTGAAAATATTGTGAAACTTTGGAACATGAAAAGATGATGAAACTTTGGTACCTGAAAAGATGATGAAACTTTGGTACCTGAAAAGATGATGAAACTTTGGTACCTGAAAAGATGATGAAACTTTGGTACCTGAAAAGATGATGAAACTTTGGCACCTGAAAAGACGATGAAACTTTGGTACCTGAAAATATGATAAAACTTTGGTACCTGAAAAGATGATGAAAGTTTGGTACCTGAAAAGATGATGAAGCCTTGGTACCTGACAAGATGATGAAACTTTGGTACCTTTAAAGATGATGAAACTTTGGTACCTGAAAAGATGATGAAACTTTGATACCTGAAAAGATGATGAAACCTTGGTACCTGAAAATATGATGAAACTTTGGTACCTGAAAAGATTATGAAACTTTGGTACCTGAAATTATTATGAAAGTTTGGTACCTGAAAAGATGATGAAACTTTGATACCTGAAAAGATGATGAAACTTTGGTACCTGAAAAGATGATGAAACTTTGGTACCTGAAAAGATGATGAAACTTTGGTACCTGAAAAGATGATGAAACTTTGGTACCTGAAAAGATGATGAAACTTTGATACCTGAAAAGATGATGAAACTTTGGTTCCTGAAAAGATGATGAAACGTTGGTACCTGAAAAGATGATGAAACTTTGAAACCTGAAAAGATGATGAAACTTTGGTACCTGAAAAGATGATGAAACTTTGGTACCTGAAAAGATGATGAAACTTTGGTACCTGAAAATATGATGAAACTTTGCTGCCTGAAAAGATGATGAAACTTTGGTACCTGAAAAGATGGTGAAACTTTGGTGCCTGAAAAGATGATGAAACTTTGGAACCTGAAAATATGATGAAACTTTGCTGCCTGAAAATATGATGAAAGTTTGGTACCTGAAAAGATGATGAAACTTTGGGACCTGAAAAGATGATGAAACTTTGGTACCTGAAAAGATGATGAAAGTTTGGTACCTGAAAAGATGATGAAACTTTGGTACCTGAAAAGATGATGAAACTTTGTTACCTGAAAATATGATGAAACTTTGGTACCTGAAAATATGATGAAACTTTGGTACCTGAAAAGATGATGAAACTTTGATACCTGAAAAGATGATGAAACATTGGTACCTGAAAAGATGATGAAACTTTGGTACCTGAAAAGATGATGAAACTTTGATACCTGAAAAGATGATGAAACTTTGACACCTGAAAAGATGATGAAACTTTGCTGCCTGAAAATATGATGAAAGTTTGGTACCTGAAAAGATGATGAAACTTTGGGACCTGAAAAGATGATGAAACTTTGGTACCTGAAAAGATGATGAAAGTTTGGTACCTGAAAAGATGATGAAACTTTGCTGCCTGAAAATATGATGAAAGTTTGGTACCTGAAAAGATGATGAAACTTTGGGACCTGAAAAGATGATGAAACTTTGGTACCTGAAAAGATGATAAAAGTTTGGTACCTGAAAAGATGATGAAACTTTGGTACCTGAAAAGATGATGAAACTTTGTTACCTGAAAATATGATGAAACTTTGGTACCTGAAAATATGATGAAACTTTGGTACCTGAAAAGATGATGAAACTTTGCTGCCTGAAAAGATTATGAAACTTTGGTTCCTGAAAATATTATGAAACTTTGGTACCTGAAAAGATGATGAAACTTTGGTACCTGAAAAGATGATGAAACGTTGGTACCTGAAAAGATGATGAAACTTTGATACCTGAAAAGATGATGAAACTTTGGTACCTGAAAATATGATAAAACTTTGGTACCTGAAAAGATGATGAAACTTTGGTACCTCAAAATATTATGAAACTTTGGTTCCTGAAAAGATGATGAAACTTTGTTACCTGAAAAGATGATGAAACTTTGGTACCTGAAAATATGATGAAACTTTGCTGCTTGAAAAGATGATGAAACTTTGGTACCTGAAAAGATGATGAAACTTTGGTACCTGAAAAGATGATGAAACTTTGCTGCTTGAAAAGATGATGAAACTTTGGTACCTGAAAAGATGATGAAACTTTGGTACCTGAAAAGATGATGAAACTTTGGTACCTGAAAATATGATGAAACTTTGGTACCTGAAAAGATGATGAAACTTTGCTGCCTGAAAAGATTATGAAACTTTGGTACCTGAAAATATGATGAAACTTTGGTACCTGAAAATATGATGAAACTTTGGTACCTGAAAAGATGATGAAACTTTGCTGCCTGAAAAGATTATGAAACTTTGGTACCTGAAAATATTATGAAACTTTGGTACCTGAAAAGATGATGAAACTTTGGTACCTGAAAAGATGATGAAACGTTGGTACCTGAAAAGATGATGAAACTTTGATACCTGAAAAGATGATGAAACTTTGGTACCTGAAAATATGATAAAACTTTGGTACCTGAAAAGATGATGAAACTTTGGTACCTCAAAATATTATGAAACTTTGGTTCCTGAAAAGATGATGAAACTTTGTTACCTGAAAAGATGATGAAACTTTGGTACCTGAAAATATGATGAAACTTTGCTGCTTGAAAAGATGATGAAACTTTGGTACCTGAAAAGATGATGAAACTTTGGTACCTGAAAAGATGATGAAACTTTGCTGCTTGAAAAGATGATGAAACTTTGGTACCTGAAAAGATGATGAAACTTTGGTACCTGAAAAGATGATGAAACTTTGGTACCTGAAAATATGATGAAACTTTGGTACCTGAAAAGATGATGAAACTTTGCTGCCTGAAAAGATTATGAAACTTTGGTTCCTGAAAATATTATTAAACTTTGGTACCTGAAAAGATGATGAAACTTTGGTACCTGAAAAGATGATGAAACTTTGATACCTGAAAAGATGATGAAACTTTGATACCTGAAAAGATGATGAAACTTTGGTACCTGAAAAGATGATGAAACTTTGGTTCCTGAAAAGATGATGAAACTTTGATACCTGAAAAGATGATGAAACTTTGATACCTGAAAAGATGATGAAACTTTGGTACCTGAAAAGATGATGAAACTTTGGTTCCTGAAAAGATGATGAAACTTTGATACCTGAAAATATGATGAAACTTTGCTGCCTGAAAAGATGATGAAACTTTTCTGCCTGAAAAGATGATGAAAGTATGGTACCTGAAAAGATGATGAAAGTTTGGCACCTGAAAAGATGATGAAACTTTGATACCTGAAAAGATGATGAAACTTTGATACCTGAAAAGATGATGAAACTTTGGGACCTGAAAAGATGATGAAACTTTGGTACATGAAAAGATGATGAAACTTTGGTACCTGAAAAGATGATGAAACTTTGATACCTGAAAATATTATAAAACTTTGGTACCTGAAAAGATGATGAAACTTTGGTACCTGAAAAGATGATGAAACTTTGGTACCTGAAAAGATGATGAAACTTTGGTACCTGAAAAGATGATGAAACTTTGGTACCTGAAAAGATGATAAAACTTTGGTACCTGAAAAGATGATGAAAGTTTGGGACCTGAAAATATGATGAAACCTTGGTACCTGACAAGATGATGAAATTTTGGTACCTTTAAAGATGATGAAACTTTGATACCTGAAAAGATGATGAAACCTTGGTACCTGAAAATATAATGAAACTTTGGTACCTGAAAAGATTATGAAACTTTGGTACCTGAAAATATTATGAAACATTGGTACCTGAAAAGATGATGAAACTTTGGTACCTGAAAAGATGATGAAACTTTGATACCTGAAAAGATGATGAAACTTTGACACCTGAAAAGATGATGAAACTTTGGTACATGAAAAGATGATGAAACTTTGGTACCTGAAAAGATGATGAAACTTTGGTACCTGGAAATATTATGAAACATTGGTACCTGAAAAGATGATGAAACTTTGGTACCTGAAAATATGATGAAAGTTTTGTACCTGAAAAGATGATGAAACTTTGGTACCTGAAAATATTGTGAAACTTTGGAACATGAAAAGATGATGAAACTTTGGTACCTGAAAAGATGATGAAACTTTGGTACCTGAAAAGATGATGAAACTTTGGTACCTGAAAAGATGATGAAACTTTGGTACCTGAAAAGATGATGAAACTTTGGCACCTGAAAAGACGATGAAACTTTGGTACCTGAAAATATGATAAAACTTTGGTACCTGAAAAGATGATGAAAGTTTGGTACCTGAAAAGATGATGAAGCCTTGGTACCTGACAAGATGATGAAACTTTGGTACCTTTAAAGATGATGAAACTTTGGTACCTGAAAAGATGATGAAACTTTGATACCTGAAAAGATGATGAAACCTTGGTACCTGAAAATATGATGAAACTTTGGTACCTGAAAAGATTATGAAACTTTGGTACCTGAAATTATTATGAAAGTTTGGTACCTGAAAAGATGATGAAACTTTGATACCTGAAAAGATGATGAAACTTTGGTACCTGAAAAGATGATGAAACTTTGGTACCTGAAAAGATGATGAAACTTTGGTACCTGAAAAGATGATGAAACTTTGGTACCTGAAAAGATGATGAAACTTTGATACCTGAAAAGATGATGAAACTTTGGTTCCTGAAAAGATGATGAAACGTTGGTACCTGAAAAGATGATGAAACTTTGAAACCTGAAAAGATGATGAAACTTTGGTACCTGAAAAGATGATGAAACTTTGGTACCTGAAAAGATGATGAAACTTTGGTACCTGAAAATATGATGAAACTTTGCTGCCTGAAAAGATGATGAAACTTTGGTACCTGAAAAGATGGTGAAACTTTGGTGCCTGAAAAGATGATGAAACTTTGGAACCTGAAAATATGATGAAACTTTGCTGCCTGAAAATATGATGAAAGTTTGGTACCTGAAAAGATGATGAAACTTTGGGACCTGAAAAGATGATGAAACTTTGGTACCTGAAAAGATGATGAAAGTTTGGTACCTGAAAAGATGATGAAACTTTGGTACCTGAAAAGATGATGAAACTTTGTTACCTGAAAATATGATGAAACTTTGGTTCCTGAAAATATGATGAAACTTTGGTACCTGAAAAGATGATGAAACTTTGATACCTGAAAAGATGATGAAACATTGGTACCTGAAAAGATGATGAAACTTTGGTACCTGAAAAGATGATGAAACTTTGATACCTGAAAAGATGATGAAACTTTGACACCTGAAAAGATGATGAAACTTTGCTGCCTGAAAATATGATGAAAGTTTGGTACCTGAAAAGATGATGAAACTTTGGGACCTGAAAAGATGATGAAACTTTGGTACCTGAAAAGATGATGAAAGTTTGGTACCTGAAAAGATGATGAAACTTTGCTGCCTGAAAATATGATGAAAGTTTGGTACCTGAAAAGATGATGAAACTTTGGGACCTGAAAAGATGATGAAACTTTGGTACCTGAAAAGATGATAAAAGTTTGGTACCTGAAAAGATGATGAAACTTTGGTACCTGAAAAGATGATGAAACTTTGTTACCTGAAAATATGATGAAACTTTGGTACCTGAAAATATGATGAAACTTTGGTACCTGAAAAGATGATGAAACTTTGCTGCCTGAAAAGATTATGAAACTTTGGTACCTGAAAATATTATGAAACTTTGGTACCTGAAAAGATGATGAAACTTTGGTACCTGAAAAGATGATGAAACGTTGGTACCTGAAAAGATGATGAAACTTTGATACCTGAAAAGATGATGAAACTTTGGTACCTGAAAATATGATAAAACTTTGGTACCTGAAAAGATGATGAAACTTTGGTACCTCAAAATATTATGAAACTTTGGTTCCTGAAAAGATGATGAAACTTTGTTACCTGAAAAGATGATGAAACTTTGGTACCTGAAAATATGATGAAACTTTGCTGCTTGAAAAGATGATGAAACTTTGGTACCTGAAAAGATGATGAAACTTTGGTACCTGAAAAGATGATGAAACTTTGGTACCTGAAAATATGATGAAACTTTGCTGCCTGAAAAGATTATGAAACTTTGGTTCCTGAAAATATTATTAAACTTTGGTACCTGAAAAGATGATGAAACTTTGGTACCTGAAAAGATGATGAAACTTTGATACCTGAAAAGATGATGAAACTTTGATACCTGAAAAGATGATGAAACTTTGGTACCTGAAAAGATGATGAAACTTTGGTTCCTGAAAAGATGATGAAACTTTGATACCTGAAAAGATGATGAAACTTTGATACCTGAAAAGATGATGAAACTTTGGTACCTGAAAAGATGATGAAACTTTGGTTCCTGAAAAGATGATGAAACTTTGATACCTGAAAATATGATGAAACTTTGCTGCCTGAAAAGATGATGAAACTTTTCTGCCTGAAAAGATGATGAAAGTATGGTACCTGAAAAGATGATGAAAGTTTGGCACCTGAAAAGATGATGAAACTTTGATACCTGAAAAGATGATGAAACTTTGATACCTGAAAAGATGATGAAACTTTGGGACCTGAAAAGATGATGATACTTTGGTACATGAAAAGATGATGAAACTTTGGTACCTGAAAAGATGATGAAACTTTGATACCTGAAAAGATTATAAAACTTTGGTACCTGAAAAGATGATGAAACTTTGGTACCTGAAAAGATGATGAAACTTTGGTACCTGAAAAGATGATGAAACTTTGGTACCTGAAAAGATGATGAAACTTTGGTACCTGAAAAGATGATAAAACTTTGGTACCTGAAAAGATGATGAAAGTTTGGGACCTGAAAATATGATGAAACCTTGGTACCTGACAAGATGATGAAATTTTGGTACCTTTAAAGATGATGAAACTTTGATACCTGAAAAGATGAGGAAACCTTGGTACCTGAAAATATAATGAAACTTTGGTACCTGAAAAGATTATGAAACTTTGGTACCTGAAAATATTATGAAACATTGGTACCTGAAAAGATGATGAAACTTTGGTACCTGAAAAGATGATGAAACTTTGATACCTGAAAAGATGATGAAACTTTGACACCTGAAAAGATGAGGAAACTTTGCTGCCTGAAAATATGATGAAAGTTTGGTACCTGAAAAGATGATGAAACTTTGGGACCTGAAAAGATGATGAAACTTTGGTACCTGAAAAGATGATGAAAGTTTGGTACCTGAAAAGATGATGAAACTTTGGTACCTGAAAAGATGATGAAACTTTGTTACCTGAAAATATGATGAAACTTTGGTACCTGAAAATATGATGAAACTTTGGTACCTGAAAAGATGATGAAACTTTGCTGCCTGAAAAGATTATGAAACTTTGGTACCTGAAAATATTATGAAACTTTGGTACCTGAAAAGATGATGAAACTTTGGTACCTGAAAAGATGATGAAACGTTGGTACCTGAAAAGATGATGAAACTTTGATACCTGAAAAGATGATGAAACTTTGGTAGCTGAAAAGATGATGAAACTTTGGTACATGAAAAGATGATGAAACTTTGGTTCCTGAAAATATTATGAAACTTTGGTACATGAAAAGATGATGAAACTTTGGTACCTGAAAAGATGATGAAACTTTTATACCTGAAAAGATGATGAAACTTTGGTGCCTGAAAAGATGATGAAAGTTTGGTTCCTGAAAAGATGATGAAACTTTGGTACCTGAAAAGATGATGAAACTTTGGTACCTGAAAAGATGATGAAACTTTGGTACCTGAAAATATGATGAAACTTTGCTGCCTGAAAAGATGATGAAACTTTGGTACCTGAAAAGATGATGAAACTTTGGTACCTGAAAAGATGATGAAACTTTGGAACCTGAAAATATGATGAAACTTTGCTGCCTGAAAATATGATGAAAGTTTTGTACCTGAAAAGATGATGAAACTTTGGTACCTGAAAATATTGTGAAACTTTGGAACATGAAAAGATGATGAAACTTTGGTACCTGAAAAGATGATGAAACTTTGGTACCTGAAAAGATGATGAAACTTTGGTACCTGAAAAGATGATGAAACTTTGGTACCTGAAAAGATGATGAAACTTTGGCACCTGAAAAGACGATGAAACTTTGGTACCTGAAAATATGATAAAACTTTGGTACCTGAAAAGATGATGAAAGTTTGGTACCTGAAAAGATGATGAAGCCTTGGTACCTGACAAGATGATGAAACTTTGGTACCTTTAAAGATGATGAAACTTTGGTACCTGAAAAGATG
Source organism: Myxine glutinosa (assembly GCF_964187855.1). NCBI lineage: Eukaryota > Metazoa > Chordata > Myxini > Myxiniformes > Myxinidae > Myxine > Myxine glutinosa. The sequence continues at coordinate 50,774,725 of NC_136267.1, forward strand.
ATGAAACTTTGATACCTGAAAAGATGATGAAACCTTGGTACCTGAAAATATGATGAAACTTTGGTACCTGAAAAGATTATGAAACTTTGGTACCTGAAATTATTATGAAAGTTTGGTACCTGAAAAGATGATGAAACTTTGATACCTGAAAAGATGATGAAACTTTGGTACCTGAAAAGATGATGAAACTTTGGTACCTGAAAAGATGATGAAACTTTGGTACCTGAAAAGATGATGAAACTTTGGTACCTGAAAAGATGATGAAACTTTGATACCTGAAAAGATGATGAAACTTTGGTTCCTGAAAAGATGATGAAACGTTGGTACCTGAAAAGATGATGAAACTTTGAAACCTGAAAAGATGATGAAACTTTGGTACCTGAAAAGATGATGAAACTTTGGTACCTGAAAAGATGATGAAACTTTGGTACCTGAAAATATGATGAAACTTTGCTGCCTGAAAAGATGATGAAACTTTGGTACCTGAAAAGATGGTGAAACTTTGGTGCCTGAAAAGATGATGAAACTTTGGAACCTGAAAATATGATGAAACTTTGCTGCCTGAAAATATGATGAAAGTTTGGTACCTGAAAAGATGATGAAACTTTGGGACCTGAAAAGATGATGAAACTTTGGTACCTGAAAAGATGATGAAAGTTTGGTACCTGAAAAGATGATGAAACTTTGGTACCTGAAAAGATGATGAAACGTTGGTACCTGAAAAGATGATGAAACTTTGATACCTGAAAAGATGATGAAACTTTGGTAGCTGAAAAGATGATGAAACTTTGGTACATGAAAAGATGATGAAACTTTGGTTCCTGAAAATATTATGAAACTTTGGTACATGAAAAGATGATGAAACTTTGGTACCTGAAAAGATGATGAAACTTTTATACCTGAAAAGATGATGAAACTTTGGTGCCTGAAAAGATGATGAAAGTTTGGTACCTGAAAAGATGATGAAACTTTGGTACCTGAAAAGATGATGAAACTTTGGTACCTGAAAAGATGATGAAACTTTGGTACCTGAAAATATGATGAAACTTTGCTGCCTGAAAAGATGATGAAACTTTGGTACCTGAAAAGATGATGAAACTTTGGTACCTGAAAATATGATGAAACTTTGGAACCTGAAAATATGATGAAACTTTGCTGCCTGAAAATATGATGAAAGTTTTGTACCTGAAAAGATGATGAAACTTTGGTACCTGAAAATATTGTGAAACTTTGGAACATGAAAAGATGATGAAACTTTGGTACCTGAAAAGATGATGAAACTTTGGTACCTGAAAAGATGATGAAACTTTGGTACCTGAAAAGATGATGAAACTTTGGTACCTGAAAAGATGATGAAACTTTGGCACCTGAAAAGACGATGAAACTTTGGTACCTGAAAATATGATAAAACTTTGGTACCTGAAAAGATGATGAAAGTTTGGTACCTGAAAAGATGATGAAGCCTTGGTACCTGACAAGATGATGAAACTTTGGTACCTTTAAAGATGATGAAACTTTGGTACCTGAAAAGATGATGAAACTTTGATACCTGAAAAGATGATGAAACCTTGGTACCTGAAAATATGATGAAACTTTGGTACCTGAAAAGATTATGAAACTTTGGTACCTGAAATTATTATGAAAGTTTGGTACCTGAAAAGATGATGAAACTTTGATACCTGAAAAGATGATGAAACTTTGGTACCTGAAAAGATGATGAAACTTTGGTACCTGAAAAGATGATGAAACTTTGGTACCTGAAAAGATGATGAAACTTTGGTACCTGAAAAGATGATGAAACTTTGATACCTGAAAAGATGATGAAACTTTGGTTCCTGAAAAGATGATGAAACGTTGGTACCTGAAAAGATGATGAAACTTTGAAACCTGAAAAGATGATGAAACTTTGGTACCTGAAAAGATGATGAAACTTTGGTACCTGAAAAGATGATGAAACTTTGGTACCTGAAAATATGATGAAACTTTGCTGCCTGAAAAGATGATGAAACTTTGGTACCTGAAAAGATGGTGAAACTTTGGTGCCTGAAAAGATGATGAAACTTTGGAACCTGAAAATATGATGAAACTTTGCTGCCTGAAAATATGATGAAAGTTTGGTACCTGAAAAGATGATGAAACTTTGGGACCTGAAAAGATGATGAAACTTTGGTACCTGAAAAGATGATGAAAGTTTGGTACCTGAAAAGATGATGAAACTTTGGTACCTGAAAAGATGATGAAACTTTGTTACCTGAAAATATGATGAAACTTTGGTACCTGAAAATATGATGAAACTTTGGTACCTGAAAAGATGATGAAACTTTGATACCTGAAAAGATGATGAAACATTGGTACCTGAAAAGATGATGAAACTTTGGTACCTGAAAAGATGATGAAACTTTGATACCTGAAAAGATGATGAAACTTTGACACCTGAAAAGATGATGAAACTTTGCTGCCTGAAAATATGATGAAAGTTTGGTACCTCAAAAGATGATGAAACTTTGGGACCTGAAAAGATGATGAAACTTTGGTACCTGAAAAGATGATGAAAGTTTGGTACCTGAAAAGATGATGAAACTTTGCTGCCTGAAAATATGATGAAAGTTTGGTACCTGAAAAGATGATGAAACTTTGGGACCTGAAAAGATGATGAAACTTTGGTACCTGAAAAGATGATAACAGTTTGGTACCTGAAAAGATGATGAAACTTTGGTACCTGAAAAGATGATGAAACTTTGTTACCTGAAAATATGATGAAACTTTGGTACCTGAAAATATGATGAAACTTTGGTACCTGAAAAGATGATGAAACTTTGCTGCCTGAAAAGATTATGAAACTTTGGTACCTGAAAATATTATGAAACTTTGGTACCTGAAAAGATGATGAAACTTTGGTACCTGAAAAGATGATGAAACGTTGGTACCTGAAAAGATGATGAAACTTTGATACCTGAAAAGATGATGAAACTTTGGTAGCTGAAAAGATGATGAAACTTTGGTACATGAAAAGATGATGAAACTTTGGTTCCTGAAAATATTATGAAACTTTGGTACATGAAAAGATGATGAAACTTTGGTACCTGAAAAGATGATGAAACTTTTATACCTGAAAAGATGATGAAACTTTGGTGCCTGAAAAGATGATGAAAGTTTGGTACCTGAAAAGATGATGAAACTTTGGTACCTGAAAAGATGATGAAACTTTGGTACCTGAAAAGATGATGAAACTTTGGTACCTGAAAATATGATGAAACTTTGCTGCCTGAAAAGATGATGAAACTTTGGTACCTGAAAAGATGATGAAACTTTGGTACCTGAAAAGATGATGAAACTTTGGAACCTGAAAATATGATGAAACTTTGCTGCCTGAAAATATGATGAAAGTTTTGTACCTGAAAAGATGATGAAACTTTGGTACCTGAAAATATTGTGAAACTTTGGAACATGAAAAGATGATGAAACTTTGGTACCTGAAAAGATGATGAAACTTTGGTACCTGAAAAGATGATGAAACTTTGGTACCTGAAAAGATGATGAAACTTTGGTACCTGAAAAGATGATGAAACTTTGGCACCTGAAAAGACGATGAAACTTTGGTACCTGAAAATATGATAAAACTTTGGTACCTGAAAAGATGATGAAAGTTTGGTACCTGAAAAGATGATGAAGCCTTGGTACCTGACAAGATGATGAAACTTTGGTACCTTTAAAGATGATGAAACTTTGGTACCTGAAAAGATGATGAAACTTTGATACCTGAAAAGATGATGAAACCTTGGTACCTGAAAATATGATGAAACTTTGGTACCTGAAAAGATTATGAAACTTTGGTACCTGAAATTATTATGAAAGTTTGGTACCTGAAAAGATGATGAAACTTTGATACCTGAAAAGATGATGAAACTTTGTTACCTGAAAAGATGATGAAACTTTGGTACCTGAAAAGATGATGAAACTTTGGTACCTGAAAAGATGATGAAACTTTGGTACCTGAAAAGATGATGAAACTTTGATACCTGAAAAGATGATGAAACTTTGGTTCCTGAAAAGATGATGAAACGTTGGTACCTGAAAAGATGATGAAACTTTGAAACCTGAAAAGATGATGAAACTTTGGTACCTGAAAAGATGATGAAACTTTGGTACCTGAAAAGATGATGAAACTTTGGTACCTGAAAATATGATGAAACTTTGCTGCCTGAAAAGATGATGAAACTTTGGTACCTGAAAAGATGGTGAAACTTTGGTGCCTGAAAAGATGATGAAACTTTGGAACCTGAAAATATGATGAAACTTTGCTGCCTGAAAATATGATGAAAGTTTGGAACCTGAAAAGATGATGAAACTTTGGGACCTGAAAAGATGATGAAACTTTGGTACCTGAAAAGATGATGAAAGTTTGGTACCTGAAAAGATGATGAAACTTTGGTACCTGAAAAGATGATGAAACTTTGTTACCTGAAAATATGATGAAACTTTGGTACCTGAAAATATGATGAAACTTTGGTACCTGAAAAGATGATGAAACTTTGCTGCCTGAAAAGATTATGAAACTTTGGTACCTGAAAATATTATGAAACTTTGGTACCTGAAAAGATGATGAAACTTTGGTACCTGAAAAGATGATGAAACGTTGGTACCTGAAAAGATGATGAAACTTTGATACCTGAAAAGATGATGAAACTTTGGTAGCTGAAAAGATGATGAAACTTTGGTACATGAAAAGATGATGAAACTTTGGTTCCTGAAAATATTATGAAACTTTGATACCTGAAAAGATGATAAAACTTTGCTGCCTGAAAATATGATGAAAGTTTGGTTCCTGAAAAGATGATGAAACTTTGGTACCTGAAAAGATGATGAAACTTTGGTACCTGAAAAGATGATGAAACTTTGATACCTGAAAAGATGATAAAACTTTGCTGCCTTTAAAGATGATGAAACTTTGGTACCTGAAAAGATGATGAAACTTTGATACCTGAAAAGATGAAACTTTTCTGCCTGAAAATATGATGAAAGTTTGGTAACTGAAAAGATGATGAAACTTTGCTGCCTGAAAAGTTTATGAAACTTTGGTACCTGAAAATATTATGAAACTTTGGAACATGAAAAGATGATGAAACTTTGGTACCTGAAAAGATGATGAAACTTTGGTACCTGAAAAGATGATGAAACTTTGATACCTGAAAATATGATTAAACTTTGGTACCTGAAAAGATGATGAAACTTTGGTACCTGAAAAGATGATGAAACTTTGGTACCTGAAAAGATGATGAAACTTTGGTACCTACAAAGATGATGAAACTTTCTACCTGAAAAGATGATGAAACTTTGGTACCTGACAAGATGATGAAACTTTGGTTCCTGACAAGATGATGAAACTTTGGTACCTGAAAAGATGATGAAACTTTGGTGCCTGAAAAGATGATGAAACTTTGATACCTGAAAATATTATGAAACTTTGGTACCTGAAAAGATGATGAAACTTTGGTACCTCAAAATATTATGAAACTTTGGTTCCTGAAAAGATGATGAAACTTTGTTACCTGAAAAGATGATGAAACTTTGGTACCTGAAAATATGATGAAACTTTGCTGCTTGAAAAGATGATGAAACTTTGGTACCTGAAAAGATGATGAAACTTTGGTACCTGAAAAGATGATGAAACTTTGGTACCTGAAAATATGATGAAACTTTGGTACCTGAAAAGATGATGAAACTTTGCTGCCTGAAAAGATTATGAAACTTTGGTTCCTGAAAATATTATTAAACTTTGGTACCTGAAAAGATGATGAAACTTTGGTACCTGAAAAGATGATGAAACTTTGATACCTGAAAAGATGATGAAACTTTGATACCTGAAAAGATGATGAAACTTTGGTACCTGAAAAGATGATGAAACTTTGGTTCCTGAAAAGATGATGAAACTTTGATACCTGAAAAGATGATGAAACTTTGATACCTGAAAAGATGATGAAACTTTGGTACCTGAAAAGATGATGAAACTTTGGTTCCTGAAAAGATGATGAAACTTTGATACCTGAAAATATGATGAAACTTTGCTGCCTGAAAAGATGATGAAACTTTTCTGCCTGAAAAGATGATGAAAGTATGGTACCTGAAAAGATGATGAAAGTTTGGCACCTGAAAAGATGATGAAACTTTGATACCTGAAAAGATGATGAAACTTTGATACCTGAAAAGATGATGAAACTTTGGGACCTGAAAAGATGATGAAACTTTGGTACATAAAAAGATGATGAAACTTTGGTACCTGAAAAGATGATGAAACTTTGATACCTGAAAATATTATAAAACTTTGGTACCTGAAAAGATGATGAAACTTTGGTACCTGAAAAGATGATGAAACTTTGGTACCTGAAAAGATGATGAAACTTTGGTACCTGAAAAGATGATGAAACTTTGGTACCTGAAAAGATGATAAAACTTTGGTACCTGAAAAGATGATGAAAGTTTGGGACCTGAAAATATGATGAAACCTTGGTACCTGACAAGATGATGAAATTTTGGTACCTTTAAAGATGATGAAACTTTGATACCTGAAAAGATGATGAAACCTTGGTACCTGAAAATATAATGAAACTTTGGTACCTGAAAAGATTATGAAACTTTGGTACCTGAAAATATTATGAAACATTGGTACCTGAAAAGATGATGAAACTTTGGTACCTGAAAAGATGATGAAACTTTGATACCTGAAAAGATGATGAAACTTTGACACCTGAAAAGATGATGAAACTTTGGTACATGAAAAGATGATGAAACTTTGGTACCTGAAAAGATGATGAAACTTTGGTACCTGGAAATATTATGAAACATTGGTACCTGAAAAGATGATGAAACTTTGGTACCTGAAAATATTATGAAACATTGGTACCTGAAAAGATGATGAAACTTTGGTACCTGAAAAGATGATGAAACTTTGATACCTGAAAAGATGATGAAACTTTGACACCTGAAAAGATGATGAAACTTTGGTACATGAAAAGATGATGAAACTTTGGTACCTGAAAAGATGATGAAACTTTTCTGCCTGAAAAGATGATGAAACTTTGCTGCCTGAAAAGATGATGAAAGTTTGGTGCCTGAAAAGATGATAAAACTTTGGTACCTGAAAAGATGATGAAAGTTTGGGACCTGAAAAGATGATGAAACCTTGGTACCTGACAAGATGATGAAACTTTGGTACCTTTAAAGATGATGAAACTTTGGTACCTGAAAAGATGATGAAACCTTGGTACCTGAAAATATAATGAAACTTTGGTACCTGAAAAGATTATGAAACTTTGGTTCCTGAAAATATTATGAAACATTGGTACCTGAAAAGATGATGAAACTTTGGTACCTGAAAAGATGATGAAACTTTGATACCTGAAAAGATGATGAAACTTCGGTACATGAAAAGATGATGAAACTTTGGTACCTGAAAAGATGATGAAACTTTGATACCTGAAAAGATGATGAAACCTTGGTACCTGAAAAGATGATGAAACTTTGGTACCTGAAAAGATGATGAAACTTTGGTACCTGAAAAGATGATGAAACTTCGGTACCTGAAAATATGATGAAACTTTGTTACCTGAAAAGATTATGAAACTTTGGTACCTGAAAATATTATGAAACTTTGGTACCTGAAAATATGATGAAACTTTGATACCTGAAAAGATGATGAAACTTTGGTACCTGAAAAGATGATGAAACTTTGGTACCTGAAAAGATGATGAAACTTTGATACCTGAAAAGATGATGAAACTTTGGTACCTGAAAATATTATGAAACTTTGGAACATGAAAAGATGATGAAACTTTGGTACCTGAAAAGACGATGAAACTTTGGTACCTGAAAAGATGATGAAAATTTGGTACCTGAAAAGATGATGAAACTTTGGTACCTGAAAAGATGATGAAACTTTGGTACCTGAAAAGATGGTGAAACTTTGGTACCTGAAAATATGATGAAACTTTGGTACCTGAAAAGATGATGAAACTTTGATACCTGAAAAGATGATGAAACTTTGGTACCTGAAAATATTATGAAACTTTGGAACATGAAAAGATGATGAAACTTTGGTACCTGAAAAGATGATGAAACTTTGGTACCTGAAAAGATGATGAAGCCTTGGTACCTGACAAGATGATGAAACTTTGGTACCTTTAAAGATGATGAAACTTTGCTACCTGAAAAGATGATGAAACTTTGGTACCTGAGAAGATGATGAAACTTTGGTACCTGAAAAGATGATGAAACTTTGGTACCTGAAAAGCTGATGAAACTTTGGTACCTGAAAAGATGATGAAAGTTTGGTACCTGAAAAGATGATGAAGCCTTGGTACCTGACAAGATGGTGAAACTTTGGTGCCTGAAAAGATGATGAAACTTGTGGAACCTGAAAATATGATGAAACTTTGCTGCCTGAAAATATGATGAAAGTTTGGTACCTGAAAAGATGATGAAACTTTGGGACCTGAAAAGATGATGAAACTTTGGTACCTGAAAAGATGATGAAAGTTTGGTACCTGAACAGATGATGAAACTTTGGTACCTGAAAAGATGATGAAACTTTGTTACCTGAAAATATGATGAAACTTTGGTACCTGAAAATATGATGAAACTTTGGTACCTGAAAAGATGATGAAACTTTGCTGCCTGAAAAGATTATGAAACTTTGGTACCTGAAAATATTATGAAACTTTGGTACCTGAAAAGATGATGAAACTTTGGTACCTGAAAAGATGATGAAACGTTGGTACCTGAAAAGATGATGAAACTTTGATACCTGAAAAGATGATGAAAGTTTGGTAGCTGAAAAGATGATGAAACTTTGGTACATGAAAAGATGATGAAACTTTGGTTCCTGAAAATATTATGAAACTTTGGTACATGAAAAGATGATGAAACTTTGGTACCTGAAAAGATGATGAAACTTTTATACCTGAAAAGATGATGAAACTTTGGTGCCTGAAAAGATGATGAAAGTTTGGTACCTGAAAAGATGATGAAACTTTGGTACCTGAAAAGATGATGAAACTTTGATACCTGAAAAGATGATGAAACTTTGATACCTGAAAAGATGATGAAACTTTGGTACCTGAAAAGATGATGAAACTTTGGTTCCTGAAAAGATGATGAAACTTTGATACCTGAAAAGATGATGAAACTTTGATACCTGAAAAGATGATGAAACTTTGGTACCTGAAAAGATGATGAAACATTGGTTCCTGAAAAGATGATGAAACTTTGATACCTGAAAATATGATGAAACTTTGCTGCCTGAAAAGATGATGAAACTTTTCTGCCTGAAAAGATGATGAAAGTATGGTACCTGAAAAGATGATGAAAGTTTGGCACCTGAAAAGATGATGAAACTTTGATACCTGAAAAGATGATGAAACTTTGATACCTGAAAAGATGATGAAACTTTGGGACCTGAAAAGATGATGAAACTTTGGTACATGAAAAGATGATGAAACTTTGGTACCTGAAAAGATGATGAAACTTTGATACCTGAAAAGATTATAAAACTTTGGTACCTGAAAAGATGATGAAACTTTGGTACCTGAAAAGATGATGAAACTTTGGTACCTGAAAAGATGATGAAACTTTGGTACCTGAAAAGATGATGAAACTTTGGTACCTGAAAAGATGATAAAACTTTGGTACCTGAAAAGATGATGAAAGTTTGGGACCTGAAAATATGATGAAACCTTGGTACCTGACAAGATGATGAAACTTTGGTACCTTTAAAGCTGATGAAACTTTGATACCTGAAAAGATGATGAAACCTTGGTACCTGAAAAGATGATGAAACTTTGGTACCTGAAAAGATGATGAAACTTTGATACCTGAAAAGATGATGAAACTTTGATACCTGAAAAGATGATGAAACTTTGACACCTGAAAAGATGATGAAACTTTGGTACATGAAAAGATGATGAAACTTTGGTACCTGAAAAGATGATGAAACTTTGGTACCTGAAAATATTATGAAACATTGGTACCTGAAAAGATGATGAAACTTTGGTACCTGAAAATATTATGAAACATTGGTACCTGAAAAGATGATGAAACTTTGGTACCTGAAAAGATGATGAAACTTTGATACCTGAAAAGATGATGAAACTTTGACACCTGAAAAGATGATGAAACTTTGGTTCATGAAAAGATGATGAAACTTTGGTACCTGAAAAGATGATGAAACTTTGGTACCTGAAAAGATGATGAAACTTTGGTACCTGAAAAGATGATGTAACTTTGGTACCTGAAAAGATGATGAAACTTTGCTGCCTGAAAAGATGATGAAAGTTTGGTACCTGTGAAGATGATGAAACTTTTCTGCCTGAAAAGATGATGAAAGTTTGGTACCTGTGAAGATGATGAAACTTTGCTGCCTGAAAAGATGATGAAAGTTTGGTACCTGTGAAGATGATGAAACTTTGCTGCCTGAAAAGATGATGAAAGTTTGGTGCCTGAAAAGATGATAAAACTTTGGTACCTGAAAAGATGATGAAAGTTTGGGACCTGAAAAGATGATGAAACCTTGGTACCTGACAAGATGATGAAACTTTGGTACCTTTAAAGATGATGAAACTTTGGTACCTGAAAAGATGATGAAACTTTGATACCTGAAAAGATGATGAAACCTTGGTACCTGAAAATATAATGAAACTTTGGTACCTGAAAAGATTATGAAACTTTGGTTCCTGAAAATATTATGAAACATTGGTACCTGAAAAGATGATGAAACTTTGGTACCTGAAAAGATGATGAAACTTTGATACCTGAAAAGATGATGAAACTTTGATACCTGAAAAGATGATGAAACTTCGGTACATGAAAAGATGATGAAACTTTGGTGCCTGAAAAGATGATGAAACTTTGATACCTGAAAAGATGATGAAACCTTGGTACCTGAAAAGATGATGAAACTTTGGTACCTGAAAAGATGATGAAACTTTGGTACCTGAAAAGATGATGAAACTTCGGTACCTGAAAATATGATGAAACTTTGTTACCTGAAAAGATTATGAAACTTTGGTACCTGAAAATATTATGAAACTTTGGTACCTGAAAATATGATGAAACTTTGATACCTGAAAAGATGATGAAACTTTGGTACCTGAAAAGATGATGAAACTTTGGTACCTGAAAAGATGATGAAACTTTGATACCTGAAAAGATGATGAAACTTTGGTACCTGAAAATATTATGAAACTTTGGAACATGAAAAGATGATGAAACTTTGGTACCTGAAAAGACGATGAAACTTTGGTACCTGAAAAGATGATGAAAATTTGGTACCTGAAAAGATGATAAAACTTTGGTACCTGAAAAGATGATGAAACTTTGGTACCTGAAAAGATGATGAAACTTTGGTACCTGAAAAGATGGTGAAACTTTGGTACCTGAAAATATGATGAAACTTTGGTACCTGAAAAGATGATGAAACTTTGATACCTGAAAAGATGATGAAACTTTGGTACCTGAAAATATTATGAAACTTTGGAACATGAAAAGATGATGAAACTTTGGTACCTGAAAAGATGATGAAACTTTGGTACCTGAAAAGATGATGAAGCCTTGGTACCTGACAAGATGATGAAACTTTGGTACCTTTAAAGATGATGAAACTTTGCTACCTGAAAAGATGATGAAACTTTGGTACCTGAGAAGATGATGAAACTTTGGTACCTGAAAAGATGATGAAACTTTGATACCTGAAAAGATTATAAAACTTTGGTACCTGAAAAGATGATGAAACTTTGGTACCTGAAAAGATGATGAAACTTTGGTACCTGAAAAGATGATGAAACTTTGGTTCCTGAAAAGATGATGAAACTTTGGTACCTGAAAAGATGATGAAACTTTGATACCTGAAAAGATGATGAAACTTTGGGACCTGAAAAGATGATGAAAGTTTGGCACCTGAAAAGATGATGAAACTTTGATACCTGAAAAGATGATGAAACTTTGATACCTGAAAAGATGATGAAACTTTGGGACCTGAAAAGATGATGAAACTTTGGTACATGAAAAGATGATGAAACTTTGGTACCTGAAAAGATGATGAAACTTTGATACCTGAAAAGATTATAAAACTTTGGTACCTGAAAAGATGATGAAACTTTGGTACCTGAAAAGATGATGAAACTTTGGTACCTGAAAAGATGATGAAACTTTGGTACCTGAAAAGATGATGAAACTTTGGTACCTGAAAAGATGATAAAACTTTGGTACCTGAAAAGATGATGAAAGTTTGGGACCTGAAAATATGATGAAACCTTGGTACCTCACAAGATGATGAAACTTTGGTACCTTTAAAGCTGATGAAACTTTGATACCTGAAAAGATGATGAAACCTTGGTACCTGAAAAGATGATGAAACTTTGGTACCTGAAAAGATGATGAAACTTTGATACCTGAAAAGATGATGAAACTTTGATACCTGAAAAGATGATGAAACTTTGACACCTGAAAAGATGATGAAACTTTGGTACATGAAAAGATGATGAAACTTTGGTACCTGAAAAGATGATGAAACTTTGGTACCTGAAAATATTATGAAACATTGGTACCTGAAAAGATGATGAAACTTTGGTACCTGAAAATATTATGAAACATTGGTACCTGAAAAGATGATGAAACTTTGGTACCTGAAAAGATGATGAAACTTTGATACCTGAAAAGATGATGAAACTTTGACACCTGAAAAGATGATGAAACTTTGGTTCATGAAAAGATGATGAAACTTTGGTACCTGAAAAGATGATGAAACTTTGGTACCTGAAAAGATGATGAAACTTTGGTACCTGAAAAGATGATGTAACTTTGGTACCTGAAAAGATGATGAAACTTTGCTGCCTGAAAAGATGATGAAAGTTTGGTACCTGTGAAGATGATGAAACTTTTCTGCCTGAAAAGATGATGAAAGTTTGGTACCTGTGAAGATGATGAAACTTTGCTGCCTGAAAAGATGATGAAAGTTTGGTACCTGTGAAGATGATGAAACTTTGCTGCCTGAAAAGATGATGAAAGTTTGGTGCCTGAAAAGATGATAAAACTTTGGTACCTGAAAAGATGATGAAAGTTTGGGACCTGAAAAGATGATGAAACCTTGGTACCTGACAAGATGATGAAACTTTGGTACCTTTAAAGATGATGAAACTTTGGTACCTGAAAAGATGATGAAACTTTGATACCTGAAAAGATGATGAAACCTTGGTACCTGAAAATATAATGAAACTTTGGTACCTGAAAAGATTATGAAACTTTGGTTCCTGAAAATATTATGAAACATTGGTACCTGAAAAGATGATGAAACTTTGGTACCTGAAAAGATGATGAAACTTTGATACCTGAAAAGATGATGAAACTTTGATACCTGAAAAGATGATGAAACTTCGGTACATGAAAAGATGATGAAACTTTGGTGCCTGAAAAGATGATGAAACTTTGATACCTGAAAAGATGATGAAACCTTGGTACCTGAAAAGATGATGAAACTTTGGTACCTGAAAAGATGATGAAACTTTGGTACCTGAAAAGATGATGAAACTTCGGTACCTGAAAATATGATGAAACTTTGTTACCTGAAAAGATTATGAAACTTTGGTACCTGAAAATATTATGAAACTTTGGTACCTGAAAATATGATGAAACTTTGATACCTGAAAAGATGATGAAACTTTGGTACCTGAAAAGATGATGAAACTTTGATACCTGAAAAGATGATGAAACTTTGATACCTGAAAAGATGATGAAACTTTGACACCTGAAAAGATGATGAAACTTTGGTACATGAAAAGATGATGAAACTTTGGTACCTGAAAAGATGATGAAACTTTGGTACCTGAAAATATTATGAAACATTGGTACCTGAAAAGATGATGAAACTTTGGTACCTGAAAATATTATGAAACATTGGTACCTGAAAAGATGATGAAACTTTGGTACCTGAAAAGATGATGAAACTTTGATACCTGAAAAGATGATGAAACTTTGACACCTGAAAAGATGATGAAACTTTGGTTCATGAAAAGATGATGAAACTTTGGTACCTGAAAAGATGATGAAACTTTGGTACCTGAAAAGATGATGAAACTTTGGTACCTGAAAAGATGATGTAACTTTGGTACCTGAAAAGATGATGAAACTTTGCTGCCTGAAAAGATGATGAAAGTTTGGTACCTGTGAAGATGATGAAACTTTTCTGCCTGAAAAGATGATGAAAGTTTGGTACCTGTGAAGATGATGAAACTTTGCTGCCTGAAAAGATGATGAAAGTTTGGTACCTGTGAAGATGATGAAACTTTGCTGCCTGAAAAGATGATGAAAGTTTGGTGCCTGAAAAGATGATAAAACTTTGGTACCTGAAAAGATGATGAAAGTTTGGGACCTGAAAAGATGATGAAACCTTGGTACCTGACAAGATGATGAAACTTTGGTACCTTTAAAGATGATGAAACTTTGGTACCTGAAAAGATGATGAAACTTTGATACCTGAAAAGATGATGAAACCTTGGTACCTGAAAATATAATGAAACTTTGGTACCTGAAAAGATTATGAAACTTTGGTTCCTGAAAATATTATGAAACATTGGTACCTGAAAAGATGATGAAACTTTGGTACCTGAAAAGATGATGAAACTTTGATACCTGAAAAGATGATGAAACTTTGATACCTGAAAAGATGATGAAACTTCGGTACATGAAAAGATGATGAAACTTTGGTGCCTGAAAAGATGATGAAACTTTGATACCTGAAAAGATGATGAAACCTTGGTACCTGAAAAGATGATGAAACTTTGGTACCTGAAAAGATGATGAAACTTTGGTACCTGAAAAGATGATGAAACTTCGGTACCTGAAAATATGATGAAACTTTGTTACCTGAAAAGATTATGAAACTTTGGTACCTGAAAATATTATGAAACTTTGGTACCTGAAAATATGATGAAACTTTGATACCTGAAAAGATGATGAAACTTTGGTACCTGAAAAGATGATGAAACTTTGGTACCTGAAAAGATGATGAAACTTTGATACCTGAAAAGATGATGAAACTTTGGTACCTGAAAATATTATGAAACTTTGGAACATGAAAAGATGATGAAACTTTGGTACCTGAAAAGACGATGAAACTTTGGTACCTGAAAAGATGATGAAAATTTGGTACCTGAAAAGATGATAAAACTTTGGTACCTGAAAAGATGATGAAACTTTGGTACCTGAAAAGATGATGAAACTTTGGTACCTGAAAAGATGGTGAAACTTTGGTACCTGAAAATATGATGAAACTTTGGTACCTGAAAAGATGATGAAACTTTAATACCTGAAAAGATGATGAAACTTTGGTACCTGAAAATATTATGAAACTTTGGAACATGAAAAGATGATGAAACTTTGGTACCTGAAAAGATGATGAAACTTTGGTACCTGAAAAGATGATGAAGCCTTGGTACCTGACAAGATGATGAAACTTTGGTACCTTTAAAGATGATGAAACTTTGCTACCTGAAAAGATGATGAAACTTTGGTACCTGAGAAGATGATGAAACTTTGGCACCTGAAAAGATGATGAAACTTTGGTACCTGAAAAGATGATGAAACTTTGGTACCTGAAAAGATGATGAAAGTTTGGTACCTGAAAAGATGATGAAGACTTGGTACCTGACAAGATGATGAAACTTTGGTACCTTTAAAGATGATGAAACTTTGGTACCTGAAAAGATGATGAAACTTTGATACCTGAAAAGATGATGAAACCTTGGTACCTGAAAATATGATGAAACTTTGGTACCTGAAAAGATTATGAAACTTTGGTGCCTGAAATTATTATGAAAGTTTGGTACCTGAAAAGATGATGAAACTTTGATACCTGAAAAGATGATGAAACTTTGGTACTTGAAAAGATGATGAAACTTTGGTACCTGAAAAGATGATGAAACTTTGTTACCTGAAAAGATGATGAAACTTTGGTACCTGAAAAGATGATGAAACTTTGATACCTGAAAAGATGATGAAACTTTGGTTCCTGAAAAGATGATGAAACGTTGGTACCTGAAAAGATGATGAAACTTTGAAACCTGAAAAGATGATGAAACTTTGGTACCTGAAAAGATGATGAAACTTTGGTACCTGAAAAGATGATGAAACTTTGGTACCTGAAAAGATGATGAAACTTTGGTACCTGAAAAGATGGTGAAACTTTGGTGCCTGAAAAGATGATGAAACTTTGGAACCTGAAAATATGATGAAACTTTGCTGCCTGAAAATATGATGAAAGTTTGGTACCTGAAAAGATGATGAAACTTTGGGACCTGAAAAGATGATGAAACTTTGGTACCTGAAAAGATGATGAAAGTTTGGTACCTGAAAAGATGATGAAACTTTGGTACCTGAAAAGATGATGAAACTTTGTTACCTGAAAATATGATGAAACTTTGGTACCTGAAAATATGATGAAACTTTGGTACCTGAAAAGATGATGAAACTTTGCTGCCTGAAAAGTTTATGAAACTTTGGTACCTGAAAATATTATGAAACTTTGGTACCTGAAAAGATGATGAAACTTTGGTACCTGAAAAGATGATGAAACGTTGGTACCTGAAAAGATGATGAAACTTTGAAACCTGAAAAGATGATGAAACTTTGGTAGCTGAAAAGATGATGAAACTTTGGTACATGAAAAGATGATGAAACTTTGGTTCCTGAAAATATTATGAAACTTTGGTACCTGAAAAGATGATGAAACTTTTATACCTGAAAAGATGATGAAACTTTGGTGCCTGAAAAGATGATGAAACTTTGGTACCTGAAAAGATGATGAAACTTTTATACCTGAAAAGATGATGAAACTTTGGTGCCTGAAAAGATGATGAAAGTTTGGTACCTGAAAAGATGATGAAACTTTGGTACCTGAAAAGATGATGAAACTTTGGTACCTGAAAAGATGATGAAACTTTGGTACCTGAAAATATGATGAAACTTTGCTGCCTGAAAAGATGATGAAACTTTGGTACCTGAAAAGATGATGAAACTTTGGTACCTGAAAAGATGATGAAACTTTGGAACCTGAAAATATGATGAAACTTTGCTGCCTGAAAATATGATGAAAGTTTTGTACCTGAAAAGATGATGAAACTTTGGTACCTGAAAAGATGATGAAACTTTGTTACCTGAAAATATGATGAAACTTTGGAACCTGAAAATATGATGAAACTTTGCTGCCTGAAAATATGATGAAAGTTTTGTACCTGAAAAGATGATGAAACTTTGGTACCTGAAAATATTATGAAACTTTGGAACATGAAAAGATGATGAAACTTTGGTACCTGAAAAGATGATGAAACTTTGGTACCTGAAAAGATGATGAAACTTTGGTACCTGAAAAGATGATGAAACTTTGGTACCTGAAAAGATGATGAAACTTTGGCACCTGAAAAGACGATGAAACTTTGGTACCTGAAAATATGATAAAACTTTGGTACCTGAAAAGATGATGAAAGTTTGGTACCTGAAAAGATGATGAAGCCTTGGTACCTGACAAGATGATGAAACTTTGGTACCTTTAAAGATGATGAAACTTTGGTACCTGAAAAGATGATGAAACTGTGGTACCTGAGAAGATGATGAAACTTTGGTACCTGAAAAGATGATGAAACTTTGGTACCTGAAAAGATGATGAAACTTTGGTACCTGAAAAGATGATGAAAGTTTGGTACCTGAAAAGATGATGAAGCCTTGGTACCTGACAAGATGATGAAACTTTGGTACCTTTAAAGATGATGAAACTTTGGTACCTGAAAAGATGATGAAACTTTGATACCTGAAAAGATGATGAAACCTTGGTACCTGAAAATATGATGAAACTTTGGTACCTGAAAAGATTATGAAACTTTGGTACCTGAAATTATTATGAAAGTTTGGTACCTGAAAAGATGATGAAACTTTGATACCTGAAAAGATGATGAAACTTTGGTACCTGAAAAGATGATGAAACTTTGGTACCTGAAAAGATGATGAAACTTTGGTACCTGAAAAGATGATGAAACTTTGGTACCTGAAAAGATGATGAAACTTTGATACCTGAAAAGATGATGAAACTTTGGTTCCTGAAAAGATGATGAAACGTTGGTACCTGAAAAGATGATGAAACTTTGAAACCTGAAAAGATGATGAAACTTTGGTACCTGAAAAGATGATGAAACTTTGGTACCTGAAAAGATGATGAAACTTTGGTAACTGAAAATATGATGAAACTTTGCTGCCTGAAAAGATGATGAAACTTTGGTACCTGAAAAGATGATGAAACTTTGGAACCTGAAAATATGATGAAACTTTGCTGCCTGAAAAGATGATGAAACTTTGGGACCTGAAAAGATGATGAAACTTTGGAACCTGAAAATATGATGAAACTTTGCTGCCTGAAAAGATGATGAAACTTTGGGACCTGAAAAGATGATGAAACTTTGGTACCTGAAAAGATGATGATAGTTTGGTACCTGAAAAGATGATGAAACTTTGGTACCTGAAAAGATGATGAAACTTTGTTACCTGAAAATATGATGAAACTTTGGTACCTGAAAATATGATGAAACTTTGGTACCTGAAAAGATGATGAAACTTTGCTGCCTGAAAAGATTATGAAACTTTGGTACCTGAAAATATTATGAAACTTTGGTACCTGAAAAGATGATGAAACTTTGGTACCTGAAAAGATGATGAAACGTTGGTACCTGAAAAGATGATGAAACTTTGATACCTGAAAAGATGATGAAACTTTGGTAGCTGAAAAGATGATGAAACTTTGGTACATGAAAAGATGATGAAACTTTGGTTCCTGAAAATATTATGAAACTTTGGTAAATGAAAAGATGATGAAACTTTGGTACCTGAAAAGATGATGAAACTTTTATACCTGAAAAGATGATGAAACTTTGGTGCCTGAAAAGATGATGAAAGTTTGGTACCTGAAAAGATGATGAAACTTTGGTACCTGAAAAGATGATGAAACTTTGGTACCTGAAAAGATGATGAAACTTTGGTACCTGAAAATATGATGAAACTTTGCTGCCTGAAAAGATGATGAAACTTTGGTACCTGAAAAGATGATGAAACTTTGGTACCTGAAAAGATGATGAAACTTTGGAACCTGAAAATATGATGAAACTTTGCTGCCTGAAAATATGATGAAAGTTTTGTACCTGAAAAGATGATGAAACTTTGGTACCTGAAAAGATGATGAAACTTTGTTACCTGAAAATATGATGAAACTTTGGAACCTGAAAATATGATGAAATTTGCTGCCTGAAAATATGATGAAAGTTTTGTACCTGAAAAGATGATGAAACTTTGGTACCTGAAAATATTATGAAACTTTGGAACATGAAAAGATGATGAAACTTTGGTACCTGAAAAGATGATGAAACTTTGATACCTGAAAAGATGATTAAACTTTGGTACCTACAAAGATGATGAAACTTTCTACCTGAAAAGATGATGAAACTTTGGTACCTGAAAAGATGATGAAACTTTGGTACCAGAAAAGATGATGAAACTTTCTACCTGAAAAGATGATGAAACTTTGGTACCTGAAAAGATGATGAAACTTTGGTACCTGACAAGATGATGAAACTTTGGTTCCTGACAAGATGATGAAACTTTGGTACCTGAAAAGATGATGAAACTTTGGTGCCTGAAAAGATGATGAAACTTTGATACCTGAAAATATTATGAAACTTTGGTACCTGAAAAGATGATGAAACTTTGGTACCTGAAAATATGATAAAACTTTGGTACCTGAAAAGATGATGAAACTTTGGTACCTCAAAATATTATGAAACTTTGGTTCCTGAAAAGATGATGAAACTTTGTTACCTGAAAAGATGATGAAACTTTGGAACCTGAAAAGATGATGAAACTTTGGTACCTGAAAAGATGATGAAACTTTGATACCTGAAAAGATGATGAAACTTTGATACCTGAAAAGATGATGAAACTTTGGTACCTGAAAAGATGATGAAACTTTGGTTCCTGAAAAGATGATGAAACTTTGATACCTGAAAATATGATGAAACTTTGCTGCCTGAAAAGATGATGAAAGTTTGGTACCTGAAAAGATGATGAAACTTTGATACCTGAAAAGATGATGAAACTTTGGTACCTGAAAAGATGATGAAACTTTGGTACCTGAAAAGATGATGAAACGTTGGTAACTGAAAAGATGATGAAACTTTGATACCTGAAAAGATGATGAAACTTTGGTAGCTGAAAAGATGATGAAACTTTGGTACATGAAAAGATGATGAAACTTTGGTTCCTGAAAATATTATGAAACTTTGGTACATGAAAAGATGATGAAACTTTGGTACCTGAAAAGATGATGAAACTTTTATACCTGAAAAGATGATGAAACTTTGGTGCCTGAAAAGATGATGAAAGTTTGGTACCTGAAAAGATGATGAAACTTTGGTACCTGAAAGGATGATGAAACTTTGGTACCTGAAAAGATGATGAAACTTTGCTACCTAAAAATATGATGAAACTTTGCTGCCTGAAAAGATGATGAAACTTTGGTACCTGAAAAGATGATGAAACTTTGGTACCTGAAAAGATGATGAAACTTTGGTACCTGAAAAGATGATGAAACTTTGTTACCTGAAAATATGATGAAACTTTGGTACCTGAAAATATGATGAAACTTTGGTACCTGAAAAGATGATGAAACTTTGCTGCCTGAAAAGATTATGAAACTTTGGTACCTGAAAATATTATGAAACTTTGGTACCTGAAAAGATGATGAAACTTTGGTGCCTGAAAAGATGATGAAAGTTTCTGCCTGAAAAGATGATGAAAGTTTGGTACCTGAAAAGATGTTGAAACTTTTCTGCCTGAAAAGATGATGAAAGTTTGGTGCCTGAAAAGATGATGAAAGTTTGGTACCTGAAAAGATTATGAAAGTTTGGTACCTGAAAAGATGATGAAACTTTGTTACCTGAAAATATGATGAAACTTTGGTACCTGAAAATATGATGAAACTTTGGTACCTGAAAAGATAATGAAACTTTGCTGCCTGAAAAGATTATGAAACTTTGGTACCTGAAAATATTATGAAACTTTGGTACCTGAAAAGATGATGAAACTTTGGCACCTGAAAAGATGATGAAACGTTGGTACCTGAAAAGATGATGAAACTTTGGTACCTGAAAAGATGATGAAACTTTGGTACCTGAAAAGATAATGAAACTTTGATACCTGAAAAGATGATGAAACTTTTCTGCCTGAAAAGATGATGAAAGTTTGGTACCTGAAAAGATGATGAAAGTTTGGTACCTGAAAAGATGATGAAACTTTGATACCTGAAAAGATGATGAAACTTTTCTGCCTGAAAAGATGATTAAAGTTTGGTACCTGAAAAGATGATGAAACTTTCTGCCTGAAAAGATGATGAAAGTTTGGTACCTGAAAAGATGATGAAAGTTTGGTACCTGAAAAGATGATGAAACTTTGATACCTGAAAAGATGATGAAACTTTTCTGCCTGAAAAGATGATTAAAGTTTGGTACCTGAAAAGATGATGAAACTTTCTGCCTGAAAAGATGATGAAAGTTTGGTACCTGAAAAGATGATGAAAGTTTGGTACCTGAAAAGATTATGAAAGTTTGGTACCTGAAAAGATGATGAAACTTTTCTGCCTGAAAAGATTATGAAACTTTGGTACCTGAAAATATTATGAAACTTTGGTTCCTGAAAAGATGATGAAACTTTGGTACCTGAAAAGATGATGAAACTTTGATACCTGAAAAGATGATGAAACTTTGGCACCTGAAAAGATTTTGAAACTTTGATACCTGAAAATATGATGAAACTTTGCTGCCTGAAAAGATGATGAAACTTTGGTAGCTGAAAAGATGATGAGACTTTGGTACCTGAAAAGATGATGAAACTTTGGAACCTGAAAATATGATGAAACTTTGATGCCTGAAAATATGATGAAAGTTTTGTACCTGAAAAGATGATGAAACTTTGGTACCTGAAAAGATGATGAAACTTTGTTACCTGAAAATATGATGAAACTTTGGTACCTGAAAATATGATGAAACTTTGGTACCTGAAAAGATGATGAAACTTTGCTGCCTGAAAAGATTATGAAACTTTGGTACCTGAAAATAGTATGAAACTTTGATACCTGAAAAGATGATGAAACTTTGGTACCTGAAAAGATGATGAAACGTTGGTACCTGAAAAGATGATGAAACTTTGGTACCTGAAAAGATGATGAAACTTTGGTACCTGAAAAGATGATGAAACTTTGACACCTGAAAAGATTTTGAAACTTTGGTACCTGAAAATATGATGAAACTTTGGTACATGAAAAGATGATGAAACTTTGATGCCTGAAAAGATGATGAAACTTTGGTACCTGAAAAGATGATGAAACTTTGGTACCTGTAAAGATGATGAAACTTTGGGACCTGAAAAGATGATGAAACTTTGGTACCTGAAAAGATGATGAAACTTTGGTACCTGAAAATATGATGTAACTTTGGTACCTGAAAAGATGATGAAACTTTGGTACCTGAAAAGATGATGAAACTTTGCTGCCTGAAAAGATGATGAAAGTTTGGTACCTGTGAAGATGATGAAACTTTCCTGCCTGAAAAGATGATGAAACTTTGCTGCCTGAAAAGATGATGAAAGTTTGGTGCCTGAAAAGATGATAAAACTTTGCTTCCTGAAAAGATGATGAAAGTTTGGGACCTGAAAAGATGATGAAATCTTGGTACCTGACAAGATGATGAAACTTTGGTACCTTTAAAGATGATGAAACTTTGGTACCTGAAAAGATGATGAAACTTTGATACGTGAAAAGATGATGAAACCTTGGTACCTGAAAATATAATGAAACTTTGGTACCTGAAAAGATTATGAAACTTTGGTTCCTGAAAATATTATGAAACATTGGTACCTGAAAAGATGATGAAACTTTGGTACCTGAAAAGATGATGAAACTTTGATACCTGAAAAGATGATGAAACTTTGATACCTGAAAAGATGATGAAACTTCGGTACATGAAAAGATGATGAAACTTTGGTACCTGAAAAGATGATGAAACTTTGATACCTGAAAAGATGATGAAACCTTGGTACCTGAAAAGATGATGAAACTTTGGTACCTGAAAAGATGATGAAACTTCGGTACCTGAAAAGATGATGAAACTTTGTTGCCTGAAAAGATTATGAAACTTTGGTACCTGAAAATATTATGAAACTTTGGTACCTGAAAATATGATGAAACTTTGATACCTGAAAAGATGATGAAACTTTGGTACCTGAAAAGATGATGAAACTTTGGTACCTGAAAAGATGATGAAACTTTGATACCTGAAAAGATGATGAAACTTTGGTACCTGAAAATATTATGAAACTTTGGAACATGAAAAGATGATGAAACTTTGGTACCTGAAAAGATGATGAAACTTTGGTACCTGAAAAGATGATGAAAATTTGGTACCTGAAAAGATGATGAAACTTTGGTACCTGAAAAGATGATGAAACTTTGGTACCTGAAAAGATGATGAAACTTTGATACCTGAAAAGATGATGAAACTTTGATACCTGAAAAGATGATGAAACTTTTCTGCCTGAAAAGATGATTAAAGTTTGGTACCTGAAAAGATGATGAAACTTTCTGCCTGAAAAGATGATGAAAGTTTGGTACCTGAAAAGATGATGAAAGTTTGGTACCTGAAAAGATTATGAAAGTTTGGTACCTGAAAAGATGATGAAACTTTTCTGCCTGAAAAGATTATGAAACGTTGGAACCTGAAAATATTATGAAACTTTGGTTCCTGAAAAGATGATGAAACTTTGGTACCTGAAAAGATGATGAAACTTTGATACCTGAAAAGATGATGAAACTTTGGCACCTGAAAAGATTTTGAAACTTTGATACCTGAAAATATGATGAAACTTTGCTGCCTGAAAAGATGATGAAACTTTGGTAGCTGAAAAGATGACGAGACTTTGGTACCTGAAAAGATGATGAAACTTTGGAACCTGAAAATATGATGAAACTTTGCTGCCTGAAAATATGATGAAAGTTTTGTACCTGAAAAGATGATGAATCTTTGGTACCTGAAAAGATGATGAAACTTTGTTACCTGAAAATATGATGAAACTTTGGTACCTGAAAAGATGATGAAACTTTGCTGCCTGAAAAGATTATGAAACTTTGGTACCTGAAAATATTATGAAACTTTGGTACCTGAAAAGATGATGAAACTTTGGTACCTGAAAAGATGATGAAACGTTGGTACCTGAAAAGATGATGAAACTTTGGTACCTGAAAAGATGATGAAACTTTGACACCTGAAAAGATTTTGAAACTTTGGTACCTGAAAATATTATGAAACTTTGGTACATGAAAAGATGATGAAACTTTGGTAGCTGAAAAGATGACGAAACTTTGATGCCTGAAAAGATGATGAAACTTTGGTACCTGAAAAGATGATGAAACTTTGGTACCTGAAAAGATGATGAAACTTTGGGACCTGAAAAGATGATGAAACTTTGGTACCTGAAAAGATGATGAAACTTTGGTACCTGAAAAGATGATGTAACTTTGGTACCTGAAAAGATGATGAAACTTTGGTACCTGAAAAGATGATGAAACTTTGCTGCCTGAAAAGATGATGAAAGTTTGGTACCTGTGAAGATGATGAAACTTTCCTGCCTGAAAAGATGATGAAACTTTGCTGCCTGAAAAGATGATGAAAGTTTGGTGCCTGAAAAGATGATAAAACTTTGCTTCCTGAAAAGATGATGAAAGTTTGGGACCTGACAAGATGATGAAACTTTGGTACCTTTAAAGATGATGAAACTTTGGTACCTGAAAAGATGATGAAACTTTGATATGTGAAAAGATGATGAAACCTTGGTACCTGAAAATATAATGAAACTTTGGTACCTGAAAAGATTATGAAACTTTGGTTCCTGAAAATATTATGAAACATTGGTACCTGAAAAGATGACGAAACTTTGGTACCTGAAAAGATGATGAAACTTTGATACCTGAAAAGATGATGAAACTTTGATACCTGAAAAGATGATGAAACTTCGGTACATGAAAAGATGATGAAACTTTGGTACCTTAAAAGATGATGAAACTTCGGTACCTGAAAAGATGATGAAACTTTGATACCTGAAAAGATGATGAAACTTTGGTACCTGAAAATATTATGAAACTTTGGTACCTGAAAATATGATGAAACTTTGATACCTGAAAAGATGATGAAACTTTGGTACCTGAAAAGATGATGAAACTTTGGTACCTGAAAAGATGATGAAACTTTGATACCTGAAAAGATGATGAAACTTTGGTACCTGAAAATATTATGAAACTTTGGAACATGAAAAGATGATGAAACTTTGGTACCTGAAAAGATGATGAAACTTTGGTACCTGAAAAGATGATGAAAATTTGGTACGTGAAAAGATGATGAAACTTTGGTACCTGAAAAGATGATGAAACTTTGGTACCTGAAAAGATGATGAAACTTTGGTACCTGAAAAGATGATGAAACTTTGGTACCTGAAAAGATGATGAAACTTTGGAACCTGAAAAGATGATGAAACTTTGATACCTGAAAAGATGATGAAACTTTGGTACCTGAAAATATTGTGAAACTTTGGAACATGAAAAGATGATGAAACTTTGGTACCTGAAAAGATGATGAAACTTTGGTACCTGAAAAGATGATGAAACTTTGGTACCTGAAAAGATGATGAAACTTTGGTACCTGAAAAGATGATGAAACTTTGGCACCTGAAAAGACGATGAAACTTTGGTACCTGAAAATATGATAAAACTTTGGTACCTGAAAAGATGATGAAAGTTTGGTACCTGAAAAGATGATGAAACTTTGGTACCTGAAAAGATGATGAAACTTTGGTACCTGAGAAGATGATGAAACTTTGGTACCTGAAAAGATGGTGAAACTTTGGTACCTGAAAAGATGATGAAACTTTGGTACCTTTAAAGATGATGAAACTTTGGTACCTGAAAAGATGATGAAACTTTGATACCTGAAAAGATGATGAAACCCTGGTACCTGAAAATATGATGAAACTTTGGTACCTGAAAAGATTATGAAACTTTGGTACCTGAAATTATTATGAAAGTTTGGTACCTGAAAAGATGATGAAACTTTGATACCTGAAAAAATGATGAAATTTTGGTACCTGAAAAGATGATGAAACTTTGGTACCTGAAAAGATGATGAAACTTTGGTACCTGAAAAGATGATGAAACTTTGGTTCCTGAAAAGATGATGAAACTTTGGTACCTGAAAAGATGATGAAACTTTGATACCTGAAAAGATGATGAAACTTTGGTTCCTGAAAAGATGATGAAACGTTGGTACCTGAAAAGATGATGAAACTTTGATACCTGAAAAGATGATGAAACTTTGGTACCTGAAAAGATGATGAAACTTTGGTACCGAAAAGATGATGAAACTTTGGTACCTGAAAATATGATGAAACTTTGCTGCCTGAAAAGATGATGAAACTTTGGTACCTGAAAAGATGGTGAAACTTTGGTGCCTGAAAAGATGATGAAACTTTGTTACCTGAAAATATGATGAAACTTTGGTACCTGAAAATATGATGAAACTTTGGTACCTGAAAAGATGATGAAACTTTGCTGCCTGAAAAGATGATGAAACTTTGCTGCCTGAAAAGATTATGAAACTTTGGTACCTGAAAATATTATGAAACTTTGGTACCTGAAAAGATGATGAAACTTCGGTACCTGAAAAGATGATGAAACTTTGGTACCTGAAAAGATGATGAAAGTTTGGTACCTGAAAAGATGATGAAACTTTGGTACCTGAAAAGATGATGAAACTTTGTTACCTGAAAATATGATGAAACTTTGGTCCCTGAAAATATGATGAAACTTTGGTACCTGAAAATATGATGAAACTTTGGTACCTGAAAAGATGATGAAACTTTTCTGCCTGAAAAGATTATGAAACTTTGGTACCTGAAAATATTATGAAACTTTGGTTCCTGAAAAGATGATGAAACTTCGGTACCTGAAAAGATGATGAAACTTTGGTACCTGAAAAGATGATGAAACTTTGGTACCTGAAAAGATGATGAAACTTTGGTACCTGAAAAGATGATGAAACTTTGGTACCTGAAAAGATGATGAAACTTTGGTACCTGAAAAGATGATGAAACTTTGGCACCTGAAAAGACGATGAAACTTTGGTATCTGAAAATATGATAAAACTTTGGTACCTGAAAAGATGATGAAAGTTTGGTACCTGAAAAGATGATGAAACTTTGGTACCTGAAAAGATTATGAAACTTTGGTACCTGAAAATATTATGAAACTTTGGTACCTGAAAAGATGATGAAACTTCGGTACCTGAAAAGATGATGAAACGTTGGTACCTGAAAAGATGATGAAACTTTGATACCTGAAAAGATGATGAAACTTTGGTAGCTGAAAAGATGATGAAACTTTGGTACATGAAAAGATGATGAAACTTTGGTTCCTGAAAATATGATGAAACTTTGGTACCTGAAAAGATGATGAAACTTTTATACCTGAAAAGATGATGAAACTTTGGTGCCTGCAAAGATGATGAAAGTTTGGTACCTGAAAAGATGATGAAACTTTGGTACCTGAAAAGATGATGAAACTTTGGTACCTGAAAATATGATGAAACTTTGCTGCGTGAAAAGATGATGAAACTTTGGTACCTGAAAAGATGATGAAACTTTGGTTCCTGAAAAGATGATGAAACTTTGGAACCTGAAAATATGATGAAACTTTGGTACCTGAAAAGATGATGAAACTTTGACACCTGAAAAGATGATGAAACTTTGGTCCATGAAAAGATGATAAAACTTTGGTACCTGAAAAGATGATGAAACTTTGGTACCTGAAAAGATGATGAAACTTTGGTACCTGAAAAGATGATGAAACTTTGGTACCTACAAAGATGATGAAACTTTCTACCTGAAAAGATGATGAAACTTTGGTACCTGACAAGATGATGAAACTTTGGTTCCTGACAAGATGATGAAACTTTGGTACCTGAAAAGATGATAAAACTTTGGTACCTGAAAAGATGATGAAAGTTTGGCACCTGAAAAGATGATGAAACTTTGGTACCTGAAAAGATGATGAAACTTTGGTACCTGAAAAGATGATAAAACTTTGGTACCTGAAAAGATGATGAAAGTTTGGGACCTGAAAATATGATGAAACCTTGGTACCTGACAAGATGATGAAACTTCGGTACCTTTAAAGATGATGAAACTTTGGTACCTGAAAAGATGATGAAACTTTGGTACCTGAAAAGATTATGTAACTTTGGTACCTGAAAAGATGATGAAACTTTGGTACCTGAAAAGATGAAGAAACTTTGCTGCCTGAAAAGATGATGAAAGTTTGGTACCTGAAAAGATGATGAAACTTTGATACCTGAAAAGATGATGAAACTTTGGTACCTGAAAAGATGATGAAACTTTGGTACCTGAAAAGATGATGAAACTTTGGTACCTGAAAAGATGATGAAACTTTGGTACCTACAAAGATGATGAAACTTTCTACCTGAAAAGATGATGAAACTTTGGTACCTGAAAAGATGATGAAACCTTGGTACCTGACAAGATGATGAAACTTTGGTTCCTGACAAGATGATGAAACTTTGGTACCTGAAAAGATGATAAAACTTTGGTACCTGAAAAGATGATGAAAGTTTGGCACCTGAAAAGATGATGAAACTTTGGTACCTGAAAAGATGATGAAACTTTGATACCTGAAAAGATGATGAAACTTTGATACCTGAAAAGATGATGAAACTTTGGTACCTGAAAAGATGATGAAACTTTGGTACCTGACAAGATGATGAAACTTTGGTACCTGAAAAGATGATGAAACTTTCATACCTGAAAAGATGATGAAACCTTGGTACCTGAAAAGATGATGAAACTTTGTTAGCTGAAAAGATTATGAAACTTTAGTACCTGAAAATATTATGAAACATTGGTACCTGAAAAGATGATGAAACTTTGGTACCTGAAAAGATGATGAAACTTTGATACGTGAAAAGATGATGAAACTTTGATACCTGAAAAGATGATGAAACTTTGGTACATGAAAAGATGATGAAACTTTGGTACCTGAAAAGATGATGAAACTTTGATATGTGAAAAGATGATGAAACTTTGGTACCTGAAAAGATGATGAAACTTTGGTACCTGAAAAGATGATGAAACTTTGATACCTGAAAAGATGATGAAACTTTGATACCTGAAAAGATGATGAAACTTTGGTACCTGAAAAGATGATGAAACTTTGGTACATGAAAAGATGATGAAACTTTGGGACCTGAAAAGATGATGAAACTTTGGTACCTGAAAAGATGATGAAACTTTGGTACCTGAAAAGATGATGAAACTTTGGTACCTGAAAAGATGATGAAACTTTGGTACCTGAAAAGATGATGAAACTTTGGTACCTGAAAAGATGATGAAACTTTGCTGCCTGAAAAGATGATGAAAGTTTGGTACCTGTGAAGATGATGAAACTTTTCTGCCTGAAAAGATGATGAAACTTTGCTGCCTGAAAAGATGATGAAAGTTTGGTGCGTGAAAAGATGATAAAATTTTGGTACCTGAAAATATTATGAAACTTTGGTACCTGAAAAGATTATGAAACATTGGTACCTGTGAAGGAGCTGGGGCTCCCACGTCGATCGGAAGAATGGACGCGACAAAAAGCTGGAATTCATCCGAGTTGCTTTATTCAAACCAAACACTCAGGCACTCTGAAAAGCCCGTTTATCAGGCAGCAATATATATACATGTTATCCCGGAGCGTTTGCCCAGGAAAGGCGAGAGGGGGCGTGGCCCAGCGTCCTGGCTGCGGCCTGGCAAGTTGAGGGCGAGCCTGCCCGGGTATGCCGGGCATGCCCGGGCGTCCCGACCGAGGCCTGGCAAGTTGAGCACGTTCCTGCCCGGGTGTCCTGGACGAGCCCGGCATGGTGATCGCTCCACGTCCTTGATAGGTGCAAGGCGATTGTGAAAACCCAGCGGTAGCCGCTACACACGTCCCCCCAGAATCGACTTGCACCGGCAGGGTCAATTTGAGGGGGGTCCTGATGACCCGGCCGAAGCGACCCCTGGCGGGTCGTGGGAGGGGGTCCGGTGTGGTGGTGGGCGGTCAAGTGGGGGGCACCGTGGACGGGGGGCGGCCTCGCCGCGGCGGAAGGGCCACCCGTGGTGGGTGGTCGACGTCCACGTGCGCCGGCTTGAGGCGGTCCACCGCAATCCGGTCCGACCTGCCGCCGATGTCGATGACGAACGACTTGTCATCCCGTCGCAGCACCCGGAAGGGCCCGTCGTACGGCGGCCGGAGTGGCCCCCGATGTGCGTCGTGACGCACAAAAACATACTCCGCTGTGCGAAGTGCTGGGGGGACGTAGGACTGGGGGTCACCGTGGTGGGATGTTGGCACGGGGGCAAACTGTCGGGCGGCCTCCTGGAGGTCCGAGCGCTGGTGAGCTGCGGACCAGGGACTGGTAGCATCGGGCACGAATTCGCCCGGGACGCGTAGCGCCTGGCCATAGACAAGCTCGGCGGTGGATGCCTGGAGGTCCTCCTTGGGGGCCGTGCGGAGGCCCAAAAGGACCCACGGCAGCCGGTCGGCCCAACCGCCGTCTTGAAGGCCGGCCATGAGCGCGGCCTTCATGGAGCGGTGGAATCGCTCGCACAACCCGTTTGCTTGGGGGTGGTAGGCCGTAGTACGGTGGAGCTTGACCCCCAGGTTGCGGGCGACCGCGCCCCACAGCTCGGAGGTGAACTGTGGTCCGCGGTCTGACGAGATGTCCGCCAGTGCGCCGAAGCGGGCGACCCAGGTGGCGATGAAAGCCTGCGCCACGTCGGTGGTGGTGGTGGATACGAGGGGAACGGCCTCCGGCCACCTGGTGGTCCTGTCCACCATGGTGAGCAGGTGTGTGAACCCCCGTGCCGGGGGAGGGGGCCCACCAGATCCACGTTGACGTGGTCGAAACGTCGTTCGGGCACGGTGAAAGGTGCCAGCGGGGCCTGGGTGTGTCGGTGGACCTTGGCCCATTGGCAGGCCGTGCAGGTGCTGGTCCAATCGCGGACGTCCCGACTAAGGCCATACCAGACGAATCGTGCCGACACCAGCTTCTGGGAAGCTTTCCGGCCCGGGTGGGAAAGGCCGTGGAGGGAGGCGAAGATGCGGCGTTGCCAGGTGACGGGCACGATGGGGCGAGGCTGGCCTTGGGAGACGTCGCAGAGCAGGACAGTGTCCGCGAAGGGGATGTCGGCCAGGCGGAGGCCCGTGTCCGCCGCCCGGAGGGCTTGCACCGTGGTGTCGGTGGTTTGGTCCGCCGCCATAAGCGCAAAGTCCACGCCCAGGTGGACCGCGTTCGCGCTGGCCCGGGAAAGACAGTCGGCCACGGCGTTGTTTTTGCCGGCGACGTGCCGGATGTCCGTGGTAAACTCCGACACGGCGGAGAGGTGGCGCTGTTGGCGGGCCGACCACGGCTCCGTGACCTTGGCCATGGCGTAAACCAATGGCTTGTGGTCGACGAACGCCGTGAAAGGTCGGCCCTCCAGGAGGTGGCGGAAATGGTGGACGGCCAGGTGTAGACCGAGGAGCTCCCGGTCAAACGTGCTGTATTTGAGCTCGTTCGGCCGGAGCTGCCGGCTGAAAAAAGCGAGTGGCTGCCAAACCCCGTTCACCCATTGCTCATGTACGGCACCCACCGCGTAGTCGGAGGCATCCGTGGTGAGGGCGATGGGAGCGTTGAGCACCGGGTGAGCGAGCAGTGTTGCATCGGCGAGGGCCCGCTTTGAGCTTTGGAAGGCCGTATCCATTGCTGCGGACCAGGCGATGTCGTGCTTGGCCGGCTTGCCCCGGAGGGCTTCGTAGAGGAGCCGCATGAGTTGAGCAGCGAGGGGCACGAAGCGGTGATAAAAATTCACCATTCCCAGGAATTCCTGCAGGGCCTTTATGGTGCGGGGACGCGGGAACATGGTGATGGCCTCGACCTTGGTTGGCAGTGGCACGGCCCCGTTCTTGGTGATGTGGTGGCCCAAAAAATCAACGGCCGTCGTGCCGAAGTGGCATTTGGCCGGGTTGACGATGAGGCCGTGCTCGCTGAGGCGCCCGAAC
The DNA here is from genome assembly GCF_964187855.1 of Myxine glutinosa. Taxonomy (NCBI): domain Eukaryota; kingdom Metazoa; phylum Chordata; class Myxini; order Myxiniformes; family Myxinidae; genus Myxine; species Myxine glutinosa. The sequence goes on from NC_136267.1 coordinate 50,806,976, forward strand.
AGTGTTCGGAGGTGGAGGAGGTGCTCGGCCCGGGATGTGCTGGCGACGAGGATGTCGTCCAGGTAAACGAAAAGGAACGGCAGGTCACGCAGCACGCCGTCCATCAAGCGCTGGAATGCCTGACCCGCGTTCTTGAGACCAAACGGCATCCGCAAGAATTCGAATAAGCCGAACGGCGTGATGACTGCCGTTTTAGGGACGTCGGCCGCCCTGACAGGTACCTGGTGATATCCCCGTATGAGATCAATTTTCAAAAAAATGACCCGTCCCACCAGACGGGCGGAGAAGTCTTGGATATGCGGGATCGGGTACCTGTCGGGGGTGGTAGCGTCATTGAGACGGCGGTAGTCGCCACACGGGCGCCATCCACCCCCCGGCCTTGGCACGATGTGCAGTGGCGAGGCCCACGCGCTATCGGAGCGCCGCACGATGCCGAGGTGCTCCAACGCGTCGAATTCGGCCTTCGCCACGGCGAGCTTGGCTGGGTCGAGGCGGCGGGCCCTGGCGTAGACCGGCGGGCCCATGGTTGGTATGTGGTGCTCGATCCCATGCCGTACTGCGACGGCCGAAAACGTCGGCCGCGTGAGGGCCGGGAACTCCGTGAGCAGGCGAGCAAACTCGTTCGCCGCCGGGACGGCGCATGCCAGCTCGGTCGGCACGGAGCTGCTCAATGTGCATACCAGGGAGCTGAAGGTTTCGGCGTTGATTAAACGACGCCGTTGGACGTCCACCAGCAGTCCGTGTGCGCAGAGGAAGTCGGCGCCTAGCAGAGCCATGGGCACGTTTGCGGTTACAAACGTCCAAGCAAAGCGTTGGCCGCCGAAGCAGAGGGTGACGTTGCGTGGGCCGAAGGTGCGGATGGTCGATCCGTTGGCCGCAACCAAGGAGGGGCCGCAAACCGCGGATTGCCTGTCCTGGTCAGAGGCGGGTATGACGCTGTAGCGGCTAACGCTGGGTTTTCACAATCGCCTTGCACCTATCAAGGACGCGGAGCGATCACCATGCCGGGCTCGTCCAGGACGCCCGGGCAGGCCCGCACTCAACTTGCCAGGCCTCGGTCGGGATGCCCGGGCAGGCTCGCCCTCAACTTGCCAGGCCGCAGCCAGGACGCTGGGCCACGCCCCCTCTCGCCTTTCCTGGGCAAACGCTCCTGGATAATATCTATATTATAATAGCCGTAGATGATTCTGTCTGTCTGTCTGTCTGTCTATCTGTTGGGTGTCTGTCCGGGGTGTGGCTTACTCGGTTTGCAGAGTAGCTCCACCCATAGCTCCACCCATTCTGGGAGTGGCTATAAACAAATATCCACCATTTTATTAACTCGCATAGCTTTGAGTCCTGTTTTGTAGGCCCGTGGTGTCTTGCTCTCCCCCAGTTTTATTTCAAATCAAATTCGATAAATCATTTCATTTTTCACAGTCGCTAACATAGTTTTAGACTCGGTTGAAAAAAAACGGGAAGAAAATCCGATGAAAGTTGCCGTTTATAGAACGAAATGAATTCTCAAAGGCCTGTAACTTCAAGGCCATTGAGTCTCTCTCACGCCTTTATCTCCAATCTAACTCACCATATGATTTCATTTTTATCGATGGTTTTACTTTTAGACTCGGTGTCAGCAATAATTGAGAACAATCCACACACGCGGGAAAATGCAGAGATATATTTTTTAAAATCGCGTCATGGTGTATCATACACCGCCCAACATGACACCACCGGCAATGTGTCGATATATATTAAAAATTCGCTTTTGCTTTTCCGTTATGATATATTACTATTTCGTTTGATGATAGTCGTCACAAAAACGTCAACAATGATGCCGACATATATTTCTTCGTTTTTATTTCATTCAACATATTAGCCGGAAGTAAAATATGTTTCAGGAAATTACCGAGAGATATTTCTTCGTTTTTTTTATTAGTTATGTGCGCATACACTTTAAATAGGTTTATTTGAAATCTTTAATTTTCCACAAACATTCCACACACGCGGGAAAATGCAGAGATATATTTTTTAAAATCGCGTCATGGTGTATCATACACCGCCCAACATGACACCGACGGCAATGTGTCGATATCTATTTTAAATTCGATATATCAATTCATTTTTCACAGTCGCTAACATAGTTTTAGACTCGGTTGAAAAAAAACGAGAAGAAAATCCGATGAAAGTTGCCGTTTATAGAACGAAATGAATTCTCAAATGCCTGTAACTTCAAGGCCATTGAGTCTCTCTCACGCCTTTATCTCCAATCTAACTCACCATATGATTTCATTTTTATCGATGGTTTTAGAGTCGGTGTCAGCAATAATTTAGAACATTCCACACACGCGGGAAAATGCAGATATATTTTTTAAAATCGCGTCATGGTGTATCATACACCGCCTAACATGACACCGACGGCAACGTGTCGATACATATTAAAAATTCGATATATCATTTCATTTTTCACAGTCGCTAACATAGTTTTCGACTCGGTTGAAAAAAAACGGGAAGGAAATCCAATGAAAGTTGCCGTTTATAGAACGAAATGAATTCTCAAACGCCTGTAACTTCAACTTCAAGGCCATTGAGTCTCTCTCACGCCTTTATCTCCAATCTAACTCACCATATGATTTCATTTTTATCGATGGTTTTGGACTCGGTGTCAGCAATAATTGAGAACATTCCACACACGCGGGAAAATGCAGAGATATATTTTTAAAAATCGCGTCATGGTGTATCATACACCGCCCAACATGACACCGACGGCAACGTGTCGATATATATTAAAAATTCGCTTTTGCTTTTCCGTTAAGATATATTACTTTTTCGTTTGATGACAGTCGTCACAAAAACGTCAACAATGATGCCGACATATATTTCTTCGTTTTTATTTAATTCAACATTATTAGCCGGAAGTAAAATATGTTTCAGGAAATTACCGAGAGATATTTCTTCGTTTTTTAAAATTAGTTATGTGCGAATACACTTTAAATAGGTTTATTTGAAATCTTTAATTTTCCACAATATAATTTACTTGCCATTTATCATTTGATGATTACGAGACAAATTCCTCTTGAGGATCGTGACAATTCATGCGCTGCGTGGAAACTTCTATTTCCAAAATGAATGAGACGATCGATGAAGAACGCAGACTTGAACAGGATGCAGCAAGAAAACGAATGAGACGGGCGAACGAGTCCATCGACGAACGTCAATGCAAACTTGCGGGGTCACCCGTGGGAATCCCACGGGCATGGATGTGTGTGACATTTCGACATATTGAGTTAGATGCTGCACATTCATTTTTACAAAATGGTTACTGGCAAGTCATCAGATCCAGAAATGGTGTAAAAACCACCGTTTAGAGGCCATTTTTCCCCGCAAAGCGGGGGTTGGCCTTTTCGGGGACCGTGGTAGTTGTTGTTTTTTTGTCCCCTTTTTGAAGCAATGTTTTACGGCCGGATGCCCTTCCTGACGCCAACCCCTTTTGCCGCCTTCAACGACAAACAGGGAATTACCAGTGAACTGGTACTCAATTAGCCGACCTCGGAAGGAATGACAGGCTGAGTCAACCCCCCTGGCATTAATTCGGCGATCGACCGAGATTCGAACCCAGGATCCTAAGCCGGCACCCTAGCCGCTAGCCCAACACCAGAAATGGTGTCATGAACACAATTTATTTACGCACAAGCACAAAAGCAAGACGGGCCGATTTCCGATTCCGACGGGCCGACGGGCGAGACGGGCCGATTTCCGATTCCGACGGGCCGATTTGGAGCAAGAAAAAGAACGAGACGGGAGAAAAAGGAGAGAAACGAGACGGGGAAAGCCGATTGGAGAGGCGAGTGAGGCGCGATTGGAGAGGAGTGTGAGGCGCGATTGGAGAGGAGTGTGAGGCACGATTGGAGAGGAGTGTGAGGCGTGATTGGAGAGGAGTGTGAGGCACGATTGGAGAGGAGTGATTGGAGGGGAGTGTGAGGCACGATTGGAGAGGAGTGTGAGGCACGATTGGAGAGGAGTGTGAGGCGCGATTGGAGAGGAGTGTGAGGCGCGATTGGAGAGGAGTGTGAGGCGCGATTGGAGAGGCGTGTGAAGGATTGCAGAGGAGAGGAGTGTGAGGGATTGGAGAGGTGAGGGATTGGAATGGAGAGGGATGTGAGGGTTTGGAGAGGAGAGGAGTGCTAGGTGGAGAGAGGAGAGTGTCAGGTGGAGACAGGAGAGTGTCAGGTGGAGACAGGAGAGTGTCAGGTGGAGAGGAGTGAGGGGTCACATATTATGTGAAATAACTAAATTCACACCATTTCTGGATCTGATGACTTGCCAGTAACCATTTTGTAAAAATGAATGTGCAGCATATAACTCAATATGTCGAAATGTCACACACATCCATGCCCGTGGGATTCCCACGGGTGACCCCGCTAGTGTATATATATTGATGCCCGATAAACGGGCTTTTCAGAGTGCCTGAGTGTTTGGTTTGAATAAAGCAACTCGGATGAATTCCAGCTTTTTGTCGCGTCCATTCTTCCGATCGATGTGGGAGCCCCAGCTCCTTCATTGGTGACCTACTGACATGGACACGGCAATCGCCCTTAAACTGCCTACCTTCTGGGAGGCTCACGCGGCGGTTTGGTTCGCACAGGCGGATTCCCTGTTTGCCCTGCGAGGCATCACGGCCGACGACACCCGCTTCCACCATGTGGTAGCAGCGCTCGGTTCGGCCACCGCGGCCCGCGCCCTGAGCCTCCTCGAGAGCCCACCAGCCGCTGACAAATACGGCGCGATTAAGAAGCTTCTCCTCGACGCTTTCGTCCTCCCATCGGCGGAACGCGCACGGCGCCTGCTCGACCTGCCCGAGCTCGGCGACACGCGCCCTTCCGAGCGAATGGACTACATGCTTTCACTGCTCGGCGAGCACTCTCCGGCATTGCTGTTCCGGGAGCTGTTCCTCCGTCAGCTGCCTAACCCGGTACGCCTCGCCCTGGCAAGCACGACGATCACAGATCCCCGGGCCCTTGCCAGAGAAGCCGACAAGATCTCCGCCGCAGGTCAGCGCATCGCAGCGGCGACATGGGACCCACCGCCGTCCGACGCAACACCCATGGCGCCCGAGCACCCGGCACGGTCGACGACCGAACTGCCGACGCAATTGGCGGCCGCTACACCGAGCCGACCACCTCCAGCACGACGACCGGGGCCTCCACCTGACCAAGCGTGGTGTTACTATCATGCCAGGTTCGGACAGAAGGCCCGGACATGCCGACCCCCGTGCACCTTCGGCAGGCCGGGAAACGGCCGGGCCGGCGTTCATTACCAGCCATGAGCGCCGGCCACACGGGCAACTTACTGTTCATCACGGATAAAGCGTCCGGACGGCGCTTCCTGTGCGACACCGGCGCCCAACTGAGCGTCATACCCGCCTCTGACCAGGACAGGCAATCCGCGGTTTGCGGCCCCTCCTTGGTTGCGGCCAACGGATCGACCATCCGCACCTTCGGCCCACGCAACGTCACCCTCTGCTTCGGCGGCCAACGCTTTGCTTGGACGTTTGTAACCGCAAATGTGCCCATGGCTCTGCTAGGCGCCGACTTCCTCTGCACACACGGACTGCTGGTGGACGTCCAACGGCGTCGTATAATCAACGCCGAAACCTTCAGCTCCCTGGTATGCACATTGAGCAGCTCCGCGCCGACCGAGCTGGCATGCGCCGTCCCGGCGGCGAACGAGTTTGCTCGCCTGCTCACGGAGTTCCCGGCCCTCACGCGGCCGACGTTTTCAGCCGCCGCAGTACGGCATGGGATCGAGCACCACATACCAACCACGGGCCCGCCGGTCTACGCCAGGGCCCGCCGCCTCGACCCAGCCAAGCTCGCCGTGGCGAAGGCCGAATTCGACGCGTTGGAGCACCTCGGCATCGTGCGGCGCTCCGATAGCGCGTGGGCCTCGCCACTGCACATCGTGCCAAAGCCGGGGGGTGGATGGCGCCCGTGTGGTGACTACCGCCGTCTCCATGACGCTACCACCCCCGACAGGTACCCGATCCCGCATATCCAAGACTTCTCCGCCCGTCTGGCGGGACAGGTCATTTTTTCGAAAATTGATCTCATACGGGGATATCACCAGGTACCTGTCAGGGCGGCCGACGTCCCTAAAACGGCAGTCATCACGCCGTTCGGCTTATTCGAATTCTTGCGGATGCCGGTTGGTCTCAAGAACGCGGCTCAGGCGTTCCAGCGCTTGATGGACGGCGTGCTGCGTGACCTGCCGTTCCTTTTCGTTTACCTGGACGACATCCTCGTCGCCAGCACGTCCCGGGCCGAGCACCTCCTCCACCTCCGAACACTGTTCGGGCGCCTCAGCGAGCACGGCCTCATCGTCAACCCGGCCAAATGCCACTTCGGCACGACGGCCGTTGATTTTTTGGGCCACCACATCACCAAGAACGGGGCCGTGCCACTGCCAACCAAGGTCGAGGCCATCACCACGTTCCCGCGTTCCCGCACCATAAAGGCCCTGCAGGAATTCCTGGGAATGGTGAATTTTTATCACCGCTTCGTGCCCCGCGCTGCTCAACTCATGCGGCCCCTCTACGAAGCCCTCCGGGGCAAGCCGGCCAAGCACGACATCGCCTGGTCCGCAGCAATGGATGCGGCCTTCCAAAGCTCAAAGCGGGCCCTCGCCGACGCAACACTGCTCGCTCACCCGGTGCTCAACGCTCCCATCGCCCTCACCACGGATGCCTCCGACTACGCGGTGGGCGCCGTACATAAGCAATGGGTGAACGGGGTTTGGCAGCCACTCGCTTTTTTCAGCCGGCAGCTCCGGCCGAACGAGCTCAAATACAGCACGTTTGACCGGGAGCTCCTCGGTCTACACCTGGCCGTCCGCCATTTCCGCCACCTCCTGGAGGGCCGACCTTTCACGGCGTTCGTCGACCACAAGCCGTTGGTTTACGCCATGGCCAAGGTCACGGAGCCATGGTCGGCCTGCCAACAGCGCCACCTCTCCGCCGTGTCGGAGTTTACCACGGACATCCGGCACGTCGCCGGCAAAAACAACGCCGTGGCCGACTGTCTTTCCCGGGCCAGCGCGAACGCGGTCCACCTGGGCGTGGACTTTGCGCTTATGGCGGCGGACCAAACCACCGACACCATGGTGCAAGCCCTCCGGGCGGCGGACACGGGCCTCTGCCTGGCCGATATCCCCTTCGCGGACACTGTCCTGCTCTGCGACGTCTCCCAAGGCCAGCCTCGCCCCATCGTGCCCGTCACCTGGCAACGCCGCATCTTCGCCTCCCTCCACGGCCTTTCCCACCCGGGCCGGAAAGCTTCCCAGAAGCTGGTGTCGGCGCGATTCGTCTGGCACGGCCTTCGTCAGGATGTCCGCGATTGGACCAGCACCTGCACGGCCTGCCAACGGGCCAAGGTCCACCGACACACCCAGGCCCGCTGGCACCTTTCACCGTGCCTGAACGACGTTTCGACCACGTCAACGTGGATCTGGTGGGCCCCCTCCCACCGTCACGGGGGTTCACACACCTGCTCACCATGGTGGACAGGACCACCAGGTGGCCGGAGGCCGTTCCCCTCGTCTCCACCACCACCGCCGACGTGGCGCAGGCTTTCATCGCCACCTGGGTCGCCCGCTTCGGCGCACCGGCGGACATCTCGTCAGACCGCGGACCACAGTTCACCTCCGAGCTGTGGGGCGCGGTCGCCCGCAACCTGGGGGTCAAGCTCCACCGTACTACGGCCTACCACCCCCAAGCAAACGGGTTGTGCGAGCGATTCCACCGCTCCATGAAGGCCGCGCTCATGGCCGGCCTTCAAGACGGCGGTTGGGCCGACCGGCTGCCGTGGGTCCTTTTGGGCCTCCGCACGGCCCCCCAAGGAGGACCTCCAGGCATCCACCGCCGAGCTTGTCTATGGCCAGGCGCTACGTGTCCCGGGCGAATTCGTGCCCGACGCTACCAGTCCCTGGTCCGCAGCTCACCAGCGCTCGGACCTCCAGGAGGCCGCCCGATGGTTTGCCCCCATGCCAACATCCCACCACGGTGACCCCCAGTCCTACGTCCCCCCAGCACTTCGCACAGCGGAGTATGTTTTTGTGCGTCACGACGCACATCGGGGGCCACTCCGGCCGCCGTACAACGGGCCCTTCCGGGTGCTGCGACGGGACGACAAGTCGTTCGTCATCGACATCGGCGGCAGGTCGGACCGGATTGCGGTGGACCGCCTCAAGCCGGCGCACGTGGACGTCGACCACCCACCACGGGTGGCCTTCCGCCGCGGCGAGGCCGCCCCCCGTCCACGGTGCCCCCCACTCGACCGCCCACCACCACACCGGACCCCCTCCCACGACCCGGCAGGGGTCGCTTCGGCCGGGTCATCAGGACCCCCCTCAAATTGACCCTGCCGGTGCAAGTCGATTCTGGGGGGACGTGTGTAGCGGCTACCGCTGGGTTTTCACAATCGCCTTGCACCTATCAAGGACGCGGAGCGATCACCATGCCGGGCTCGTCCAGGACGCCCGGGCAGGCCCGCGCTCAACTTGCCAGGCCTCGGTCGGGACGCTGGGCCACGCCCCCTCTCGCCTTTCCTGGGCAAACGCTCCTGGATAATATTGTTGTGGATATGAGAATGTTTTTTTATTTTATTGTTGTGGTAAAATGTTGTTGTAAAAGGTTGTTGTAAAATATCACCCCTCCTCCCTCCGTTTGTGGTTGTATAAAGGTCAAAGGGCGTTCCCGTAGTTAGTCCATAAAACATACATGCAGGACACGATATATCTTTTTTGACAGTTATATCCTTATTATGTGTCTTAGTGTAAGGCTGTGTCTTCCATTAATTGAAATACTCCATTGCACCAGTGAAAGAGAATAGATCCCCTTTCCTTCCCATCCCCAAAATCTCCCTTTCCTTCCCATCCCCAAAACTTCCATTTCCATATTACATCCCCTCTCGTCATTGCTGAGCCCTCGATTCCACAATCACCTCCCCTCCAATAACCGCCATTGACCATGTGCTTGAGTCGCAGAAGAAAGGCGTGTCTCCACCTCGTCAGAGGGGAGGAGGGGCGTGCCCGCCCGTCGTCATCCAGGGCGGAGCCCGAGGGTCGCGCGACCAACCAGGGCCGAGGTGAGCACCCCGATGGGCGTGTCCAAAACGCCGGCGGCGTAATCGCTGGAGGCGCTATAAAAGGCGCAAACGGAAGTGAGTAGAGAGTTGGTCTGGGTTGGTCTGAGTCGGTTGCCAGAGGAGGGTCAGTGGTTGCGTTGGTTGCGGTGGTAAGAAGTCGGTGGTGAGAAGTGGTGGCGTCGAGGGATCAGTGGTTGTGTTGGTCGCGTTGAGTTGTCAATGGTGAGGAGACACCAGGGCCAAGAGAGAGAAGGTGCCAAGGGCCATTACCAGCAGTTGCGCCAGAGACGGCAGACGCGCCCTGAGCTGAGCCAGAGAGGCAGCGTTGACTCCACCAGGCAGCTTCAACCCGTTACCCCGTGGGGACCAAATAGCGGTGGCATCGGTGGCCGTCGAGGTCCAGCCGACGTCCCGTGCGGGATCAAGCCCGAACCATCTGCCCCCAGCTGAACCTTCCCATTCCTCCTTCCAACATTCATTCCATTCCATCCTTCTTGTATACGTGAGTTTGTTTTGTTTGTTCTGTCCCTGGGTATTTAATTAAGTCTGTAGGTAAGCTAAAATTTGCACTGTGTCACCTGCGTCTTATGTGTTGTAAATAAAACTTGATTGCTCCTTTTTGCTTGTGTGTGTAAATAATAAACCCCATTACTCGTCTGTACGTCTTCTCGTTTTATTCCTTTTCCTCTTGCATTGCGTCGTTTTTGTATTTTCCCTCATTGAGCAGCTGTGGTGCGATACGGCCAAAGTTCTGGGTGAATCGGGTGAGTCAGGGATCCTGTAACGGTCGCGGCAATACCAAACCGCTCGGTAACTAACATCTTAATCCGCGATCTGTAACAATTGGTGTCAGGAGTGGGATTAAAATGTTAGTTACCGAGCGGTTTGGTATTGCCGCGACCGTTACAGGATCCCTGACTCACCCGATTCACCCAGAACTTTGGCCGTATCGCACCACAGCTGCTCAATGAGGGAAAAGACAAAAACGATGCAATGCAAGAGGAAAAGGAATAAAACGAGAAGACGTACAGACGAGTAATGGGGTTTATTATTTACACACACAAGCAAAAAGGAGCAATCAAGTTTTATTTACAACACATAAGACGCAGGTGACACAGTGCAAATTTTAGCTTACCTTAGGGCATACTTATTACCTTGGCGGGTGCGAGGCAGCGGTCCTAGAATATCCATAGCCACCCGCTCAAGGGGGGCCCCCACCTGATGTAATTGAAGGGGGGCCCTAATCCTCCATGCTGGTCCCTTTTTGGTAGAACAGGCGTCGCATCCCCGACACCAGTCCTGTATGTCGCGCCCCATATTCACCCAATAGAACCTCCAGCGGACCCGAGATATTGTCTTTGTCCTGCCCAAATGGCTGCCGGAGCGGGTACCATGCACCTGTTGCAATATGACGTTCTTGAATTTGTCAGGGACTATCACCAGCCAGGAAGTTCTATCAGAGGGAACCTCCACCCACTTGCGATACAAGATGTTGCCTTTCAATTCCAGGGTCTGCCACTGAGCCCAATACGCCTTTGTTTGCGCCCCGAGGGGGGTGACCTCTTCCCCCTTTGGTCTTTGCCCAAATTTGACCCAATTGAACACTGGCCCCAGGACAGGATCCTCCTGCTGGGCCGTGCTCCATGCCAAATCTCCAAATTCCTCGTCCGCGGTTAGTGGCAAAATTGGCCCTCTCACCCGGGTTGCCCGGACGACGGGAATCGGGGCAGAATCGCCCAATTGCTCCCTCTCCTCGTGTCTCGCACAAAATTTACAGTTTTCCCCCAGACAAGGACGCCGAGAGAGTGCGTCCGCATTACCATGGGCCTTCCTGGCCCTATGGGCCACATCAAAATCGTACTGCTGCAACTTTTCCAACCACCTTGCAATTTGGCCCTCCGGTTCCTTGAACCGAAGGAGCCATTGCAAGGAGGAATGGTCAGTTCTAACCAAAAATTTCCGCCCGTACAGGTATGGGTGGAAATGGTTCATGGCAGCCAGCATGGCCAATAACTCTTTGCGAGTGACGCAATAATTTCACTCGGGCCTACTTAAGGCCCGACTATAGTAACCAATCACTCTCTCCACGCCCTCCTGTGTCTGAGCCAAAACTGTGCCCAATCCTTCCTGGCTCGCATCCGTGTCCAGGGTAAATGCCCCATCACTAGTGGGGTAAGCTAGAAGGGGTGCGGATGTTAGACACCCCTTCAATTTTTGGAAGGCCTCGTGGCACTCCCGTGTCCAATTAAATCGCGTCCCCTTCTCCGTAAGCCGGTGGAGGGGACGGGCCAACTCCGCAAATTTCGCCACAAAGCGCCGGTAGTAGGAGCAGAGTCCCAAAAATCCCCGCACCTCCTTGATGGTACGTGGTGCGGGCCACTCCTCTACCGCTTTAATTTTGTCTGGGTCCGTTTTTACCCCCTCGCGGCCGATCACGTGACCTAGATAGGCCACCTCTCTTGCAAACAAAGTGCACTTACTCGGGTTCAGCTTCAACCCTGCCTGTCTGAGGCACCCGAACACCTGGTCCAAATTAGCTACTGCCTGGGGGAACGTTTTGGCATGTACTAGGACGTCATCCAGGTACACCAGGCATGATTGCCATGGCATGCCGCCTAGTACATGCTCCATCAATCTTTCAAAGGTGGCGGGGGCGTTACACAAACCAAACGGCATCACAGTAAACTGATACAGTCCCTTACCTGTGGAAAATGCCGTTTTCTCCTTCCCTGCCCTATCCATTTCCACCTGCCAATACCCACTCTTGAGGTCCAAAGTCGAGAACCAATTTGAGCCCGCAACGGCATCGAGGGTGTCATCAATTCTTGGCAGGGGATATGAGTCCTTGAGTGTCACGTTGTTTAGCTGGCGATAGTCCACGCAGAAACGCGTGGTCCCATCCTTCTTTTTGACCAGCACAACAGGTGACATCCAAGGACTTCCCGAGGGCTCGATCACACCTGTGTCGAGCATTTTTTCAACCTGCTCGTCAGCTTCCGCCCTCTTGCTCCAAGGGAGCCGTCGGGCGGCCTGACGAATAGGCCGGGCCTCACCGGTGTGGATCTGATGTTTCACCAGGCCCGTACGTCCAATATCCTCGGGTCCGCCGGAGGTTCTATTGGGTGAATATGGGGCGCGACATACAGGACTGGTGTCGGGGATGCGACGCCTGTTCTGCCAAAAAGGGACCAGCACGGAGGATGAGGGCCCCCCTTCAATTACATCAGGTGGGGGGCCCCCTTGAGCGGGTGGCTATGGATATTCTAGGACCGCTGCCCCGCACCCGCCAAGGTAATAAGTATATCCTCGTTGTAATGGACTATTTCACCAAGTGGCCGGAGGCCTATGCCCTCCCCAACCAAGAAGCAGGGGTGGTAGCACAGGCCTTCGTAGAAGGATTTGTATGTCGGCACGGGATTCCACAGGAGCTGCACACCGATCAGGGACGAAATTTTGAGAGCCAATTACTAAAAGATGTGTGCAGACTCCTGTCAATTCGGAAAACAAGAACCACGCCCTTGCGGCCACAATCTGACGGGATGGTGGAACGGTTCAACAGAACATTGATACAACAACTGGCATTGTTCACCACCACCCGTCAGGATGACTGGGACGAACATCTCCCGTACCTGTTGATGGCCTACCGAACTAGCCAGCACGGGGCCACCGCATGCAGTCCAGCGTTGCTTATGTATGGGCGGGAGTTACGGGCTCCCGCCGACTTGCTATGCGGTCCCGTGCCAGACACCACGGATACACCGCCGAGGGAGGGTTACGCACGTCACCTGGAGGAAGGCATGGAGCGGGTCCATGCCTTCGCCCGCCGCCAGCTCCATCTGGCGGGAGCCAAGATGAAGCGCAGGTACGACGACCGGAGCCAGGGGAGTCAATACGCTCCGGGGATGAAGATTTGGTTCTTTAATCCCCGGAGGCGGAAGGGAAGGTGCCCAAAACTCACCTCCCCCTGGCAAGGCCCAGGAGTCGTCCTGTCGCAAATCTGTGACGTGGTCATTAAGATCAAAATGGGGCCACGGACCCCCCCTCGGATCGTCCATGCCGACCGGATAAGACCTTATGCCGGCGAGCAGGCGCCCTCATGGATCGCCTCGGCTCTAGATGCCGAGGCAGGACCCAGTACCTCTTGCGACGGGGGCTCGTAGCGTCAGAGGACTGGGGGGATGGTAGTGAGAGATGCCCCGATGTGGTGGGATGGCAACTCTGTCATCCCTCACGAGTGGGGCAAATGCGCTATAGTTTATGGGGTTGATGGCAGTGAAAACGAGCCAGGGAGGGCTTGGTTATATTGATAGGGATCTAGCGAAGATGACAGTAGGTAACATTAAGGTTTAGATAGTGACTGATACCTGTAGTGGGGACGCAGGTAGTTTAGTGTGGTTGATAATGACGTGGGAGCGCAATAGTTTAAAGGGACGACTGGGAAGCGCAAGTTTCAGAAGGGAGTAGTTAGCTGAGATGATGCCGTGTGTGTGAAGATTGAACAGGTGAGAATTGAACAGGTGTGATTGCACAGGTGTGCAACTGAACAGGTGAATGGAGCAGTGTATGAGGGAGTAGTGGTGATTGCGTGTTGTGTTGACCAAATGGTCCAGGAAGAGGAGGAGGGTGCAGGTGGCACCAGGTAGGATTGCACAGGTGTGCAACGACAGGTGAATGAAGGACAGGTGTATGGAATAAATGGTATGGAGTATAGGAATGGATGGTCGTGGAGTGAGTATGGTGGAAATTGTGGAGTGGAGTGGATGGTGCGAAGGTGTGAATGGGGGAAGAGTGGACCCCCATCACGGATACCCGGGGCGGGTAGTGTAAGTGTTAGGTAGAGGGTATAGGTAAATTGTGGTTGGATATTGGCATCTGTGGTGCGAGGTGAAAGAATGGTATTTGGATGGGTGCATTAGTGTTGTGGAAATGGCTGGGCGTGTAGCCTGTTAGTGTGTGTAGTTGGTTTGGGCACTCCACCACTGTGAGGATGTCAGCCAGGTGAGGCCGCAGGTGGGCTCTGGGAGCCAGGGGTGTGGATGGGGCCCGAGGATCCGGAGGACGGACCCGGGTAGCCCAGTGCCAGAGGGCACCAGGGGGTGACAGAGCCAGGAGAGGGCCTGCCCCAGTTAGTTAGGTTAGGGTGAGGAGCTAGGTAAGCTCGGGTGGCAACTGCAGTGGTGGAGGTGTGCAGGTGGGTAGACCTGCTGGGAGAGCTACACGTCGCAGCCCAGAAATTGTGCGAAGGCACCGGGAGATGAATCGGGGGAGTGAGACCCCAAATTGAGAAGCACCACAGTTTGGACAATGGGAATTGGTTTTTAGAACCCGTAGTGTAAGTTGGCCAATGGATTGGCAGGGAAAGACCCCGGGTAGTGTAAAGTGTGTTAATGTCATTTAGAAAGTAGTTAGGATGAAGTCTCCTCGCACCATCTGCATCCACTCACCTGAGGTGACAGGTACTCCGCACCATGCCATGTTTAATTATTTTTGATGCAAATGTTTTGGAATGTGAGACGCATCATGACGTGGGTGTGACATTGTGCTTTGATGTTCCATCTCTGCCTCCTTATGAGGATTGATGATGAAGTTGGTGATGGCAAATTTTGAAGTAGAGGGATTGTGGAGACGAATTTGGTATAGGGGAAATATGGGGAAGACGTGACAGTAGTGACGAATTTGTAAATGTGTAGATTTTTGTACATATGGGGTAAGGGCAAGGGTAGGGTAGGTGACAGGGGGGTGACGTACGGTAGGGACGAGCTTTCTCACTTCGCCCTCCGTACGCATTTCGCCTTGCATTGCCTTATTGATGTGTACCCTTGTGACCTTACCCCTCACTCAATTGTCTTTCCCCTTTTGTCTCCCACATGACCTGTGCGCCATTGGGTGCCGAGGGGAGCGTGCGTGGGTCGGCCATTGTGCGCCCGAAATTCCCAGAACCAGCTGTCTGCATCGATGCACCACATTATGGACCACATGCCTGTGGCCGAGCACCACTTATGGACCCCATGGGTTGGGGCATGGCCCCTCTGCTGGAACCGGCCATGAGGGCCTGAAATCTTGCTGGCGGACCTTGGTCACAGGGCACCGATGCCCCACAGGTGAACCACAGTAGTCGGCCCCTGTGGGCCATAAATAAAATAAAAACGGACACGTTAGGTGCATTCTTTTATTGCAAATAGGCCGCCAGCAAGGGAAGATGACAACACCAGGAAAATAATAATAACCAGCAGAGGGAGCCGAAGAGCAAGAGATCACCTGCAGGGTTAGGGGTTGTTGATTTTATTTTTATGGAACACTGATGAACTATGGTGACTGCACCGATTGGTGCTTGGGTGTGTATTGGTGCGTTTTTGGGTGCTTTAATGGTGCGTCGATGCAGAGCAGACTGTCTCCCCCCCAGAAAGAACAATCACAGGTCCTGGGTTAGTTTTGTAAATAAAAATAGCGTCATTGTAAATAATGCTTCCCACCGTCAGTGTATAGTTTGAAGACCATTCCGCAATTCGGTTAACTGTGGGCGTGTCTGTTAGGCAGGGTGCAATGGAGCAGCGGGACACATTTATTTATGTTTTAAAACTGTCGCACTCAGGGTCAGGTTAAAAGTAGAGGGAACTACACCTATGTGCCACACTAAGGTAAAAGTTATAGGCCCGGGACGTGCCTAAGGGGAGGAGGGTGCAGTGTTGTGGATATGAGAATGTTTTTTTTATTTTATTGTTGTGGTAAAATGTTGTTGTAAAAGGTTGTTGTAAAATATCACCCCTCCTCCCTCCGTTTGTGGTTGTATAAAGGTCAAAGGGCGTTCCCGTAGTTAGTCCATAAAACATACATGCAGGACACGATATATCTTTTTTGACAGTTATATCCTTATTATGTGTATTAGTGTAAGGCTGTGTCTTCCATTAATTGAAATACTCCATTGCACCAGTGAAAGAGAATAGATCCCCTTTCCTTCCCATCCCCAAAATCTCCCTTTCCTTCCCATCCCCAAAACCTCCATTTCCATATTACATCCCCTCTCGTCATTGCTGAGCCCTCGATTCCCAATCACCTCCCCTCCAATAACCGCCATTGACCATGTGCTTGAGTCGGAGAAGAAAGGCGTGTCTCCACCTCGTCAGAGGGGAGGAGGGGCGTGCCCGCCCGTCGTCATCCAGGGCGGAGCCCGAGGGTCGCGCGACCAACCAGGGCCGAGGTGAGCACCCCGATGGGCGTGTCCAAAACGCCGGCGGCGTAATCGCTGGAGGCGCTATAAAAGGCGCAAACGGAAGTGAGTAGAGAGTTGGTCTGAGTTGGTCTGAGTCGGTTGCCAGAGGAGGGTCAGTGGTTGCGTTGGTTGCGGTGGTAAGAAGTCGGTGGTGAGAAGTGGTGGCGTCGAGGGGTCAGTGCTTGTGTTGGTCGCGTTGAGTTGTCAATGGTGAGGAGACACCAGGGCCAAGAGAGAGAAGGTGCCAAGGGCCATTACCAGCAGTTGCGCCAGAGACGGCAGACGCGCCCTGAGCTGAGCCAGAGAGGCAGCGTTGAATCCACCAGGCAGCTTCAACCCGTTACCCCGCGGGGACCAAATAGCGGTGGCATCGGTGGCCGTCGAGGTCCAGCCGACGTCCCGTGCGGGATCAAGCCCGAACCATCTGCCCCCAGCTGAACCTTCCCATTCCTCCTTCCAACATTCAATCCATTCCATCCTTCTTGTATACATGAGTTTGTTTTGTTTGTTCTGTCCCTGGGTATTTAATTAAGTCTGTAGGTAAGCTAAAATTTGCACTGTGTCACCTGCGTCTTATGTTTTGTAAATAAAACTTGATTGCTCCTTTTTGCTTGTGTGTGTAAATAATAAACCCCATTACTCGTCTGTACGTCTTCTCGTTTTATTCCTTTTCCTCTTGCATTGCGTCGTTTTTGTCTTTTCCCTCATTGAGCAGCTGTGGTGCGATACGGCCAAAGTTCTGGGTGAATCGGGTGAGTCAGGGATCCTGTAACAGTCGCGGCAATACCAAACCGCTCGGTAACTAACATCTTAATCCGCGATCTGTAACAATATGTATATATATTGATGCCCGATAAACGGACTTTTCAGAGTGCCTGAGTGTTTGGTTTGAATAAAGCAACTCGGATGAATTCCAGCTTTTTGTTGCGTCCATTCTTCCGATCGACGTGGGAGCCCCAGCTCCTTCAACGCTCAGTTGGGCGCCGGTGTCGCACAGGAAGCGCCGTCCGGACGCTTTATCCGTGATGAACAGTAAGTTGCCTGTGTGGCCGGCGCTCATGGCTGGTAATGAACGCCGGCCCGGCCGTTTCCCGGCCTGCCGAAGGTGCACGGGGGTCGGCATGTCCGGGCCTTCTGTCCGAACCTGGCATGATAGTAACACCACGCTTGGTCAGGTGGAGGCCCCGGTCGTCGTGCTGGAGGTGGTCGGCTCGGTGTAGCGGCCGCCAATTGCGTCGGCAGTTCGGTCGTCGACCGTGCCGGGTGCTCGGGCGCCATGGGTGTTGCGTCGGACGGCGGTGGGTCCCATGTCGCCGCTGCGATGCGCTGACCTGCGGCGGAGATCTTGTCGGCTTCTCTGGCAAGGGCCCGGTGATCTGTGATCGTCGTGCTTGCCAGGGCGAGGCGTACCGGGTTAGGCAGCTGACGGAGGAACAGCTCCCGGAACAGGAATGGCGGAGAGTGCTCGCCGAGCAGTGAAAGCATGTAGTCCATTCGCTCGGAAGGGCGCGTGTCGCCGAGCTCGGGCAGGTCGAGCAGGCGCCGTGCGTGTTCCGCCGATGGGAGGGCGAAAGCGTCGAGGAGAGCTTCTTAATCGCGCCGTATTTGTCAGCGGCTGGCGGGCTCTCGAGGAGGCTCAGGGCGCGGGCAACGGTGGCCGAACCGAGCGCTGCTACCACATGGTGGAAGCGGGTGTCGTCGGCCGTGATGCCTCGCAGGGCGAACAGGGAATCCGCCTGTGCGAACCAAACCGCCGCGTGAGCCTCCCAGAAGGTAGGCAGTTTAAGGGCGACTGCCGTGTCCATGTCGGTAGGTCACCAATGAAGGAGCTACGGCTCCCACGTCGATCGGAAGAATGGACGCGACAAAAAGCTGGAATTCATACGAGTTGCTTTATTCAAACCAAACACTCAGGCACTCTGAAAAGCCCGTTTATCGGGCAGCAATATATATACATATTATCCCGGAGCGTTTGCCCAGGAAAGGCGAAAGGGGGCGTGGCCCAGCGTCCTGGCTGCGGCCTGGCAAGTTGAGGGCGAGCCTGCCCGGGCATGCCCGGGCGTCCCGACCGAGGCCTGGCAAGTTGAGCGCGGGCCTGCCCGGGCGTCCTGGACGAGCCCGGCATGGTGATCGCGCCGCGTCCTTGATAGGTGCAAGGCGATTGTGAAAACCCAGCGGTAGCCACTACACCTGAAAGGATTATGAAACATTGGTACCTGAAAAGATGATGAAACTTTGGTACCTGAAAAGATGATGAAACTTTGGTTCCTGAAAATATTATGAAACATTGGTACCTGAAAAGATGATGAAACTTTGATACCTGAAAAGATGATGAAACTTTGATACCTGAAAAGATGATGAAACTTTGGTACATGAAAACATTCACAAAAGTCACAAAGCTCCCTCTTGGGTCTTTCCAAATACCTTGCTTCCTCAACAATCTTCTCTACAAGCGGAGGCTGAAGCAACAACCTTTTCCACTTTACAATCGCAGTCTGGAATACCAGGGAGTAATGGAAGCAGATGACCCACAGTTCCAACCAATGGTGTAGCATGATGCAGTCCAAGGAATCTCTTTGGTTGGCATCACATTGAGTTTCATGATAAACAAACTACTTGTGGTTGCTGATGTGGAGTTATCGATATTATGTTGAGTCCCTGATAAGACTGTTCCTTTAGCCATTTTCGACCAATATCTCGTTAGCATTCGTTAAAATTCCTTCACTTAACACAGTTGATAAATGGTTATTTTAAGTATTACTTGTTTTTTTTTAATATAAAATTTTCCAGTTGACAGTGGCTACACGAGATTTCAGTATAAATTTGCAATTTGAGAGTTATAATCAATGTTATTTTCTTTTCTAGAACTGGCAACTCGGAAGGCTAAAAGGTAAGCTGTTCATTCTTCTACTCGCATCCAAGTCACCTCGCATCCAGGTCACCTCGCATCCAGGTCACCTCGCATCCAATATCTTGCTGATAACGTCAAAGAGCAGAGGGAACGTTTCCAAAGTGCCGGGACAAACCACGCCCCTCTACGTCACACACACGTGACACAGGGCAGGTAGAGTAACGTTCTATCTTCGTTTCCACTCCAAGTCTCCGACTGTTCCTTCACGTGGTCTCAGGTTTGAAGTTTTTGTTGTATTTGCTAACAAATATCGTGGTTATTGTAAGTTTATTTTAACTTGTGATTAATTGTAATGCTGCGTCTTCGAGCAAACCATCGTGTCTTTGGTTTGGGATTGAATTTGCGAAATCAGTTTTTCAATACAAATGTGTAAATTATGGGCTGTTAGTGTTACTGTGTTATTGTGTTAGTGTTAGAATGCGTGACCACGACGTGGAAACAATTGTAATTCATGAAACTCCAGTGAACATGTCCTAATCGGTGATGTCATAATTGTTACACTATTTTTACTACAAAATGCAACCTTCGTGGAAAGGTGGACTTTTCCAGGATGTTTTGATACATCTTGAGGATTACAGGTAATACTACTACTACTACTACTACTACTACTACTTCTAATACTACTACTATGACTACTACTACTACTATTACTAGTATTACTACGACTACTACTACTACTACTACTTCTTCTAACACTACTACTACTACTACTACTACTACTACTAATACTACTACTACTACTACTACTACTACTACTACTACTACTACTTCTTCTAATACTACTACTACTACTACTACGCCACGCCACGCCATTTTGCTGCTCCTCGAGCCGTGCTATTTTCGACATTTCCATCTCACCCTCTTCCGTTTTCGTTTGTATTTTTGGTTTATTTGGGTTATTTGAACCGAGTTGGTTCATTTTGTTACTTTACTTTGACGTTGAAGGAGCTGGGGCTCCCACGTCGATCAGAAGAATGGACGCGACAAAAAGCTGGAATTCATCTGAGTTGCTTTATTGAAATCAAACACTCAGGCACTCTGAAAACCCGTTTATCGGTCAGCAATATATATCTATTAACCCAGGGGGTTTGCCCAGGCCCGGCGCCAGGGGGCGTGGCCCAGCGTCCTGGCTGCGGCCTGGCAAGTTGAGGGCGAGCCTGCCCGGGCATGCCCGGGCATGCCCGGGCGTCCCGACCGAGGCCTGGCAAGTTGAGCGCGGGCCTGCCCGGGCGTCCTGGACGAGCCCGGCATGGTGATCGCTCCGCGTCCTTGATAGGTGCAAGGCGATTGTGAAACCCCAGCGGCAGCCGCTACACACGTCCCCCCAGAATCGACTTGCACCGGCAGGGTCAACTTGAGGGGGGTCCTGATGACCCGGCCGAAGCGACCCCTGGCGGGTCGTGGGAGGGGGTCCGGTGAGGTGGTGGGCGGTCGAGTGGGGGGCCCCGTGGACGGGGGGCGGCCTCGCCGCGGCGGAAGGGCCACCCGTGGTGGGTGGTCGACGTCCACGTGCGCCGGCTTGAGGCGGTCCACTGTAATCCGGTCCGACCTGCCGCCGATGTCGATGACGAACGACTTGTCGTCCCGTCGTAGCACCCGGAAGGGCCCGTCGTACGGCGGCTGGAGTGGCCACCGATGTGCGTCGTGACGCACAAAAACATACTCCGCTGTGCGGAGTGCTGGGGGGACGTAGGACTGGGAGTCACCGTGGTGGGATGTCGGCACGGGGGCAAACCGTCGGGCGGCCTCCTGGAGGTCCAAGCGCTGGTGAGCTGCGGACCAGGGACTGGTAGCGTCGGGCACGAATTCGCCCGGGACGCGTAGCACCTGGCCATAGACCAGCTCGGCGGTGGATGCCTGGAGGTCCTCCTTGGGGGCCGTGCGAAGGCCCAAAAGGACCCACGGCAGCCGGTCGGCCCAACCGCCGTCTTGAAGGCCGGCCATGAGCGCGGCCTTCATGGAGCGGTGGAATCGCTCGCACAACCCGTTTGCTTGGGGGTGGTAGGCCGTAGTACGGTGGAGCTTGACCCCCAGGTTGCGGGCGACCGCGCCCCACAGCTCGGAGGTGAACTGTGGGTCCGCGGTCTGACGAGATGTCCGCCGGTGCGCCGAAGCGGGCGACCCAGGTGGCGATGAAAGCCTGCGCCACGTCGGCGGTGGTGGTGGAGACGAGGGGAACGGCCTCCGGCCACCTGGTGGTCCTGTCCACCATGGTGAGCAGGTGTGTGAACCCCCGTGACGGGGGGAGGGGGCCCACCAGATCCACGTTGACGTGGTCGAAACGTCGTTCGGGCACGGTGAAAGGTGCCAGCGGGGCCTGGGTGTGTCGGTGGACCTTGGCCCGTT
This sequence comes from Myxine glutinosa, assembly GCF_964187855.1. Classification (NCBI taxonomy): domain Eukaryota; kingdom Metazoa; phylum Chordata; class Myxini; order Myxiniformes; family Myxinidae; genus Myxine; species Myxine glutinosa. Next base: position 50,828,562 of record NC_136267.1, read on the forward strand.
GGCAGGCCGTACAGGCGCTGGTCCAATCGCGGACGTCCCGACGAAGGCCGTGCCAGACGAAACGCGCCGACACCAGCTTCTGGGAAGCTTTCCGGCCCGGGTGGGAAAGGCCGTGGAGGGAGGCGAAGATGCGGCGTTGCCAGGTGACGGGCACGATGGGGCGAGGCTGGCCTTGGGAGACGTCGCAGAGCAGGACAGTGTCCGCGCAGGGGATGTCGGCCAGGCGGAGGCCCGTGTCCGCCGCCCGGAGGGCTTGCACCGTGGAGTCGGTGGTTTGGTCCGCCGCCATAAGCGCAAAATCCACGCCCAGGTGGACCGCGTTCGCGCTGGCCCGGGAAAGACAGTCGGCCACGGCGTTGTTTTTGCCGGCGACGTGCCGGATGTCCGTGGTAAACTCCGACACGGCGGAGAGGTGGCGCTGTTGGCGGGCCGACCATGGCTCCGTGACCTTGGCCATGGCGTAAATCAACGGCTTGTGGTCGACGAACGCCGTGAAAGGTCGGCCCTCCAGGAGGTGGCGGAAATGGCGGACGGCCAGGTGTAGACCGAGGAGCTCCCGGTCAAACGTGCTGTATTTGAGCTCGTTCGGCCGGAGCTGCCGGCTGAAAAAAGCGAGTGGCTGCCAAACCCCGTTCACCCATTGCTCATGTACGGCGCCCACCGCGTAGTCGGAGGCATCCGTGGTGAGGGCGATGGGAGCGTTGAGCACCGGGTGAGCGAGCAGTGTTGCGTCGGCGAGGGCCCGCTTTGAGCGTTGGAAGGCCGCATCCATTGCTGCGGACCAGGCGATGTCGTGCTTGGCCGGCTTGCCCCGGAGGGCGTCGTAGAGGGGCCGCATGAGGTGAGCAGCGCGGGGCACGAAGCGGTGATAAAAATTCACCATTCCCAGGAATTCCTGCAGGGCCTTTATGGTGCGGGGACGCGGGAACGTGGTGATGGCCTCGACCTTGGTTGGCAGCGGCACGGCCCCGTTCTTGGTGATGTGGTGGCCCAAAAAATCAACGGCCGTCGTGCCGAAGTGGCATTTGGCCGGGTTGACGATGAGGCCGTGCTCGCTGAGGCGCTCGAACAGTGTTCGGAGGTGGAGGAGGTGCTCGGCCCGGGACGTGCTGGCGACGAGGATGTCGTCCAGGTAAACGAAAAGGAACGGCAGGTCACGCAGCACGCCGTCCATCAAGCGCTGGAACGCCTGAGCCGCGTTCTTGAGACCAAACGGCATCCGCAAGAATTCGAATAAGCCGAACGGCGTGATGACTGCCGTTTTAGGGACGTCGGCCGCCCTGACAGGTACCTGGTGATATCCCCGTATGAGATCAATTTTCGAAAAAATGACCCGTCCCGCCAGACGGGCGGAGAAGTCTTGGATATGCGGGATCGGGTACCTGTCGGGGGTGGTAGCGTCATTCAGATGGCGGTAGTCGCCACACGGGCGCCATCCACCCCCCGGCTTTGGCACGATGTGCAGTGGCGAGGCCCACGCGCTATCGGAGCGCCGCACGATGCCGAGGTGCTCCAACGCGTCGAATTCGGCCTTCGCTACGGCGAGCTTGGCTGGGTCGAGGCGGCGGGCCCTGGCGTAGACCGGCGGGCCCGTGGTTGGTATGTGGTGCTCGATCCCATGCCGTACTGCGACGGCCGAAAACGTCGGCCGCGTGAGGGCCGGGAACTCCGTGAGCAGGCGAGCAAACTCGTTCGCCGACGGGACGGTGCATGCCAGCTCGGTCGGCGCGGAGCTGCTCAATGTGCATACCAGGGAGCTGAAGGTTTCAGCGTTGATTAAACGACGCCGTTGGACGTCCACCAGCAGTCCGTGTGCGCAGAGGAAGTCGGCGCCTAGCAGAGCCACGGGCACGTTGGCGGTTACAAACGTCCAAGCAAAGCGTTGGCCGCCGAAGCAGAGGGTGACGTTGCGCGGGCCGAAGGTGCGGATAGTCGATCCGTTGGCCGCAACTAAGGAGGGGCCGCAAACCGCGGATTGCCTGTCCTGGTCAGAGGCGGGTATGACGCTCAGTTGGGCGCCGGTGTCGCACAGGAAGCGCCGTCCGGACGCTTTATCCATGATGAACAGTAAGTTGCCCGTATGGCCGGCGCTCATGGCTGGTAATGAACGCCGGCCCGGCCGTTTCCCGGCCTGCCGAAGGTGCACGGGGGTCGGCATGTCCGGGCCTTTTGTCCGAACCTGGCATGATAGTAACACCACGCTTGGTCGGGTGGAGGTGGTCGGCACGGTAGAGCGGCCGCCAATTGCGTCGGCAGTTCGGCCGTCGACCGTGCCGGGTGCTCGGGCGCCATGGTTGTTGCGTCGGACGGCGGTGGGTCCCATGTCGCCGCTGCGATGCGCCGTCCTGCAGCGGAGATCTTGTCGGCTTCTCTGGCAAGGGCCCGGGGATCTGTGATCGTCGTGCTTGCCAGGGCGAGGCGTACCGGGTTAGGCAGCTGACGGAGGAACAGCTCCCGGAACAGGAATGCCGGAGAGTGCTCGCCGAGCAGTGAAAGCATGTAGTCCATTCGCTCGGAAGGGCGCGTGTCGCCGAGCTCAGGCAGTTCGAGCAGGCGCCGTGCGCGTTCCGCCGATGGGAGGGCGAAAGCATCGAGGAGAAGCTTTTTAATCGCGCCGTATTTGTCAGCGGCTGGCGGGCTTTCGAGGAGGCTCAGGGCGCGGGCCGCTGTAGCCGACCCGAGCGCAGCTACCACATGGTGGAAGCGGGTGTCGTCGGCCGTGATGCCTCGCAGGGCGAACAGGAACTCCGCCTGTGCGAACCAAACCGCCGCGTGAGCCTCCCAGAAGGTAGGCAGTTTAAGGGCGACTGCCGTGTCCATGTCGATAGGTCACCAATGAAGGAGCTGGGGCTCCCACGTCGATCAGAAGAATGGACGCGACAAAAAGCTGGAATTCATCTGAGTTGCTTTATTGAAATCAAACACTCAGGCACTCTGAAAACCCGTTTATCGGTCAGCAATATATATCTATTAACCCAGGGGGTTTGCCCAGGCCCGGCGCCAGGGGGCGTGGCCCAGCGTCCTGGCTGCGGCCTGGCAAGTTGAGGGCGAGCCTGCCCGGGCATGCCCGGGCATGCCCGGGCGTCCCGACCGAGGCCTGGCAAGTTGAGCGCGGGCCTGCCCGGGCGTCCTGGACGAGCCCGGCATGGTGATCGCTCCGCGTCCTTGATAGGTGCAAGGCGATTGTGAAACCCCAGCGGCAGCCGCTACAACGTCCCGTTTGAGTTATTAGCCCTTTGTGTTCGGGCCTAGCCGCGGCGTGCGGCCGCACCCGTGTGGGACTAGATTTGCCGCGCCCGATTTGTGGCGTATCACAAACTGTTTGACTTCCTTGTTTTTACTTAATGACTCTTGACTTTCTGTGCTAAATTTGCATAGTTTTGGCGATTAAGCCGATAAGTTATTTGCTCAACGCGTGTTTGTTTATCCTTTTGAGCAAATCATTAGCATACCGGTACGGTCGTGCTAAAAGTAAAATAAGCAGAAGCTCGCGAACGAGCTCATTGATATTTTTTTTTTCCATTTTCATTTGACGGGAAATATACCGTTAATAGTAAACATGCCTCTGGATGGTACATGGGCAAGGATGGCCGCTACTACCTCTGGTGCAGGTGGGAACCGCCCTGCCCACCCGTTTAAGGCGTTAACAAGGAAGCACGGGGTGAAATGCGAGTTGGGACAAATCACCCAAATCGAGGCCTATGTAAACGCACTCGCTAGTGTGGTTGATCCAGCAACGATAGTTGCAGCCTCGAAAATGTATGGACAAGCTGTGTTCTTTCTAAACTCAGAGGCTGCAGCAAACAAAGCCATTGAGAAAGGGATTAGTGTGGGAGGACTCTTTGTACAAGTCGAGCCGCTCTCAAGTCTTGGTACAAGGATAATTATATCTAATATACCTCCTTACGTGCCTGACAATGTCGTGGTGCCTTTCCTGGAACGACTGGGAGTGTTGAGATCACCCATCAAGCCTGTGTCTTTGGGCTGTCATGAGCCCTCCCTACAACATGTCTGGTCTTTTAAAAGACAAGTATCCATTGAATTGGGAAAGGAGGCTGAATGTGAGGGGTCGTTTGTTATTCCTTTTGACGGAAAGAATTACAGGGTGTTTTATATGACAAACGAACGCCGTTGTTTTGTATGCAAAGCGAAGGATCACAGGAGAGCAGACTGCCCCACCATCATTAAAGAGGTTGCAGCTCCTCAACGTCCAGATCAGCCTCGAGAGGATCCCAGCGTCACTGTAGGTAACCTAAGAGAGGCGGATGCTCCTTTGTGCTCGAGGGCAGTGGACCCTCAAGAAAGTTCTATACCAGCTTCTCATCCCAACTCTTCTGCTGCCATAAATCAATGGCAGGCAGTGGGAGCAGGGAAGGCAAAGAGAGCACAGAAGAGGAAATCAGAACCCGCAGAGGATGGGACCACGGAACACCCTGGTACAATTGAGGATGACACGGGAAGTAATGTGTCAAAGGGATTTGTAAAGCCTAGTATTCTGAAGGAGAAAAGAGTGGTAACCCAATCTGAAGAAATGGAAGAAGAAGAAGAAGAGGAAACTATTCATCAAACGACAGGATATGGAGAGTCTTCTCTCTCAGATCCACCCAAAGACAGTTTGAAGAATGAACAGGAAGGGAGACCGTCAGGTAGTAAACCCAGCACGGAAAGGACAAACAACCTAGAGGTATCTGACTTGACAGGGCCAAACGATACTGTGATGTTGGCTCCTGAGAAAATGCATCCAATAATAACAACTGCAACGAAGCTTCAAAATAAACCAGGGATTGAAACATCTACAAGAGCAGTTCTGAACCGAAGGATTAACACCGAAGTTTCAAAGGATTCTGAAGTAGCATTCATCGGAGGGACAGACAGAGAGAGGGAACCAGACACACAAGCATCAATAAAGTTGCTGGCACTGACCGACATCTCAGGTGATGTCACTTCACTCACTGTTGGCGCAGAAAGGGGAATAGTTGAGCACATCTCTATTTTACGACCCCAAAAGGTTGGATCTCCTATACCAACTGAGGAGGAGGCATCCATTCCCACAGGTGTAGCAACGTCCGCCGCATCAGAGCGAAAGGAGCGTTCCTCTGCGCCAGAAGATTATGCCAAGTCAGCCTTGAGAGACGACATGGCAGAAGACTTGACACATTGTACAAGTACACCAAAGGAGAAGGATCTTGAACCTCCAGACAGCGATGATGAGGAAAGTATTGGTGATGGGGAAGACTATCAAGGGTCACTGACTGGTTTAGAGACAGACCTACCGGCAGGACGCCAATCCTGCATTCCCAGCCAGGAGATACTCGAGTTCCTAGAACAAAGCTTGCATAGCAGGAAGAAAGTGGAAAATGCGCTGAAACGGTGGAAAGATTATGACTTGCTAGTGCATTCCTTGTATGCACTAAGGAGAGAGGGACATAAAACAAGGACTTCAGGCTCGGCCGAACAAGCCCGAGTCAGGAAGTTTCTAGCAAAGTTGTTGAGTTACGGGCCTGAATATAAATTCGTTTAGGAGGATGAATTTCACAGAAACAAAACTCTCAATACAATAATGACATCAAACTTACGAATAGGATCATTGAATGTCAATGGCTGTAAGGATGCATTCCGTGTGCACCAGGTATTGTCATTCTGTGTGAAGGAAAAACTTGAAGTAACCTTTTTGCAGGAAACCCACACGACCCCAGAGGCTGCATCCCGATGGGAAAACCAATGGGAAGGCTTGGCCTTTTTCAGTCACCTAACGGACACATCTTGTGGAGTGGCTACCCTCTTTTCACCAAAGAGGAAACCTGAAATACTTGTCGTAAAGGAAGCCAGTGTGGGGCGGTTGCTACATATAAAAGCAAAGTTTGAAGAATTTGTTGTCAATTTCGTCAACATTTATGCACCTTGTGTAGGAGTTGCAAGGGGGATTTTCTTCAACTGGTTGCAGAGATTCATGCTCACCTTGCCTGGTGAAGAGTGTGTAATTCTTGGAGGAGACTTTAATTGCACTCTAAACCCCTCCCTTGATCGAATAGGTCAGGAGCCGCATAATCCCTCTGTAAGAATATTACAACAAACCATAACACTGTTAAACTTGAGGGATACTTGGCACATACAACACCCCACAGACAGAACATTCACGTATACAAGTATCAGAGGTGGTCATATATCACAATCCCGGCTCGATAGAATTTACGTGTCTCACCGTTGGTGTAAGAGTGTCAGTGACACCGGCATAAAAGTTGCCCATTTCACAGATCACAACTTGGCCTGGATTAAGTTTTCCCTGGCGGAAACAAGGCGAGGCCCTGGCTTGTGGCATCTGAACAATGCTTTAAGTCAGGATGAAGCCTTTTTGTCAATCTTTTTGAATTTTTGGCAAGCCTGGAGGAATAAAAAAGGAGATTTTTGCTCACTTGGATTCTGGTGGGATGTAGGCAAGGTACGATTGAAATTGCTGTGTCAGGAATACTCGTATGGATCGAGCAAAACACTTGGGTTAGGGATCAAAAGACTGGAAGAGGAACTGCTGCACCTTGAGAAGCACCTGGCCACACTTACCTCTACTGAACTGCAGGCATACCAAGAAAAAAAGAGCACCCTTAAAGCATGTAGTCGTGTGAAGGCACGAGGGGCATATGTGCGCTCTCGTTTGCAGTTTATTTCTGAGGATGAATATGTCCTGAATTATCTCAAAGGGGTGGAAAAACGCAAAGGTCAATTCAGGGCTATAGCGAGTGTTCTCGCAGAAGATGGTCTCTTGCTCAATGGCTCTGAGGGTGTTCAAAAACGAATTAGAGCCTTTTACGCTCAGCTGTATTCGGGTAAGAGCACAGATGCAGGTGCAGGTGGCACTTTGTGGAGTAGTCTTCCTGAAGCCTCTGTAGAAGACCGGGAGCAGCTGGAGACTCCATTATCTCTGGAAGAATTGAAAACAGCCCTGCACAGCCTATCAAGAGATAAAGCCCCTGGCATGGATGGCTTATCATGTGAATTCTATACAAAAGTATGGGACTTGGTTGGACCTGATTACCTAAGCGTAGCTCAGGAAGCATGTGATACAGGTATAATGCCCCTTTCTTGGCGTCGAGCGATGCTGGTCTTGATTCCCAAGGAGGGTGACTTGAGAGACTTGAAGAATTACCGCCCTGTGTCTCTGCTGTGTGTGGATTATAAGGTCATGGCTAAAATGTTGTCACTCCGTCTCGGACCAGTCCTGACAAAATTAGTCAGCCCGGACCAATCTTATGCCATTCCAGGCAGGACAATACATGACAACATATCCCTTGTCAGAGACCTGATACAGTATGCGGACATGACTCGGACTCAAGTCGGATTTCTTTCCTTGGATCAGGAGAAAGCCTTTGACCAGATGAACCATGAGTATCTGTTTGAAACCTTGCTAACATTTGGGTTGGGGAGGAGATTTGTAGGCATGATTCAGACGTTGTACATGTCGGCAGAATGCCTAGTCAAAGTCGACGGTTTCTTGCTCGCGCCCTTTCCATTTGAGAGAGGAATAAGACAAGGATGTCCCCTGTCCGGCCAATTATATTCCCTATGTATCGAACCCTTCCTTTGTTTGATGAGAAGAAGGCTAACTGGCATTGTGGTGCCACACAACACGGTCAACCTCAAACTTTCTGCATATGCAGATGATGTTCTCGTGTTTGCCAGTAATGCAAGGGATATGCAAATAGTTTATGATTGTCAGCAGGTCTATTCAGCAGCATCGTCTGCTACAATCAATTGGAGGAAAAGCTCGGGGCTTCTAATTGGACAAATGCAGGTAAAGGAGTTACCAACACTTTTTCAGAAATTGACCTGGAGTCGCAATGAGCTCAAATATTTGGGGGTGCACTTATCCACTTCCCATGGGTCCTCACCACTCATTAACTGGAACACTTTAGGGGACAAGATCGAAGCAAAGTTGAGAGACTGGAGTGGACTACTAAAAGTCCTGTCTCTGAGGGGAAAAACACTCCTTATTAAACAGTTTATAATTCCGAAGTTAGTATTCAGGCTCTCTTGCATAAGCACTCCAGAGGAGTTTCTGGTTAAGATGCAGAGGAAGCTACTGGACTACTTTTGGAATGGTAAACACTGGGTTTCCCTGGGCATTCTGAGCTTGCCTTTTCCAGAAGATGGACAGTCTTTTCCCTGCCTTCGAAGCCACTACCACGCATCCAGGCTGAAGACCATACAACGTTACCTACATGTGAACCCTGCACCGCAATGGTGCTCACTGGCATCATACTTCTTCAGCAAAGTGCTCAATCTTGGGTACAAAATGAATCTTTTCATCATTACATCTCGGAGCCTGTCTAGTGCTACATTGCCTCCTTTTTATCAAGAAATGCTGAAGGCTTGGAATGTAGTCGACGTACAAAGAACAGTTCCTTATCCAGGCAAGGACCTGTTAGAAGAACCGCTCATTCTCAACCCTCTTCTACAGGGCCCAACTCTGGCTTCCTTTTCAGTAAGAAGGAGCCTCTTAGCTGGTAGCATATCCACAGTGGGAGACCTTCTGAACGATGGTAAGAGAACGCTTTTACCCAAGGAGCTCGCAGCGAAAATGGGCCTGAGGACAATCAGGATCCCCTCCAGGATACTTGAAGAGGTCAAAAGCTCCTTGCCTCCCGATTGTCTGGAATATCTAGAGAATCCCAAAGAGGGTGATGGATCTGGACAGATGTCCATCGGTAACTCCATGGATTTTAAAATCCGACCACGATGTTGCGAGCTCTCTCAGCCAATACCTGCAAACAATATGAGTAAGACCCCTGGCACAGTGGAAATGTCGTTCTGTGGGCTATCAAGGAAAAATATATACCTGCTAGTGATCCACTCGCTCCATTATATATACACAAAGAATTAAGTTAAGCACCCCTACACAACGAATTAAGGTAAGCACCCCCTAATATATATTCTTTGTGTATATGTATACATTGGCATATATTGTAAGGTATGTGAGATCAAATAATGATTGGGAATGGAACAACCTGCCACAGCAACGCATACGACGGCTTACAGGGTCTATGAGACGTAGGGTTGAGTCAGTGATCTGATCACGTGGGTCCTACACACGTTATTGACGCAAAGATCGCTAGAGGTCCTCTCAGAACAATGACTGTACGTTAGAAAACATAAACGTCATCCACACTGTCCGTGATGGACCTATAGCTCCATACTTAAATTGAGGTGAAAATATGCCTAAAATTCCCAAAAAATTTCACCTTAAATTATTCAGAATAAAATATTGAAAACGGCATGATTGTTATGTTTTTATGTGACCATAATATCACTTCTCCAGAAAATATAGCAATATCATGGGTATATTACACTGTTTTGACGACAACAAACTTGTAATGTGCGAGGTTGTAAAAAAACGGGGGGGGGGGGGTGCTTAACTTAATTCTTTGTGTATAGCTCTTGCAACCCGACTGGATACTCCCTGGCGTGAGATTCTTCCACTTCCTTCGACTGTTCATCCACGTTGGGATTCACTCTATCCCTACCCAACGCCAAGAATGATGGCAGACTTAAGTTGGAGGTTGCTACATGGTGCACTGAGCTCTGGATCTATGATGCGGCACTTCACTAACGTCTCAGAGGATTGCTGCTTTTGTGGTGAAAGGGAAACTATATTTCACATATACCTTCAATGCCACCGTCTTGAACCAGTGTTCTTACTGATGAAAAATCTTCTCTTGCGCTTCTGGCTTCACTTCTCTCCAACCCTTTTTATCATCGGGCACCCGGTAAAGAAACTAAGCAAGTCACGAGATCTCCTTGTTAACTTTATTTTAGCCTGTGCAAAAATGGCAATATATAAAACCAGGAAGGCAAAAATTGAGAAAGATGTGGTGGAACACAGTTCTGTATGTCTGAAGGGCTTAATACGCTCACGCATTATTTCGGAGTACAAGGCGGCAGAATATAGTAACACTGTTCAAAAGTTTAAGGAAACCTGGACTATAAATGATGCACTTTGTACGGTCTCCCCACAAGATATTTTGCTCTTATTTGTATAAATGTGTTATTTGGCATTCTTTTTGGTGTTCTTTGGCGTTCTTTTTTTTGGTGTTCTTTGGCGTTCTTTTACCTTCCCCTTATCTGTCTTGGTAGTGCTTTCTCTTCAAAATGCTCTATCTTGTCGACTGTAGTTCAAACCATGGACTTGCAGAGATGAGGAATTGAGCGACATTAAACTGGGAACATATGTTTGCCTGAGCTTGCATGAGCTCTGAACGCAAATCTCTGTAACCTTTCCAACAAAAGCACTACTACTACTACTACTACTACGACTACTACGACGACTACGACTCTTACTACTACTACGACTACTACTACTACTTCTAATACTACTAATACTACTACTATGACTACTACTACTACTACTAGTATTACTACGACTACTACTAATACAACTACTACTAATACTACTACGACTACTACGACTACTACTAATACAACTACTACTAATACAACTACTACTAATACTACTACGACTACTACTACTACGACTACTACTAATACAACTAATACTACTACGACTACTACGACTACTACTACTATGACTACTACTACTACTACTACTACGACTACGACTACTACTACGACTACTACGACTGCTACTACTACTACTACTACTACTACTACTATTACTACTACGACTACTACTACTACGACTCCTACTACGACTACTACTACGACTACTACTACTTCGACTACTACTACTAATACTACTACGACTACTACGACTACTACTACTTCTAATACTACTATTACTAATAATACTACTACTTCTAATACTAATACTACTATTACTACTACTACTACGACTAATACTACTAATATTAATACTACTACTACTACTACTTCTAATAGTACTAATACTACTACTAATACTACTAATACTATTACTACTTCTAATACTACTACTACTACTACTACAATTATTCTGACCTTGTGGGGTCGGCCGAGGAACATTTTTTATCCAAGTCTTTCACGAACTGGCTGGCTAGGTCTGACGTTCTAACGAAAATGCAGGTACAGTATTTGTATCCTGTGTGGGGGTGGTGGGGGCGCAATAACTTCACTACTCCTCACAAAAGACATCGTGAGATCTTCAATATCTGTCTGCGACCAGTGCTGGCAGGAGGATCCACCGGCTTTATCATCAAATATTGAGGATTCCTCTGAATGGAGAAGTTTCATTGACTTCTATTATACAGGACTAGTTATGCTTACACCAGTCGCACAATGGCGATGGGAACATTATAATGAATTATCATGAACTTCTGGTTAGCTCACCTGGAATGTAGTTCTGGGAAGCTTATTTGTAGGATGGCGCATCGTACGTCCGTCCGTAAACACTTGAAACTTCTCCGAAACCGCAGATGGGATTGCGACCAAACTTGGCACAAATAATATTTGTTGTGTTGTGACTAAAGTTTGTTCACGGCATTAAAACAAATCCGGGTTTAAGGTGGTCTCCCGGGGGTCAAAGTGGATTCAGGTTTGACCCCCAAAAATAGGAATTTGCTTTTTCCTCTGAAACTACACACAAAATTTCAATGAAACTTCACCACAACCTTCATCACCCATGATGTACCGAAGTTTGTTCACACCATTTAAAATATCGGGCCCTAAGGGAGTATATTGAGGGGGGGGGAGGGGGGGAGGTTGCCCCCCAAAATAGGTATTTGCGTTTTTCTCAGAAACTACACATGCAATTCCGATGAAACCCGACGACAACCTTCAACAACCGTGATGCACTAAAGTCTACCTTTCAGAGCCATTTACCCCTGGACCCCCAGCTAAAAGCAAGTATGATGGTAGAAATTAGTTTATTTGTGATGTCTTGGACATTTGTGGTGCCAGAATATAAAACAGGTGTTTGTTCATATAAACAGCAGTGGAAAACGTTTTTTTCCATATCTCGCCACAAAACCTTTGCGGTCTGTCTGTATCTTAAGATAAGCGTGGAATAAACACCACTTTGCGATAATAAAGTAAAACTAGAAGATGCAGGAAACTTGACTCCCAACCTATTTTTGCAAATCAAAAATTAAACTAGAAAACATCTGAAAAGTGCAAAGCCCATCCACGTCCACCTTGTATTCAGACTTCTTCTTCTGTATACTACGCATGACAAAAAGAGATTAAAAAAAAAAAAGTGACGATTTTAGGCGACCTTGATATTTTGACCTCAAAAGCGATAGGCGTCAGTGACCCAATTAGTCAGGTTCACTATGTTAACAAATATAATTTCTTTCAAAATTTTGGGATTAGCAAACCTGTACATTTTTGGAATCTTCAGAGCATGGAGAATCTGAAAATCAATGTTGGCATTTGCACAGACACCTGCATGGCCGCCATTTTGGATTTTCAAAATGGCCGCCATAAAATACATATTTTGCGCGATCTCGGCTTCTAGTCAACCTAGAGACTTAATTAAATATGCTAATCCTATGTTTTCTGGGTCAAGGAATCCAATAAAGGCCTCAAAATAGTGCTCAGGATTATAGAAAAGCAACAAACAAAGGTAATTGAAAACCATTGTCTTTATATTTGTGATATAACTGTATCACATAATACATGATATTGCAAGTCCTTTGAAGTTATAGGTTGTTATAGGAACTTATAGGTAGTATCAGATTGAACTATAAGTCCTATACACAGGATCTACGAGGTCTATACCGTTCAGGAATATGCTTTTACAGATCTTCATCACTGTCCTGAGTGTCATTTTCGCAAAGGTGTCTACGCAAATGTAAACATTCATTTTTGGATTCCTCATGCTCTGAATATTCCAAAAATGTATCGTTTTGCTAATCTACCAAAATTTTGAACGAAAAAACATAGTGAACCTGACTAAATATGCAAATCCTGCTTAAATGTCAAGTCAATCAGATGAAAACTTTCAATTTCAGGTCAATTTGATGAAAATGGATGATTTTATGCAACCATGACCTTTTGATAAAAAAAAAAAAGCAAAACAATCAGCTTCTAGCTTTTGATTGGTGAACCAATTCAGTGACCCAATATGCAAATTCTTAAAATTTCACACAAATTGGATGAAAACTTGACGATTTTATGCAAACGTGACCTTTGACCAAATCATTCATTTGTTTTGACCAAAATCCACGGACATGTGTTTCGGGCTTGTTGGCCCTCATCAGCGTGGAGCAGAAGCTCCTCCCGAGAGTGAACCGGTCAAACCCTAGAAGGCATTATTAAGTCGAGATCAGCCAGAAGAGCCTTTAAAAAAGTATACAGTATATATTGAAATAACACAAGGTGGGGTTGACTCAGCCTGTCATCCTTCCGAGGTCGGAAAAATGAGTACCAGTGTACTGGAAGTAGGGGCACTGCATCAGCGGCACGACCGCACCCTCAGTCAATGATGCTACCTACAGTTCTGTGCTGCATACGAAAGAGGAAGAAGATATATACACCGTATAAAACAAATTGACACTACTAGGAATTTCAGGAAATAAGTTTTAGATTGAAAGGTGGATTTGGGGAGATTTAACGGGGGTAGAAAAGATCAAGGTTTTCGATGGGGGAAGATAAGAGATGGTGGTGAACAGCTGTTTTAAAGACCTGGAGGAAGGAGAGGGATTTAAGAGAGTGAGGGAGTTTGTTCCAGAGGCGGGAGAAAAGAAGAATAAAAGAGTGAAGGTGAGCAGAGAGTCTTGATTTTGGCAGTTTCACCATAAGAGGGTTGCTGGCAGATCTTGTGCGACCTGCAGGAAAATTTGGGGGGCAGAACACACACAGAGCAGGGGGAGCTAGGCCGGAGAGGAGTCGGCAGAAGACAGAAAGACCACCAACCTGCCTGCGGTGAAAGAGAGAAAGGCCCTCTCAATCAGCTTCATCGCGGGAAATTCCAATGATTCTGAAAGCTTTGGTTTCAACAGCGTGAAGACGAGCTCGGTGTGAGGCAGGAGCACCAGCCCAGAGGGGAGAACAGTATTCCATTGAGCTGCGGATGAAAGCCTTGTATGTGGTGAGGAGCTCAGGTGTGCCAAGGAAGGACTTCGCACGATGAAGTATGCCCAGACGGCGACTGGCTTTGGAGGTCAGCTTGGAAATGTGGTTTTCCCGAGAAATTATCTTGCAACAAACCAAAAGTGCAGCTTTTAAATGCATGCAGGACATAAATGTTACACTGGATTCAATACATGTACTGTACTTAGACATGTATCTCGTACAAGCATTGCTGTCTGCCTGCACGTGCCATGGAATGGGTTTGAAAGCACAGACGCAACATTGTCAAAATAATCTTCTTGGTAAGAAAACATTTTCTTAAAATAAGAAAAGTTTTCTTGAACCAAGAAAACCATGAAACATTTTTATTGTGGGTAGAAAACCTTTCAATTCAAGAAAACCATTCTTATTTTAAGAATATGTTTTCTTACCAAAAAGATTATTTTTGGCAGTGAGGTCCATAGGCGGATCCAGGAGTGGCGGGGGGGGGGGGGGGGGAGATGCGCCCCTCCTCCTTTTGGATTGATGAATTATATGCTGTGATATTGGATGCATTCCACTGGCAGATACAGAGTGGTGTTCACCATTCAACGTTCTCTTCATGAGTGAGTCAATTAAGCGTGTGTTTACAGGATACACGTGATGAGAGGTGTCGAGTTAATATTTAAACTCTTCATTTGTGTGTTTCCCAATCGTGCTGCTCAAATTTTAAGAGTGCTTTAAATGCGTGTTTCCCAATTGGCACATCAGAATGCACGGTAATCAAGCGTTACGTTGCGTTATGTAATCAAGTGTTATGTAATGCGTATTACTAAAAAAAAAAGGGTTAAGTAACTTTTTAACAGCCATATATTGGATGAAACAATCTGTGACCATGTGATGAATCATCTCGTTCTGATATAACCGTGGGGAGGCTGACATGAATAAGACGTGTCGAGTTAATTTTTTAATAGCGCATTAAATGTGTGTTTCCCAATCGCACTGTTCATCTTTTAAGAGTGTTATAAATGTGCTTTTCCCAACCCGGTCCATTACCAGATTTTGTTGTAGGTTGTGACCGCAATGCGGTCATTCTTCTTTTGACTAAGGATTTTGGCTGGACAAGTCGTTTCATCAATTCGCCATTTTGGCCCATTTAGTCATCGTGAATCGGTTGAACTGTTGGGCCAGGGAAGAACGCAGGAAATGCCGTTTCCAACGATCAATTTTTCAAAATTTCCTGGGGGAGCACCCACAGACCCCTCTCCACCCATCCCCGTTCAGCACTTTCACTTAGTGCACCTCCATCCCCCATCCCTCCGTTCTTGAAATTCCTGGGTCTCCACGCCTGAGGTCAATATCAACTAAGCCACCGTGTGGACGAATTTGCACCATGCATGGAGCATGCACTAAAGGTGTCCCATGGACTAAGTTGAAAACATAAATAACGAAAAGGGGTGGAATAAAAGAAAGAGAGGAGATCAGGGGAATGTTGTGAGGAGTTTGGAGAGAAAGTTGAGGTTAGAAAGTTCATATTTGCATACATAATAAATAGATGGCTCTTTCCTTGAAAGCCGACAATAGCATGGTGTTTAACCTATACAAAATAGACATTTGTTGAATCATTCTGAAAGTTAAGAAACACTTCAGGTAGATAATACACAACCCGTTCCCTCCGTTAATGACAATACAGGTACCACCCACGTACGAGTATGCTCAGATTTGGCATTTTAAATGTTCTGGGGTGTTTATAGGGTGTAAGTGAAACGTATAGTTTGGGTCACATCACCATCGCAGTAAGTCACAGTAATAAAGTAATAAAGTCGCATAAAGTCGCATAAATAAAGTCGCATAAATAAAGTCGCAGTAATAAAGCAGTCACCATCGTTAGCAAAATGTGGGATATCAGAATAATGTTTTAAGACCTTTTTTGTTGTTGTTGTTGCAGTTCAACAATACAGCCAACCAGTCCTCAACAACAATGATGCAACCAACAAACCAAACTCCTTGTTGAATCCGGTAGAATGCATTCACGGGAATGATATATTTGTTGTACGATATTAGTTGCTGTTCGTCTTGAATTAATGTGCAGTTAAAATATGTGTATTTTATGAGACAAATCAAATGTATTTGTTCCAGATTTGAAGAAAATGATGGATCAGTCATTACCCAAAATGTTCATCTTTGTATTACTCCTCCTGTGGTCAATTCCTCTCATCATCAAAGGTAATTATTACCTCCTCCACCAAAGGTGGATGGAGGTTATGTTTTCACTCGTGTCTGTTTGTCTGTTTGTTTGTTTGTGAACAGAATATCTCAAAAAGTTGTGGACGGATTCGGACGAAACTTGGTGGACCGGTTGGGTGTCTGACAAGGACGATTCGATTCGATTTTGGGGAAGATCTGAATGTTGGATTCGGATATGAGTGATTTAATTTTTTAAGTGATTCTTCACCATTGTGGGATACGGCAAAAAACGATACATAGTAGGATATCTCAAAAAGTTATGGATGGATTTGGACGAAACTTTGTCGACCGATTGGGTGTGTGACAAGGACGAATAGGTTCGATTTTGGTGAAGATCTGAATATGGATTCGGATATGAGAGTTATTTAATTTTTTTAAGTGATTCTTCACCATTGTGGGATACGGCCAAAAACGATACATAGCAGGATATCTCAAAAAGTTATGGATGGATTTGGACGAAACTTTGTCGACCGGATGGGTGTGTGACAAGGACGAATAGGTTCGATTTTGGTGATATCTGAATATGGATTCGGATATGAGAGTTATTTAATTTTTTAAAGTGATTCTTCACCATTGTGGGATACGGCCAAAAACGATACATAGTAGGATATCTCAAAAAGTTATGGATGGATTTGGACGAAACTTTGTCGACCGGATGGGTGTGTGACAAGGACGAATAGGTTCGATTTGGGTGATATCTGAATATGGATTCGGATATGAGAATTATTTAGTGATTCTTCACCATTGAGTGATATGGCCAACCAGGTGGAGGTATGCTCTCTACTCAGTGCCGTTCTAGTTACCCTGTGCTCGCGAAGCGAAAACGGGGTTAGGCATTCGTGTGCGTCGGTTCAATCCCGTCTGAATTTGAATTCAGGTTGTGAAAGACCACCTACCTACCTGCCTGCGGTGAGTGAGTGAAAGGCCCTCAGAGTTAGCTTCATCGTGGGAGATTCCAATGATTCTGATAGCTTTGGTTTCAACACTGTGAAGATGAGCTAGGTGTGAGGCAGGAGCACCAGCCCAGAGGGGAGAACAGTATTCCATTGAGCTGCGGATGAAAGCCTTGTATGTGGTGAGGAGGTCAGGTGTGCCAAGGAAGGATTTCGCACGACGGAGGATGCCCAGTCGGCGACTGGCTTTGGAGGCCAGCTTGGAAATGTGGTTTTCCCAGGAAAGATCATGGCAGATAGTGAGACCCCAAAGCTTAAGTGACAGATCTTCTTGGAGAGGATTGTTCAGAAAGAAGATGGGAGGGTTGTCCAGTCGGTCTTTTCTGAGAGACATAGTGAGAGTGTGAGATTGGCAGGATTGAAAGACATGTTCCAATTGTTTGACCAGTCTGTGATTTTGTCCAGGACTGCAGAGAGTGAGGGGGCTGCAGACTGCCGATCTGAGGGATGAAGAATGGAGCGGCAGAGAGTGGAGTCATCAGCAAATAAATAGAGAGGATTTTCAAGAGTCAGAGAGATCATTGATGAAGATCAGAAAAAGTACAGGGCCCAGAACACTGCCTTGGGGAACTCCAGCCTGAACAGGCAGGGGAGATGAGAGAAATCCATTCAAAGCCACACATTGACGACGACCAGAGAGGAGGTCAGCAAGCCAAACGTGGAGATTTCCATGGATACCATATGAGGAGAGTTTGGTGAGCAGAGTGGGGTGCCAGACCGTGTCGAAAGGCACGTGATATGTCAAGGCTCTAATTTCTAATTTCTAATTCATCCCTCCATCTCTAATTTCTAAGACAGCTCTAATTTCCTGTTTGACAATGAGGACCTCCATCCATTGTTGAGACAGAAGCAGCATGTCCAGAGTAGAGTGACCTGGTCTAAAACCAAATTGATGATCAGAGATCAAGCTATTGGAGAAGAGAAGGGATTTGATAACTGAAACAATGATGGATTCAATTGATAATTGGTATCAACACTGTTGATAATTGGGAGCAGGCTGATTGGTCTATAGTTGCAAGGATCTGTTTTTGCACCTTTTTGTATGAAGCAGTAATGTTGGCTTTTTTCCAAGCTGATGGCAGATGACCTTGAGCAAAAGAGAGGGTGAAGAGAACAGAGAGAGGGTGTGAAAGAGCGGCAGAGCAGGATTTTAGGACCGGTGGGCTGATGCCGTCTGGTCCAGTTGCAGAATCATAGTCGAGGTTTGACAGAAACATCTCCACCTTGTCAGGAGAGAAAGACACAGAGTCCAGGAGCAGCTGGGTACGACTGGGTACGACTGGGTACGGTGGGTACAGAGAGGGACGGGTTTGGGACACAAGATTTCGAGATAAACACAGAGTTGAGGCATTCAGCTTTTTCACGTGCAGAGTCAGCTGTGTAGCCGTTTGAGGTAAGGGAAGGGATGGAAGGGGAACAAACACCAGAAACAGATTTGACCAGACGCCACTAGGATTTGGAAGAGGGAGTCAGGTGTGAGAGTTCAGTCTTGAGAGTAGAGAGGTAGTGGTACCTGGCTCTCCTGAGGATGGACACATACTTGTTCCAGGCTTTGTGAAAGGAAATGAAATTTCCTTCAGTTGGATTTGCCTTCCAGGAGGCGAAGGCAAGTTGTTTCAGGCAACTGCCTCACCACAACATTCCATGTACCATAGGCGGGAGGAAGGTTATGACAACTGAAGACCAGATGGGATCAATCTGTGCATGAGAGAGAGCAATTTACTTTGGAAGAATTCCTAGGATGAGTTGATGTCAGAGGCAGCAGAGATGGGAGACCAGTCCAGATGATTGATGGCTGCTTGAAGACTGTGCCAGTTGACCTGAGTGAAATGCCAGGCTCTTCGACGCTGAGGAGGCTCTCTGAGAATGGCCAGAGAGATGTCCACTTTAACAAGCATATGGTCAGATGAACCGATTGGAGCAGAAGAAGAGCAGCAGACATTTGCAGGGAAGTTTGTCATAACCAAGTCTAGAAGAGAAGATGCTCCTTGACTGAGATCCGGGTCGGGAAATTGACAGATTGTGTCAGTCCGAATGAGTCGCAGAAGTCCTTTGCTGAGGAGCCATGGCTGGTGAGATGGCTGGTGAGAGAGGTACCCACACCCAGCCAGCTGGCATGGTGACAATTGAAATCACCACATATGATGAAGAGATAGTTGGGATGAGTAGATAGAAGTTGGTCCATGTTATCAGACAGCGAGATATAGATGGAGTCATCACTGTTTGGTGGATGGTACAACACACATATGAACAAAAGGTGGGAGCGAAGGGGAAGCCGTAGCCAGAGGTACTCCTGGGGGTGAGAGAGAGAGAGAGAGAAAGAGACTTGACTTTTTAACTCTTTTTATTATAAAAGTATAAAACAAGAGTACCACCAAAGGCAATTCATCCAGGAAAATCAGTAAAATCATAGAAATCCCGGAAGGAAAAAACAATCGGTGCACTGCAAACCAAGCAACAGAAAAGGTGCAAATACAAAAAAAACACGAGGAGAAAATCTAGGCATAATTTCTAAACTAGGCATAATTTCATATGTACAAATTTACAATTGCATCTGCAACCCTGAGGAGAGACGGAAGAAAGAAAGAGTAGGTCAAGACCAGGGGGAGAAAAAAGCCGGCAAGGAGAAGCATGGAACAGTGTATAAGAAACACCCGCACTGTATTATACAGAAATTAACAATTTGTTATCTTGGACCTCACAAATCCCTCCAACACACCAGGTCGTGACAAAATTTGCAAGGTCGTTTGCAGTTTGGACACAGCCAAATTCAAGCTTGAGCCTTGCTGACACCAACGAACTAAAAAACACCATAATACTGCATTCCTGCATGGGTCTGCCGCCCAGCTTCGCCTTCCGCGACAGGTATACGGCCAGTTTAGCAGTAGCGGTTAGGAACCCGAATACAATAGATGTGGTTCCCTTTTTGGGGGGAAAGCCAAAGATGTAAGCTTTCAAAGAAAAGGTAACCCGCAATCTATGGGAAATAAAATTTAACCAATGAAACAAAGGAGAAAGTCTTTCACAATTAATGAAAGCATGAAACAAATCTTCCCTCACCGGACAAAAGGGGCAACAGCCTGAAATGGGGGGAAAAAAACGAATGACAGCATTGGAAGGAACAATCCAGTGGGTCAAGTGCCACTGAAGGTCACCTGTTCTTTTAGAAATAAGTCCAGCATACATTGTATCCCATAAAGGCTCAGAGGGGGGACCGGGAGGCAAGAGTCCTTTCCACCGGCTAACCCCAGTTAGAGGTGGGTCCCCAAGAAGAAGTTTCACACAAGACCTATAAATACTCTTGCTGCTCATAGCATGGAAGGGGGGTGACCCTGCGCTCATGGGGGGCAGCTCGTTTGGGGTAAAAGCCACAACTAATTTTGGAACTGTGGGCTCAACCTCTGCGCCCTGGGTCCAATGTAGGCCTAGCTGGTGGCCCCTTCGGATCACCGCTCTTAGTATGTTCCCGATTTGCCTCCTGGACCGAACACCTGTTAGGTCCGCCAGCTCGTTCGCAGGCTTCCATCCCTGTCCAGAGTCGTGCCGGAGATGACACACTTTCAGGATGTTGGCCACTATAAAATGCTGGCAGAAGTCGCGACTCCTCGGGATATCGGGGAAAAGTGGGTTGAAAAATAAAGGCTCATGTGCATACATGTTAGTGCCATACGAGTCTGTTTGGCGACTTATTGAAACGCCCTGCCAGGCATTCAAGAGGCTCTGATAAAAGACTGGAAGCAGAGATGTATCGACGTGTTGAAGGTTGGTCAGGAAAAGTTCCTGTCCGTATCCGAGCCTCCCAGCTCGTTGAAGAATGGAGCAGGCCAAGGGCTTTCCTGGTAGGTGTTCTGCATAAAGCAAGCGTTGGATGGAGCAGAGCCGGAAGGCCAACAGGCGGCATTTCACGTCGACTAGGCCATGACCACCCTCGGCCGAGGGACAACATATGGCGCTGGGGCGAAGCCAGTGGTAACCTCCCCAAAAAAAAAATCCACCAGTTTCCTCTGGATAGCTTGGAGCAAAACCTCCGGGGTTGCAGGCAGATGAACCGGTGCCACAAAAGGGTAGTGACAAGGTTGTTGACAACTAGCACGCGACCCTTATAGGAAAGGTGGGGTAGAGCTCTTTTCCATCGGCTCAAACGCCCATCTACCTGGTCAATGATCCTGTCCCAATTGTTCTGGGCATACTGAGGAGGACCGAGGAAGACGCCCAAATACTTGATGCCATCGTTTGCCCACACTAGCTCTGCAGGAAGGGGAGGTGGTGGTAATAACGGTGGCACAGGTAAGTCGTTTTTTGGAAAGGGGAACCACAGAGCCTTGCTTTTCCCCCAATTACACCTTAATGATGAGGCAAGGTTGAAGTCCGACAAACACTTTGCCATGGCGTCACTGTCGCATTTTTTTTTTATAATGACACATAGGTCGTCGGCATAAGCGGACAGGGTCAAAGGTGGGTGTCCTGGAGAAAGAACAAGTCCAGGGATATCTTTTCTGAGGGCGATTAAGAGAGGTTCCAAGGCGAGGGCAAATAATAGACCTGAAAGTGGACAACCTTGCCTTACCCCTCTCTGAACCTTTATGGGTGGGCAAAATTCGTTGTTAACTTTAATCAAGCTGGAGATGTTTGCATATAACAAAGCTATGTAGGCTCTAAAATTAGCACCGAGCCCGCAAGCTTGTAACACATGACACAAAATCTCATGATCAATGCTATCAAAGGCCTTTGCAAGGTCAAGAAACACCAATCCAAAATCCTCTTTGACACATTTACCAGTTAACAAATCTCTGATTAGGAATATGTTGTCGTAGATGGATCTGCCAGGGATGCCACAACTTTGATCAGGTGACACCAGGTCCCCAATAACTGTCTTCAACCGGTTTGCAAGGACCTTGGAAAACAGTTTGTAATCCGTGCACAACAAAGAGATCGGACGCCAGTTTGACAGGTGTCAGAGATCGCCAGTCTTGGGTAGCAGGCAGTGTACTGCTCTTCTAAGACTGAGCGGTAATTCTCTGGATAAAAGGGACGCATCCAGAACATTGAGCAGCTTGGGGCCCAAAATGTCCCAGAATGCCAAAAAAAATTCGGCGGGTAGGCCATCGATGCCAGGGGCCTTTCCCGACTCCATCTCAGCAAGTGCACCGGTTAGCTCTGGAAGGGTAATTGGAGCATCCAATTCCAGACGTTGGGCCTCAGCCACAGAAGGAAGATTAGAGGTCAAAACATTCATAATTTCGTGAGAAACTGTTTTGGCCTTGAAAAGATCAGAAAAGAAATCGATTACATTTAATCTTATATCACTTGGATTTGTTAGGATGTTCCCCCCTGGGTCCAAAACCGAAGATATAAGTCGTGCTGGTTTCTCTACAGTTTCTAGGTGAAAGAAAGACTTAGTTGGGGTATCTGAAACCTTTATATTCTGTATTCTTAGCCTGACCAGTGTCCCCGCTGCTTTTTCATGGATCAAATCCCTTAATTGGGCCTTCTTCTCGAGTAGCAACCGATAGTTCCCTGGGTTGCTCTAATTGGCCAACTTGCCCTCTAACCTTAAGATGTCTGCTTCCAAGCAAGCCATCGTGATATGTTTTAAATTGGTACAGTGTGAATTAAATTGTTGGCAAAATACTCGAATTTGGGCCTTTAGGTTGTCCCACCAAAGACTAATTGAGGAGAAAGAAGATTTTTTAGTACTCATTTCAGCCCAGAAATCACGAAAGGAGTCTGTAAATAAACTATCCTCTAAAAGTTTAACGTTAAACTTCCAGTAACTATTTCTGCATGTGGGTCGAGGAAAAGAAAGATCTACGGTTACCATATGGTGGTCTGAAAACAATGATGGAAAACAACCTGAAGAGACCGCGACATTCCTAAAGGGTACAGTAATGTACCAGCGGTCGAGTCTTGCCGAAGACACCCGGCCATTGGCACATCGTCACCAGGTATACTGGGCTATGTTGGGGTGATGCAATCACCAAACATCCAGTGGACCGGCCATCTTAAAGAAACGGGATAGGTCCGCATGGGACTCAGGGTGGGGTTCTGCAGAGTTTCTGTCCTTTGAAGGGTCAAAGGTGCAATTAAAGTCACCACCAATGCACACACATTGGTCGAGATCAACTGATTTCAGGTGGTTTACCATGGAGGTGAAGAAGGCCTTTCGGTCCCTGCTCTCACTAGGTGCGTACACATTTAAAATGGTGCAGCGGAAGTTTTGGTGTACGAGCTGAAGGGAAATAAGCCGGCCTTTTATGACTTCCTGAAAATAGCAAGACTCAAAAGCTAGACCTGGCTTTAGAAAAAAACCAACCCCGGCAGATGAGGCGGACAGATTGCTAAAATAGCATCGTCCTTTGAAAGTTTGGCACCAGTCATGTTCCACGTTAGGTGTGATGTGGGTCTCTTGCAGTAAAAGAACATTTGCCTTTTTACGATCAAACACGTTTTTAACTTGGGCCTGACGGAGGTGACTTGCACCCCCACCATTCATATTTAAGGTCGCAAAGGAAATGATTTTCATTCTGTGTTAATGAAATCGCCCTGTGCTTGGGAACACTCCGTACCTGCTCGAGTAACAAACTTTCTTAACCTGTGGAATTGAGATCTTGTCAGGTCAAAATCCTCATGCGCTTTGATTATTGACTTTGCGGTGCAAATGAATGCAGCCAAGTCAGGGAAATAGTCTTTAATGACAATGTTGCGGTGACGATACGTTTCGTTAAGGAATGTAAAAATGAGTTGAGGAGGTACCTGTGAGTGACCTGTCATCGCTTGTGACAGCTCGGTTGCCTCAATGTCATCCTCGGACTCAGACACATCAGATAACATGTCGTCAGGTTCTGGGGTATTACCCGCTGTCCCCGCGATCTTGTCTGGAGGCACCTTCACAAGTTTCCCAAGGTGTTCCCGAGAGCACTCGTTAACACTTTGGTGGATATTTGTATCTGGG
The DNA here is from genome assembly GCF_964187855.1 of Myxine glutinosa. Classification (NCBI taxonomy): domain Eukaryota; kingdom Metazoa; phylum Chordata; class Myxini; order Myxiniformes; family Myxinidae; genus Myxine; species Myxine glutinosa. The sequence continues at coordinate 50,852,688 of NC_136267.1, forward strand.
GTTGGAGCTTGGGTTGGAGATCCCCGCAAACTCAGATTTACTGGCCCCGTTTGTACAGTGGGAACGTTTATTGAATCCTTAGTCTGCTCGGTATTCAAAGGGGGGACAAGCGGAAAAACATTTCCCAGCTCGGAAATGGTCATACTTTCACTGGGGGTTTCGCACTCGGAAACTTCCAGGTGAGGGGTACAAATTTTATTTTTCGGCTCATTTACATAATGAGACTCGCTGGTGTCATTGACAACGGTATTCATGTACTCAGTTAGTGAGGGAATGTCAGAGGGACACTCGGACACATGTGCACCGGGAATGGTGCCGCCCATGACCGCCTTCTTTGCAGCACCAGCGAAACTGCTTGGCACTGGTGCTCTTCGCTTTTTAGAATACACTATGGATTCTTCGTTCATGGGTTCGGGAGAGGGGGCAATGCTAGTTGTGTCAGTCACATCGGTGGGTGTCATCACATTGGAATCGGAAAGCACCGGTGTGTCAGACGACTCAGTCGTGGTGTCAGAAGGTACGGTCGGGTTGTCAGAAGGTACGGTCGGGTTGTCAGAAGGTACGGTCGGGGTGTCAGAAGGTACGGTCGGGGTGTCAAGAGGTACGATCGGGGGGTCAAAGGGTACGGTCGGGGTGTCAGAAGGTACGGTCGGAGTGCCAGAAGGTACGGTCGGGGTGTCTGAAGGTGCGGTCGGGGCGTCCGAAGGTGCGGTCAGGGTGTCAGAGGATACGGTCCGGGGGACGGAAGGTACGGTAGGGGTGACAGGAGATACGGTCCGGGTGACGGAAGGTACGGTAGGGGTAACAGGAGATACGGTCCGGGTGTCAGCGAGCACGGTCGGGGTGTCAGAAGGCGTGGCGGGGGGATTGGCCTTTTTACAAACCCTTTCGTTATGTCACGGTTCACCACACTTCGGACAAGAGGCCTTAGGACAGAATCTTTTAACGTGTCCGAATTCTCCACAATTAAAGCATGTTAAGGAGGCTGAGGAAGCATACATGTGGTATTCCCGATCATCCAACGATACTTTGAAGGATATGTTTAAACCTGTATCGGCTCCGCGATCCGGGAGAATCATGTACACTTGCCTCCTAAAGCTCATTACGTGTTTGACACGATCGCTGCGACACCCGAGCGGAATCATTGAGATTCGGGAGACAACTTTACCATAACGAGACACAACGGATAGGAGTTTCTCGCCTGGCATAAATGGTGGAACGTTGGATATTGTTATCTTGGTAGCTGGCGTATCCATAGGGGATACTGTCATATAATGACCCCCTTTTATGGTTAGACCGGTACTAACAACGTCATGAACGAACTTTTCTTCTGACACGAAGACAACAAATTTCTGTTTCATTCGTGATGCCGCTCGAACATTACCGTCTCCTATGATGGATCCCACGGCCAGGATAATGTCCTCAGTAGGAGCTCCTTCAGGCGGAACACATGCGAATGCATGCTTCCGTGTTAAATTTTCGAACACCTCGTAACGAGAGCGTGTATTCGCCATACCAGCGAATTTACCCCCCTCCTTGTCCGAACCGGACAAGAAGGTATCAAACCTAAATAATCGACCTAAAGTAAATAATAAACGTGCATTATAAGCACAAAAATGGCTTACAAAGCGACGTCAAAGCCAATAGGCCGCACCCAAAATGGGCCCGCTCTCAAACCTCTCTCTCTAGAAGACAAAGGTGCAGAACGGATGAAAACACAATGCCGAAGCACACAGGATGGAAAAGGAGAGGGAGGGGGGCAGGGGAGGGCAGGGGAGGGCAGGAGAGGGGGAAAAAACTCACAACAGACTCACCAAAACACAGAGCAGTTGCTCACAGCCGCCATGATGCCACGCCCAACACAACGGCCTGCAGGGGGCGAGAGAGAGAGAGAGAGAAAGAGAGAGAAAGAAAGAAAGAAAGAAGAAAAAAAAGTGCAGAGAGAGAGAAAAGTGCAGAGAGAGTGAGGAAGAGAGTTTTTGATAAAGATAGCAACCCCACCTCCAGGACGAGGCTCAGGTCTATCATACCGGAGGAGGGAGCAACCCGGGAGAGATATTAAGGAAGGACTAGAAACACTAGAAACTACAAACACACAGTATACACATACACAGCAAAAATAAAACTCAACTTTGATAGACATGGACGAGCTCAGACAACACAACCTCAATCGGGGAACCAGAAGAAAAAGAGGCCTTTTTAGTCTTCTGGGTCTTTTTGATCCTCTGATTCTTTTGGGTCCTCGAAGTCTTTTGGATCCTCAGGCTTTTGGGTTCTCAGAGTCTTTTGGGTCCTTGGTCTTTTGGTTCCTTGGTCTTTTGGTTCATCCATCTTTTGGGTCCTTGGGGTCTTTTGGGTCCTCAGGGTATTTTGGGTCCTCTGGGTCTTTTTGATCCTTTAAGGCTTTTGGTTCCTCAGTCTTTTGGGACATCGGGTTCTTTTGGGCCATCGGGGTCTTTTGGGTCATCGGGGTCTTTTGAGTGTTTTGGGTCTTCGGGATCCCCAGAGTCTTTCAGGTCCTTGGGGTCTTTTGGATCCTTAGGGTCTTTTGGGTATTTTGCATCCTCTGGATCTTTTGAGTGTGAGGAGTCTTTTGTGTCTTTTGACCATAATGAATACACAGTCGTGTTAAAAGTTTGGCCTTAAAAACCCTACTCAAATCGTCCTTATGAAGGGGGACAGACATCAGACATTTGTTCAAATGTACAAACGCACACTGTGTTTTATATGGTATTTTATATTGTTGATTGCATTAGATTGACGTAAAGTCTGTAATGGAGTGTAGGGCATGGCTAAGTCTGAGTTTATCTTTAAATTTGAATTTATATTTTACTCATTACAACATATGTTATACAATGTAAAGTCCAAAACATATTCACGAATTACACATAAAAAAATAACAACTTCAATTCATTAGGAAAACATGATTAGGCCTAATCTGATTTAATTTTGCATAAAAGTGTCTTAGAATGTGCTAATTGAAGGTTAAAATTACAAAATGTAACCACCGTGGAAGGAGGACACCTCCCCTCCCAGACCATCTCCCCTCGGCCGCTTCGCTCCCTTGCACCACAGATCATTTCCATCCTACCGCTGTTTGTTCTCTCAATGTTGGCAACTACGACACGGGTTGGTGCAGGGTAGGCCTCCTTCTGTGCCAAAGATCCTTGTGTGTGCACGCAATGTGTTTCAAGCTATGCGTGCCAAATCTGACAATTCTAGGTGCCCCTGTTGTTGATTTATTCTGCCAACTAACATACAAAGACGTCTTGATGCATTATGAGCAGAGCAGAGACAGGAAGCACGCTTGATGGAGGTGCTGACCCATGCCATTATGTTTCTCCTCTAAGTCATGGTTGCTTGGTCAATTTCACTTAAAGTTTGCAAATGTGCTCGGGCCACCCATGGGCAGGTCATGTGCGCAAAATGAATTTAATTTTGCCCCCTACTATATATTCATATTTGTGTAGATTTGTTGGTACTTTAAAAAAAATTTATCACTTCTGTCTAAAAAAAAAAAACCTACATCCTGTAGTAATGCTAAATTCCAGTGAAAGGTCATCATACTAAAATATAAAACTGCCAATTCATTATTATCAGTGTATGTGCATAAAAATACGTTCTGACTTCAGCTTAAAACGACTGTCAATCCTGTTATAGTACATCAAATCACAAAACAAACATGACTTCTCCAAAGAGAAACATAATGGTGTGAGTCAGCACCTCCCTGAAGTGCAATCCAGTTATACCATGAATTAACACTAACATAGCGGAGATGACTGAACTGCGTACGTAAAACATCATCGTTCATTTCACCTTATCTTACCACGTCGCTCACTCGGCCACATCATATAAAGACATGTGTGAACACCGTGGGGGTCGCACCACAGCTCTCACTCAAACTATCACCCATCGCTAGCAAATTCCACCTGTTGCTTCGCTGAATATGGATGAGGGAACTTCTTCTTCTTCTTCTTCCTCCTCGTTTTAAGTTTTATGGCATTTTCAGAGCTGCGAGGCTCTATATACGTCACACGCCCAGACATAGTGAATGGAGGAGCCTTTAGCTAATCGATAATACTATATTTATTTCCGGCTCTCTTTATAAAATCTCAAAACCGCCTTTCAGAGTCGGGAATGCTTCTGGTTCAAATGGCTGAAAGTGTTCGGCAGATTCGATATGCCAATCCCCACCTCTTTCATACTTTAAGATAGACTCCATCTGCTTCCCTCATATGGAGGGAATTTTAAAAACAGGTGGTTCAAATCTTTGGGTTTCCTCCAAGTATCGCAGGTCCCAGTAGAGTGACACCCTATCGCCTATCCTATGGAGGTATGAATTAAGACAACAGTGCAGAAGGAGTTATAAGAATACACTTAGTTATAAGATTCGTTATTTTCTTACAATTTTCAGATTTCTCTTCAAATTTAGACACTTATTTAGTCCATCGGATCCGATCCTTAAATCCAAGGCCAGATTTCTATAATATACTTTAATTAGTCAGTGTTTATAACATTGTGATTCCAAAGCAAGGCATTTTTTTAGCAGGCCGAACAATATGGCGGCTTAAGAACCCAGTGATGTGGCAGAAGGCAGACGAAGATGGTGTGCCACCATTTTCGTAAGGTTTTTTAATTATTATTTTTTGTGATGGGCACCTCCTAAATTATCTTCAAAAGGGGTGTTTAAATGTACTCAAACACTCAGTTTTCACTTATGCACTCCTTTGGAGTTCCCTTAATATGCTTACAAAGTTTTGGCCTGATCAGTTTCATGGTTTTGGAGTTATGGAAGACACACACACACACAAACACACACACACACACACACACACACACACACACACACACGAATATATAACAGGCAGCTCTCCACTCCACCAGAATTAAATCCCCTACAACTCCTGTTGCACATTCTTCCTCTTCCTCTGAACTCTTCACACTGCAAGAAAAGAAATTATTTCTCACAAAAATGCATATATTTCATGTACAATGCATCTGTTATAACGAAGATCTTCATTAATTAAATTAGCGTGACTCAGCGCGCTATATGCGTCGTTTCAGAGGGGTAGGCATCTTTGACCATTTCAGTGTCTTTTGGGTCTTCATGGTGTTTTGGGTCTTCAGGGCCATTTGGTTCTTCAGGGTCTTTTGGATCCTCTGGGCCTTTAAGGGTATTTTGGGTCTTTGAGGTGTTTTTGGGTCTTCGGAGTCTTTGGTGCCTTCAGAGGCTTTTGGGTCTTCAGTGTCTTTTGGGTCTGCGGGGTCTTCAGGGGCTTTTTGGGTCTTTGGGGTCTTTTGGGTCTTTTGGGTCTTTGGGGTATTTTTGGTCTTCGGGTTTTTTTTGGGTCTTCGGGGTCTTTTGGATCTTCGGGGACTTTTGGGTCGTCGGGGTCTTTTTGGTCTTCGGGGTCTTTTTGGTCTTCGGGGTCTTTTTGGTCCTCAGGGTGTTTTGGGTCCTCGGGGTGTTTTGGGTTTTCGGGTATTCAGGGTCTTTTTGAGCCTCAGGGCCTTGAAGTGTCTTTGGGATCTTTGGGGGTATGTTGGGTCTTTGAGGGTCTTCAGGGTATTTTGGGTCTTTGGGGGTCTTCAGGGTATTTTGGGTCTTCAGGGGGTCTTGGTGGTCTGAAGGGTCTTGGGGGAATTAAAGGGTTGTCAAAGGTCTGAGTGGTCTCAGCAGACTTAACGCAATTAAGAGGGTTAATTAAGAGGGTGGTAATTTTATTAGAAGAAGAGGAACAAGACGTTTTCGTCGCATATAAACATACATACATAGCGAAGCATATACGTTTGCTCTATTATAATAAGATGCACCCATTATCACATCACTAGTTGTAACAAAGATCCTCATTGGTTATAACTATGATCGGTTTCTGGTCATTTATTATTTCTCAACGATTTGTTAGCTATAATCTGGCAACTTTGTATGAGGGTTGATCAGTAATTATCTGGCCTGACATAGAAGCAGGAAAATATATGATAATGGTGATTGTTTATTTAAAGGATTAAAATATTTTAAGATGTCCAAGTTAAAAAACAAAATATAAAAAAAAACAATCATTTAATATAGCTGTTTAAAGATGTATAAAAAGAAGCGATTTGTTGGTTGAAGTCCTGCAATTAGTGATATCAACCTTGTAATATTTTTTACATCATTAAAATGCATGTCTCTTTTTTCTGGAAATTTAAATTCTGTAAAGCTGTTCATTATTAAATGAACTTCTTACATGATAAAAGGCATTCACTGTTCAAATAATACAGTAATTCACTGCTCAAATAATACAGTAATTCACTGCTCAAATAATACAGGAATTCACTGTTCAAATAATACAGTAATTCACTGCTCAAATAATACAGTAATTTACTGTTCAAATAATACAGGAATTCACTGTTCAAATAATACAGGAATTCACTGTTCAAATAATACAGTAATTCACTGCTCAAATAATACAGGAATTCACTGTTCAAATAATACAGTAATTCACTGTTCAAATAATACAGTAATTCACTGTTCAAATAATACAGTAATTCACTGTTCAAATAATACAGGAATTCACTGTTCAAATAATACAGTAATTCACTGCTCAAATAATACAGGAATTCACTGTTCAAATAATACAGTAATTCACTGTTCAAATAATACAGTAATTTACTGTTCAAATAATACAGGAATTCACTGTTCAAATAATACAGGAATTCACTGTTCAAATAATACAGTAATTCACTGCTCAAATAATACAGGAATTCACTGTTCAAATAATACAGTAATTCACTGCTCAAATAATACAGTAATTCACTGCTCAAATAATACAGTAATTCACTCTTCAAATAATACAGTAATTCACTGTTCAAATAATACAGTAATTCACTGCTCAAATAATACAGGAATTCACTGTTCAAATAATACAGTAATTCACTGTTCAAATAATACAGTAATTTACTGTTCAAATAATACAGGAATTCACTGTTCAAATAATACAGTAATTCACTGCTCAAATAATACAGGAATTCACTGTTCAAATAATACAGTAATTCACTGCTCAAATAATACAGTAATTCACTGCTCAAATAATACAGTAATTCACTCTTCAAATAATACAGTAATTCACTGTTCAAATAATACAGTAATTCACTGCTCAAATAATACAGTAATTCACTGTTCAAATAATACAGTAATTCACTGCTCAAATAATACAGTAATTCACTGTTCAAATAATACAGTAATTCACTGCTCAAATAATGCAGTAATTCACTGTTCAAATAATACAGTAATTCACTGTTCAAATAATACAGTAATTCACTGTTCAAATAATACAGTAATTCACTGCTCAAATAATACAGTAATTCACTGCTCAAATAATACAGTAATTCACTGTTCAAATAATACAGTAATTCACTGCTCAAATAATACAGTCATTCACTGTTCAAATAATACAGTAATTCACTGCTCAAATAATAGCCGGCGAAGCCGGTGTTGTCAATAAACGTGTACGTATTATGTCGAAAACCAGATTATGCTGTATCCCTTGGCTTGAGAATTCCGAAGCGCAATGGAGGCCGCCATCTTGCGGATGCGGAAGTATGCATAACAAATTGAAAAAAGTTCAATCGGAGTTTGTTTCACCCGTCTTTTTTGATTCACAATCTTATGCACCTCTAATTTGTAATTAAAATACTTTAAGATCATCCTCGTTCCCCGGGCCCTGGTTATCTTCAACGGAAATCGTCACCAAACACCGGAACCAATGAGATTTGAGCATTTGAAAAAATATTTCAAAAAAGCTTTTTAGCACATTACGGAAGCTGAAATATTCAAATATTCTGAAAGTCTGAAGGGATAGTTTTTGAAGACAGAAATTGTCTGAAATTGAAAGACTGAAAAATTGAATTTTTTTTGAAATTTTGATTGAAAGACTGAAAATTTAAAGATTTTCTTGAAGATTGAATTTGAAAACTGATTGAAAATGAAATGAAAATGAAATGAAATGAAATGAAATGAAAATGAAAATGAAAAATGAAAAAATGAAAATGAAAATGAAAATTTGAAAAAAATTGAAAAAAAAAAAAAATTTGAAAAAAAAACAAAAAACATTGATTTGAAAATTGAAAAAAATTTGAAAGATTGAAAGACTGAAAAAGTCAAATATTCTAAAATTGAGGAAGAATTATTTTGTAGAAATCTCGCGGCCGTAGGGGATAGTTTTCACGGTCGGAAATATCCGAAGTTGAGACGGAATTCACCGAATTAATCAAGAAGGAAATTTTATAAATTTTTGTCTCATCCAGAATGCAAATGGTGTCATTTTGAACGAGGTACGGTACCGACTACACGTACCTACTACCAACTCCCTAACCTACTGATGCCATCGTGATGGGTAAAATAGTGGCAAGAGGCTTTGGCTTCGCCGGCTCATTGCGGCTTTGCAGTCGGGTGCTAGTAATAGCCGGCGAAGCCAGTGTTGTCAATGAACGCGTACGTATTATGTTGAAAACCTGATTATGCCTTGGCTCGAGCATTCCGAAGTGCAGTGGAGGCCGCCATCTTGCGGATGCGGAAGTATGCATAACAAATTTAAAACGTTCATTAGGAGTTTCTTTCACCCATCATTGTTTGATTCACAATCTTATACACCTCCAATGTATTATTAAAATACTTTAAGACCAACATCGGCCCGCACAGGCCTGGTTATCTTCAACGAAACGCGTCACCAAACACCGGACCCAATGAGAGTCGAGCATTTGAAAAAATATTTCTAAAATGAAATCACTCAATGGTGGCCGCCATCGACCGGATGCGGAAGTTTGCATAAAACAATTGCGAAAGAGTTCAATAGGAGTTTGTTTCACCCGTCGTTCTTTGATTCACAATCTAATGAACCTCTAATTAGTAATTAAAATACGTTAAGACAAACCTCGTTATCTTCAACGAAAATCGTCATCAAACACCAGAACGAATGAGATTCGAGCATTTGAAAAAATATTTTTTTAAAGCTTATTACGTGTTTCGGAGGGTGAAAATGGCGTCAAATATTCTAACATTGACGAAGAATTATTTTTTAGAAATCTCGCGGCCGTATGGGATAGTTTTTCACGGCCAGAAATACGGTATAAGCGGTTTACATATTTAGTTTAGAAATACGGATAGTTTTTCACGGCCGGAAATATCCGAAGTCGAGACGGAATTCACCGAATTAATCACTGCAAGCTAACTTCTTCTGGTGGAGGAAGCCGCAGTGCCCGGAGAGAACCAGTCCTGACAGCGACTGAAGTTAGAAGACGACACACATCCTGTGAAAACGTATGTTAAGCCCAGTTAAAATTTCTTAAAGTAGGCCTGAAGCGAGCACATCGTATAGTTGCTTCCTTAAGCTTCTTGTGACATTTATTGTACTAGGACGTGCCCGTACGTGGGTGCCCGTTCCTTGCCAAAAAAAAAAAAAAAAAAAAATTTGTATAGGGGTGTGTGTGTGTAAACATCCTAGGGCGTGCCCGTACGTGGGTGCAAAAAAACATGCGTGCAAACAACAACAACAAAAAAAAACTTTGAAACCACGTGGCAGTAACGACCACAGAACCCCCCCCCCCCTCTATTTACATGAATGGTTTGGTCCATTCGCAACGACCACAGAACCCCCCCCCCTCTATTTACATGAAATGGTTTGGTCCAAAGCGAACGGCTTGCGGAGTTTGGTAAAGAAATCGCCATAGCTCGGTAACTACTTGTCCGATTAATATGAAACCTTGAAAAGGCACATCCTCGGGTCCCCAGCAATATACCTGGCAAGTTTAAAGTATATCGGACCCGTGGTTGTCGAGAAACAGCGGTCACAGACAAACACACAAACACACAAACACACAAACACACAAACACACAAACACACAAACACACAGACACACAGACACACAGAGATTACTGGAATTATAGATAGATGCAGGTATTGGGGAGGACTGTCTGCTCTTCTCTTTTACCAAGTCTTACCAGGTACGGTAGCTACTACACCTACCGACTACCAACTACCTACCTACCTACTACCTACTACCAACTACCTAACCTACTGATGTCATGGTGATGGGTAAAATAGTGGCAAGAGGCTTTGGCTTCGCCGGCTCATTGCGGCTTTGCAGTCGGTACTAGTACAGTAATTCACTGCTCAAATAATACAGTAATTCACTGTTCAAATAATACAGTAATTCACTGCTCAAATAATACAGTCATTCACTGTTCAAATAATACAGTAATTCACTGCTCAAATAATACAGTCATTCACTGTTCAAATAATACAGTAATTCACTGCTCAAATAATACAGTAATTCACTGCTCAAATAATACAGTAATTCACTGCTCAAATAATACAGTAATTCACTGCTCAAATAATACAGTCATTCACTGTTCAAATAATACAGTAATTCACTGTTCAAATAATACAGTAATTCACTGTTCAAATAATGCAGTAATTCACTGCTCAAATAATACAGTAATTCACTGTTCAAATAATACAGTAATTCACTGCTCAAATAATACAGTAAAATGCATGGTAAAGAGATGGAGGCATTTATACCATGTTTAGGCACAGCGAAAGAGCCAGCACGGACCCCAAGGCAAACAACCTCGGGGCCCCCACCCCCATCCTTTCTCTCTTTTATAACTTAAGGAACTTTCTTTCATGAAAAACTTTTTTAAAAAACAAATGGTTACTTTTATTTCGCCGTATAATCGAAAAATAAAGGAGATAACGGGACGTTTGGACCGATCGAGTCAATTCGCACCCTCGACTGTTGAACACGATTTCTCCATCAGATTGGCAAAAAATACGTGAGAAAGATGGTTAACACTTTTTTGGGGGCAAAGAGGATACAAACCCATTTATTTGTAACGCACATTCCTGGTTAATAACCATTTTTCTGTAAAGTTTGAAACTACCATCAATAACAGCGGTAAATGTTGTTTCATTCCCGGCAAGAAAGCAAAATGAGCTTCTGAGTTTAAATGTAACGATGAGGAAATGAGGATGAGCCGATCAGGGGCTTCACTATCGGCTGCTCTTTAAAAAAAATTACAGGATAGGCTCGGGCCTCTCAACGGATCCCGGACCCCAAGGCAACGACCCCTCCCCCTCCCCCGACCCCCCACCCCCCCCATCTCGACGCCCCTAACCATGTTATAATCCCCCATACAAACTTATATGATCACTAGTTATCAATTATAGTCATCGATACACTCTCGGTTCTAACCACCTACATTTAATCATTTAAACTGTCATTCACCAAGTTAAATCACGAATAGAAATGGTTTTGTTGAGACATGTCCAAAGAAATTTGAACAGAAATCGGTTTCTGACTTGGAGAGCCCAACTTTGTATCTTAATATGTAAAGATTGCCTTCCATTATTGGAGAATTGAATAAATGGGAGAATTGGAGAATTGAATATGGGGAATAATGGGAAGAATTGAATATGGTGAATAATGGGAAGAATTGAATATGGTGAATAATGGGGAGAATTGAATATGGGGAATAATGGGGAGAATTGAATATGGGGAATAATGGGGAGAATTGAATATGGGGAATAATGGGGAGAATTGAATATGGGGAATAATGGGGAGAATTGAATATGGGGAATAATGGGGAGAATTGAATGTGGGGAATAATGGGGAGAATTGAATATGGGGAATAATGGGGAGAATTGAATATGGGGAATAATGGGGAGAATTGAATGTGGGGAATAATGGGGAGAATTGAATATGGGGAATAATGGGGAGAATTGAATATGGGGAATAATGGGGAGAATTGAATATGGGGAATAATGGGGAGAATTGAATATGGGGAATAATGGGGAGAATTGAATATGGGGAATAATGGGGAGAATTGAATATGGGGAATAATGGGGAGAATTGAATATGGGGAATAATGGGGAGAATTGAATATGGGGAATAATGGGGAGAATTGAATATGGGGAATAATGGGGAGAATTGAATATGGGGAATAATGGGGAGAATTGAATATGGTGAATAATGGGAAGAATTGAATATGGGGAATAATGGGGAGAATTGAATATGGGGAATAATGGGGAGAATTGAATATGGGGAATAATGGGGAGAATTGAATATGGGGAATAATGGGGAGAATTGAATGTGGGGAATAATGGGGAGAATTGAATATGGGGAATAATGGGGAGAATTGAATATGGGGAATAATGGGGAGAATTGAATATGGGGAATAATGGGGAGAATTGAATATGGGGAATAATGGGGAGAATTGAATATGGGGAATAATGGGGAGAATTGAATATGGGGAATAATGGGGAGAATTGAATTGTATTTACTTCAATAATAATTATTCCATTTTCTTTTGTCATTGGTTCAACTTAACCCACAATGAACTTGCAGTGAAAAATGTACTCTCGTATTGTGAGAGACACACGGCACCTTAAACATGCAACACAGAGGGAGAATGGCATGAAATACAATTATTTTGGATTTTATAATTAATACTACTATAATTTATTTAAACTTCCACCTTTGAGCATAGAGTGTAAATAAGGATTGAGAATTTGGTTAAAGAACACCTCGGTATATACATATTTTCAATCATCGGCAATCATATTTTTAATCGATCAAACACACACACACAAACACACACACACATCCGCCCCACCCCCTCCATACGCACACCTCAACCCCCCCCCCCCCACACACACACACATAACCACCCCCCCCCCCACCCACACACAGACCTCCACACACACGCACATCCACACACACACAGACATTCTCCCTCCCCCCACACGCACGCCCCTCCACACATACACACACACACACATAAAGGTGGATACTTTGAGACATGGGAGGGCTCCGTTTCACCTTCTGAAACCCACATATGGAGATAACAACCAACGACACACACAGATACACACATACATACATACATACACACATACACACAGACACTTCCCTGAACCGAGTAGTAAACTCGTCAATATTGGTAAACCAACGACTGAAACAGCTCCAAGAGAATTGCTTGATTTATGATTTTTCAAAGTAAAGATTTACCTGGACCTGTAGTGTTTTGCACAATGAGTAATCCACACACAGAAGGATCACACCGACATGGTAATCGGTAGTAAGGTATAATATTGTGTAATTATCGAGATGATGTCATTCAAAAGCATTTGCTACCATACCACGTGCTCTTTTTCAGCTTCCACATGGCCCTCAAGAAATAAGAAAATGACGAATGTCAGCAAAGAGAATGTGTCAGTGAATGAAGGAGCTTCTCTCACACTGCCTTGTGCTGCTCCTGATGCCGATTCGAGGATGCACCCGATGTGCTGGAGAAGGTGCGATGAGGTTGAGGTCATGGCTCTGGTAAAGGCACCGAGAGTTGAAGGACCTTGCGAGCTCACGGGGAGGACATCGGGGTGAAGAGCTGGAGGTTCTGCAGAGGTTGAGATGATTCCACGTGAGGAACTTTGCTGGAGGTTTGGTGCAGACTGTGAGGAGATGGTGATTGGCATTATATGGGTACATGGTGTAATGGGCCAGGCCCGACTGCAATACCACGTCAGCGTCACTACACCAACGCGTAAGTGAAGTTATTTTGCAATTTTACACATGTTCTTTACGTTACGTTTTCCCTTCCCCCAATATTGCAATTCTCATATAAAAACTGCCCACACCACGTGTGACGTTACATTCCACCCACATAGTCGGAAAATCTGTAACCACTGTGCGGTTGGATGTCTTTCCAAACCGAGGAAAATGACGTTTTCGGCAAGTATCATAATAAACAAAAAGCACTAACTAAACAGGTGTTAACTTCTGCTCGGGAATCATTTAACAACACATTCGCTTCCTTCCATGGGTTGGTCGGATAGCCTAGGCCCTCGATGTATGCACACTCACTTATGAGCTGTCTCGCCTGAGTTTGAATGTCCTCTCAGTTATAATTGTCGTTCCTCACATTTGTAGTGCTTTGCACACCACAGGAAATCGTCACAACTTAAGTTAACGTCACAGGCTTATTATGGTATTTGAATCAGTTACATCGAGTATAAAACGGGTTTATTCTACTGATGGGAATAACTTTGGCCAATTCACCATCACCAGATTGAAACGTGTTAGGTTACGTAATTGTGTGTGGTGCTGTTGAGCGAGTTAGCCGAAGCACAACTATTCCAACCTATTTGTTTAGGCCACATTTTGCCCAAACAGTCTTTAGTCAGAAAATCCAAAGTTTATTAGCCCTTGTTGGACTTGGTCCAAAACGGGGGTTTTACGGATTGGGCCTCGTACGTGAGTTCGCAACCATATGTCTGACAAGTATGGACCGATTTTGTTCGTACTTGGCACATACATGATGGTACACGTATGCGCATCGTTTTGTTTCACGATCTGATCAAAGATGGCCGACTGGCAGCCATTTTAGTTGTAAAAAAACCCGATGTTGAACACGTCCTCAACCATTTCTCGAACATGCATTTACCGATCTTGTTCAAATTTGGCACACAGATAATGAACGATAGCTCACATACACACGTCATTTCCTTTTGAGATCAGATCAAAGATGTCTGACTGGCGGCCATTTTGATACTTAGATGTGTCCCCAAAAAATTATCGGAAGTGCATGGTCCGATTTTGTTCAAACTTAGCACAAGCACACACTGGCGGATCCGGGAGATGGAGGGGGAGGGGGCAGGGGGGAGTGCAGGGGGTGCGCACCCCCCACCCCCTTCGGATTTTGGATGATAAATTATAAGCTATGAATCTGGTCCTCTTGTCCAGATTATTTTGAGTAAGGAATGTTCCAGGCAGCTTATCAACACTCAGAGGTTTTAACACATACACACACACACACACACACACACACACACACACACACACACACACACACACACACACACACACACAATTTATAGCAGAAGGAACAGCTGGGCAAGTCGGTTCACCAGTTCGTCAATCTGGCCATTAGTCATCGTGAATGTGCTGACCTGATGGACCAGAGAAGAACGCAAGGAACTGCAGAAACTTCCAAGAACGCACCAAATGCCATTTCTGACGATACATTTTTTTTTTAAATCCCTGGGGGACAACCCCCAGACCCACCTTCACACCCTCCCCCTCGTCGCTATGGTTTGGTGCACCCCTCCGTCTTGAAATCCCTGGATCCACCCCTGGCACAGTACATGATGGCATACACGTCCATCTCACTTCATTTTGCTTACCGATTAAAGATGGCTGACTGGTAGACTGGCAGCCAATTTAGTTGTAAAACTAGAACTACACTCTGCGACGTCAGGACGTTGACCCATATGCCTTCGCCCACATTATTACATCATTATAATACTTGTACCAAGTTTGATTTAAATCCGTTCAGCTGTTCTCAAGTTATCACATTTTTACCTGACACGTCATCTGACCTTTGACCCCTTGACCCCAAAATCTATTCAGTACATCTTTACATCATTATACATGCCTGTACCAAGTTTTAATTCAAATCCCTTCAGCCGTTCTCAAGTTATCGCAGTAACGAAAACCTATAATGGACGGACGGACAGCCGGACAGACGACCTGAAAACATAATGCCTCTGGCAACTTTGGCGGCAGAGGCATAAAAATCCAGTATTGAATACGTCCTCAACCATTTCTCGGACATGCATTTACCGATCTTGTTCAAAATTTGACAGACAGATAATGAATGATGGCCCACATAAGCACGTCATTTTCTTTCGAGATCAGATCCAAGATGGCCGACTGGTCGCAATTTTATTACTTAAACATGTCCCCAACCATTTCTTGAACATGCATGGACCAATTTTGTTTTAACATGGCATAAGCACAGCACATGACATTGTACATATGCAGAAGATTTTGTTTTGTAATCCGACCAAAGATGGCTGACTGGCGGCCTTTAACTCCATGCAGAAAAATTACTAAACCCACGGGGCCTATTACATTTTATGTCTTTTTCTCCTTGTTTCTTCATAAAGTTTTCACCAACTTTCAAGGGACTATTTTTCCAACCCGAAAAACTGTACGACTGACCGATTGAGCTGTTCAACAATAAACGAAAAGTTTTTCTTTTCAGGACAACAAACATAAGTTACTTCTTGGAAGATAAACACAACATAACAAAGTGAGACAACATCATGTTTATTTCGATGTAGCAGTTTACTTGGAAAGGAATGGATTGCTTAAAGAGACCCAAATGGAGGTGACAAAGAGAAACTACAACAAAGGAGTTTGAACATTTATAAATGAAAATGTGCAAAACATTGAGATTAGAAGGGAAGGAGTTTAAAATGTAAAGAACCAAAAATCACCCTATAAATGTTTTGGGATAAATTTGATCGTTATATAAAATCCGCATTTGTCTGAGGCTACAATGTTTCACAGCAATTATGATGATGTGCAACTTTATAATAATGATTAATTATAACTTGTGTTTCAAGTAGGTGACCAACATATGCACGTCATCGCTCTTTTTACCCTCACAAGCATGTGCCACGTGTGTTTTACAACAGACCCCATTAAATCTACCACTCTGTGGGAAACAACCACAGCGCAGATCCCACTTACATCGGGTCCACAGCGCCAAAGTAACTGCACAGCATCACCTGGTATGTTTAAAAAAAATAGATGCACAATAATGGAAACTGATTATCATTCTTCATCATATCATCATCATCACGTGGTTGCTGGTTTGCAGCGATTATCATTCATAACTTATAATATAAGTTCAGTATTTGGTGTTTCGCAGGCAGGGCATGGCATCTCAAATTGTGGCGTCTTTTGGACAGATGTTAAACTAGGCGACCCATCTTATAGCATTAGTCAGTGGACCTTAAAGATCCCACGATGTATTTTCCGGAGAGTAGGGAAGCTATCGCCGACACCCTGAACAAATTACAGATTCCTGCCACCATGTCCAAGACAATCGGTGTGGTGACCAGTCTTTGCACTTACCTCACACAGAATTTCATTTTTTGACCCGATGGCCTTCCGGCTATATGGCAAGTTGGATGGACGGAGGAAGGTTTTTCTCTTCGACTTTTGTTTCTTTTTATTAGTCCCCTAACCATTTCACCAGAGAGGACTATAGGTTTGCTCTCCGTCCGTCCATCTGTCCGTCCCACCTATGGTTTTTGTTTTTTTTGACTTTAGAGGTGGCACCCTCGAATATATTTAACTGAAACTTAGTACATTACTTTATTATGATAAGTTACAGCACAAGTTTGAGTTTCTGGGAATTTCGTCAATTTTTCACAGAGCTATGCCCTTTTGGACTTCAATAATATCACATCGGTAGGGGACATTTATTGCAAAGCAAGTCTCACTCTTGTTTTTCTTTGTTTATTTTTCTTTTCTTTTCATGCCACACATTTTGTACATACATTGAAATATATACTTCTTCCAATTTTTTCGATGTTAATGTAATAGTAAATGACTTTGTTTTGATTTTGGTATCGAAGCATAAGTATTCTTCATACATCACGCTGTAGGTGTCCTTGATTATGATGTAACGTGTGTATATTATATGTATACATATGCAGTATATATATATATATATATATATATATATGTATATATATATATTGTTACCGATCGCGGATTAAGATGTTAGTTACCGAGCGGTTTGGTATTTCCGCGACCGTTACAGGATCCCTGACTCACCCGATTCACCCAGAACTTTGGCCGTATCGCACCCTAGCTGCTCAATGAGGGAAAAGACAAAAACGACGCAATGTAAAGAGGAAAACGAAGGCCAAGAAAGGTTTGAAATACTACTACATTTATTTACTATTTACACACAAGCAAAAAGAAAGCAGTGACGTTTATTTACAAGCACATAAGACGCAGGTGACACAGGGAAGTACTAGCTTATCGTTATACAGACTTAATTAACCCCAGGACAGAACAAACAAAGACGACTCACACGGGGAATTGCAGAGTGGATTGGCTGGAAGGCGGTGCGTGGCTGGAGGGGGAGGACGGCACGGAGCTGGCTGGAGCTTGATCCTGCACGGGACGTCGGGCGGGACCTCGACGGCCGCTGATGCCTCCGATCCTGTCGTGTGCGTGGGATCACGGGTCGGATCACGGGTCGGATCACGGGTCGGATCACGGTCAGAGCCGACGCGCTGGTGGGGGGTCTGGCGTGACGGGTTCTCTCCTCTCTTCTTTTGTTTGGTCCAACCACTCCGTCTCCAACGCAACCCCTCAACGCAATCACTGAACGCAACCACTGAACGCAACCACTGAACGCAACCACTGACGACCAACTCAGCTCTTTGTGACCCTCCTTGTCTCGGCTCAAAAGTGCATCTCCGTTTCTGCTTCCAAGCTCGACTCTGTAAAAACGCATCTCCTTCGGCCACACCCCTGCCTTGGGTTATATAGGCCCCCGCCCCTCAACCTTTGCGAACCTCCCCGACCGCTCTTCCTCCGCCCTCTGTAGCCAAACCCCTGGCTCATGGTTGGTCGAGTGGGGCGGGCTCACTCCTCCCCTCTATGACGAGGTGGAGACATGCCTTTCTTCCCCGACTCGAGCCTCGTGGTCAATGGCGGTTATTGGAGGGGAGGTAATATGGGCAATCGAGGGCTCAGCGGTGACGAGAGGGGATGTAATATGGAAATGGAGGTTTTGGGGATGGGAAGGAAAGGGAATCTATTCTCTTTCACTGGTGCAATGGAGTATTTCAATTAATGGAAGACACAGCCTTACACTAATACACATAATAAGGATATAACTGTCAAAAAAAGATATATCGTGTCCTGCATGTATGTTTTATGGACTAACTACGGAAACGCCCTTTGACCTTTATACAACCACAAACGGAGGGAGGAGGGGTGATATTTTACAACAACCTTTTACAACAACATTTTACCACAACAACAAAATAAAAAACATTCTCATATCCACAACAATATATATATATATATATATATATTTATATAGATATATATATATATATATATATATATATATATATATATATTGTAACGATTTTGAGAAGTGTAACGGTTTTTGAGAAGTGTAACAATTTTGGAGGAAGTGTAACGAATGTGAAAACGTTACAATGTGAACGTTACAAAAGTATGGTAACACCCTGGTAATGTAAATAATGGTCGCAGCCGTCCTCCTAGTTAATTCCATGAAACTTACATGCAGGTCACGATATATCTTTTTAAATAGTGTATTTCCTTATTCTATGTAGGCTAAATATGTGTTTCCCACTAGATTGACTTTGCATTGTATCAAACAAAATAAGCATAGGCCCTTGCAATTTCCCCAAACATCTCCGCTCTCCAAAGTTCCTTTCAAAAGGGTGGGAGTTGTGTTCAATCCCGCAAGCCACCATTGCCCATGTGCTAATCTCGGAGAAGAAAGGCGTGTCTCCACCTCGTCATAAAGGGGAGGAGTGAGCCAGAGGGTCGCATGGCCAATCAGCACCGCGGTGAGCGACCCGGTAGGCGTGCCCTCGCAGCCGGCGGCTTGATTCCGCCCGAGGTGATAAAAGCGACTGTAAGGGACTGCTTTACCAGATGACTTGGGAGATGACCTGGGAGAGGAGCGAAGAGGCGGCACCAAGAAGAGCGGTGAGATGCGAAACGCTCCAAGCCAAAGAGGAGAGGTACTCGGAGAGGAAACCAGCTTTGGAGAGACGCGCTGAAAGGAGGGAGACGGCTCCACCAGGAGGAGAGGAGCAGGTGTGCCCGAGCCAGCGCGTGACGTCTACAGCAGCGGATACGCGACGGAGGGTTTTCCCGCCAAAACCGCGAGGAATTGAGAGCTGCTGCCTCCGACCTTGCCTCCCTCTCAAGCAATCCACCTCAAGCCCTACCTGCCTGCAATATCCCCTGTGTAAGTGTGAACGTCCTGTCCTACTCGTTGTCTTGGGATTAAGTAAATTGAGTAGAATAAGCTAACGATGCACTGTGTGACTGCTTTTTCCATCCATTGCTTGTAAATAATTTTGGTCGCTCTTCCTTTTTGCATGTGTGTGTATAATAAATCTGTTCTTCCTCCGTACTCTGTCTTTTTCTCTTTTCCTTCTCTTTCGGTCGCTTTAGAGGTTTCCCGATTGAATATCTGTGGGGCGATCTGGTCAACGTCGGGTGGAATCGGGTTCTAATCGGGGAGTAACTGTTCGGACGCGGTAATACACCACCGCTCGGTCAATATAACATCTAAAACCGCGTCTGTAACAATATATATATATATATATATATATATATATATATATATATATATATATATATATATATATATATATATATATATGTATATATATATATATACTGTATATATATATATACTGTATATATATATATATATATATATATATATATATATATATATATATATATATATATATATATATATATATATATATATATATACATACACACAGACTTGGCATTTAATATGGAATATTTTTTTTGTGGGGGTGAACTTACTTTTCAAGATGTCTTAGAACCAAAAGTTCATTGGAATTATGTTGAAACTAGGGCATGCCCGTACTATATATATATCTAAAATTATATCCCCCCCCCCCCCTCTATTTACATGAAATGGTTTGGTCCAAAGCGAACGGCTTGCGAGTACGGTGACAATCCCCCCCCTCTATTTACATGAAATGGTTTGGTCCAAAGCGAACGGCTTGCAAGTACGGTGACAACCCCCCCCCCCCCTCTATTTACATGAAATGGTTTGGTCCAAAGCGAACGGCTTGCGGAGTTTGGTAAAGAAATCGCCATAGCGTGCACAAACGCGCAGGAAAGCGAAAGAATCGCAAAGTAGTTTTAATTAGTTTTCAAACATAGTTTAACGCCAACATAGTTTGCCAACGTGAAATAAATGAATACGCTCTCAAATGTGCCGTCCGAGGCAGAGTCTGTTCGCCACGTTCGGCACACGTGATAGCTCGCTGCTCTCTGATTGGTTGAATCGTTTTTTGGACATAGCTCGGTAACTACTTCTCCGATTAATATGTCGCAAATTCGTTTTAATTAGTTTTAAAACATAGTTTAACGGCAACATAGTTTGCCAACGTGAAATAAATGAATACGCTCTCAAATGTGCCGTCCGAGGCAGAGTCTGTTCGCCACGTTCGGCACACGTGATAGCTCGCTGCTCTCTGATTGGTTGAATCGTTTTTTGGACATAGCTCGGTAACTACTTCTCCGATTAATATGAAACCTTGAAAAGGCACATCCTCGGGTCCCCAGCAATATACCTGGCAAGTTTAAAGTATATCGGACCCGTGGTTGTCGAGAAACAGCGGTCACAGACATACAGACATACAGAGATTACTGGAATTATAGATAGATTATTCTAGATTTTGTTAATGTGACCTTTAAAAGAAACAAAAACCACATTTGACATTTCGAAACAAATAAATTGATCCTTGAAAGTGATGTAAACTGATATCGAACTCAATTCATGGACAGTACTGTGTTAAACTTCTGTACGTTTTCCAGAAGTATCTCTTTATTTTGCACATTAGCCAATTTTTTTTTAAACAAAAACAAAAGCTAAATTACGACTGGGATTACGGACAGTAAAATTACAGTTCAGTACTTCGTGTAACCCCCACGAACATTCAGGAGAGCACGTACACGTTGAGGCATGCTGTTCACGAGATTTGCCAAGGTTTGGACAGGAATCGCTTGCCATGCAGTGACAATAGCCTGCTGCAATTCATGCACAGAGGTCGGCTGCTGGTCCAAGTGGTCGATTTGATGCGTTAATTCTGCCCACAAGTTCTCTATCGGATTCATATCCGGGGACATGGCAGGCCACTCCATATCCTCTACACCACGGTCAGCAAGAAAGTGTTGGATCATGCGAGCACGATGAGGCCGTGCATTGTCATCTTGGAAGACAAAGTTTCCTCGAAAGGCTGCACGAGCAAATGGAAGCAATGTTTCTTCCAGAATGGCCCTGTACTTGAACTGGTTCAGGTTTCCATTCAGAACAACCAGGTCAGTTTTGCCCCGTGCATGAAAAGCAGCCCAAACGGTCACCCCACCACCTCCAGCTTGGACTCTTGGCACTATACAATCTTTGTTGTAGGCTTCATGCACTTGTCTGCGCACTCGGACGTGGCCATCTTGACGATAGACCAGAAATCTAGACTCGTCACTGAAGATCACGTGATTCCAGTGTCCTGGCTGCCATTGACGGTGCTCTCTGGCCCACTACAATCGGCGCTGGCTGTGTTGTCTGGTCAGGCGTGGCTTTCTCAGGGGACGCCTGGCACGATAGCCTGCTTGAACCAGTCGTTGGTTGACTAGCCTTCTGGATACAGGCACATTTGTCAGTTGCTGCCATTAAGCCCTAAGCCGATTAGATGACTTGGTACGGCCATTGCGGACTAACCGGTGCAGCTGGCGATCATCCCTTCTTGTCGTTCTGCGGGGACGTCCTGGCCTCAGTATTGGAGTAGGGACACCCCTCTGAGCATTTCGTTTCAGGATCTTTGACACCTGACCTTGAGTGATGCCATACTGCCGAGCAATAGCACGCTGTTTCATGCCGTAATTTCGTAAAGCCACCACTCCATGACAAACAGCATTGTCGAGTTGATGGACCATCTCCAGAGGAAGCGGCAATAACTTTTGGAGACGTGCAGCAGTTGTTTTCCACTAATACAGAACGCAACAACCCTTGTATACCCGACTGTGAAGCCAATCATAAAATGCACCTGTCCGTACATTTTGCCACGCCACCTGTGATATAATCCTGTTGTTGACTTCTTGCTGCGACAGACAATCAGTGACATGGTTCTTTTAACAAATAAATTACCAAAGTGGAAAAGAAACTCACCAGATTGATATACTGAGTTAAGAAAGTAAACCCAAGTCAAGAAAAAAAAAAATCCATATTAAATGCCAAGTCTGTATATATATATATATATATATATATACATATATATATATATATATATATATATATATATATATATATATATATATATATATATATATATATATATATATATCAACAGTTGTTGTGTTTGTAATGGTGAGTGAAGCTGTATGCTGATTTTCTCAGGTCCTTCAAAAGATAAACCATTTTTCTATCTACTTCTATCCACATCATCAGCAACACTGCTCATGTTAGTGTTTGGAGGTTTTTGGCACGTCAAGAGAAAGAAACTGGAAAAAGGTAAGAATTTCTTGCAATATGTTTTGACAAAATCTCACGAGTGGTATAGTACTGCTACGTTTGTGGGGGTAGATGATGGAATACCATAGTCGAGGCAGGATTGTATAGGTATAGCATGGACCGTGGACGAGTTGGAGGCATCTCGATGTATTAAGTAGGGAAACTGGAGCTTAAGTTGTTTACTTGCCTTCACACGAGGAGTAAGCCTGGTGTTGGCTTAGCGGTTAGGGTGCCGGCTTGGGATCCTAGGATCCTGAGTTCGAATCCTGATCAACAACAACACAACAACATGCATTTTAAGGCCATTTTCCCTGCTAGAGCTGGGGTTAGCCTTGCGGTCCCCATGACAATCTTCTCCATATTGCCCTATTTTCTGCATCTCCCCTTGTTAACCCCCTTGCCCGCATTTCTTCTTCCACCATCTTCAGCCAAGTCTTTCTCGGTCTTCCCCGTCCTCTACTTCCTTCTACATTCATTTCCATCACTCTTCTCAACCAGTCACTTTCATCCTTCCTCAACACATGACCAAACCATCTCAACCTGTTCCTCTTCACAGCATCCATCACAGGCTCTATTCCCTCTATTCCCATCATCTTTCGCAATTCATCATTTGTCTTCCTCTCTCTCAGCGACACTCCGCACATCCACCGAACCATTCGCATTTCCACCCTTTCCAACCTTCGTTGCTGCTCCTCATTCATGACCCATGTCTCGCTCCCATAAATCATAACACTTCTCACACATGCAGCATACACCTTTCCCTTCAGATCTGGTGAAATCTTCAGATCTTCAGACCTTTCCCTTCTTTCCCTTACAGTACTATCGTGCTTTCTGCAGAGAAGGCAAACCAAAAAGCAAACCAGTTACAGTTGTATCAGCTCCACCATTTATGCAATAGTGTTGCAGCACCTCTGGTTAAGGCAGATGTGTCTGGGATAGCCAAGTGACCACCGCTCAGCCGTTCATGCAAAGGGGTTGCAGTGTATCTAAGAAAATCAGCCAGTTCCTAGGATAGCCTTACTGGCTGTTGGTGACTGAGGGGTGTGACAGAGGCTCAAAATTGGTATGGGAAACTCAAGTGAAATTATAGGGGGAGAGGAAGAAATACACATGACAGATGAAACACCACGATGTTTTATAGCCCAGATATACGTTCATGGAAGACCAAGGTGAGAGAGGGTAAAAGACAATATGTACATTCACAAAAGTCACAAAGCTCCCTCTTGGGTCTTTCCAAATACCTTGCTTCCTCAACAATCTTCTCGACAAGCGGAGGCTGAAGCAACAACCTTTTCCACTTTACAATCGCAGTCTGGAATACCAGGGAGTAATGGAAGCAGATGACCCACAGTTCCAACCAATGGTGTAGCATGATGCAGTCCAAGGAATCTCTTTGGTTTGCATCACATTGAGTTTCATGATAAACAAACTACTTGTGGTTGCTGATGTGGAGTTATCGATATTATGTTGAGTCCCTGATAAGACTGTTCCTTTAGCCCATTTTCGACCAATATCTCGTTAGCATTCGTTAAAATTCCTTCACTTAACACAGTTGATAAATGGTTATTGATGAGTATTCCTTAATTTTTTTTAATATAAAATTTTCCAGTTGGCAGTGGCTACACGAGATTTCAGTATAAATTTGCAATTTGAGAGTTATAATCAATGTTATTTTCTTTTCTAGAACTGGCAACTCTGAAGGCTAAAAGGTAAGCTGTTCATTCTTCTACTCGCATCCAAGTCACATTCATGCGTTAAAAAAATAATTTGCATACAAAATTGAGGCTCATGGATGAGCAAGATGACATAAGGTAACTAGAACGGCACTCGGTAGAGTGCATACCTCCGCCAGGCTGAACAGTTTATATTTTGTATCGCACTGATAGGCCGGATCTGGATTCCGACCTGAACCAAAATCGAATTGCTTGTTCTTGTCACCTGACCAACTCATCCCCCAAGTTTAGTCATAACTCGTCCATAACTTTTTAAAATATCATGTTATATATCGCTTTTCGCCTGATCTCTCAATGGTGAAGAATCATCACTTAAAAAACTAGAACGGGCACTCGGTAGAGCGCATACCTTCGCCGCAGCTACTGTTCTGTACTTGGCATGGGAGTGTAGGGAACAGAACAACAAAAATACGATTTTGACCTTTTCGTGACCTTGACCTTGACCTTTGACCCGATTGCTCCCAAAATCTAATCAAATGTGTCCCGTATAATAACCAATCATCCCACCAAATTTCATGCAATTCGGTTGAATACCTTTTGAGTTATGCGAATAACATACACACACACACACAGACATACAAATAAATACACAGCGATCAAAACATAACCTTCCGCTTTTGCGAAGGTAATTAAATAATTCTCGTATCCGAATCCACATTCGGAACTTCCCCAAAATCGAATCCATTCGGTCTTGTCACACACCCAACCTGGTTTTGTCACACATCCAACAACACACAACCAAGTTTTGTCCAAATCCGTCCATGACTTTTTGAAATATCGTGTTATATATCGGTTTAGGCCTATCCCTCAATGGTGAAGAATCATTTTTTTAATTCTGTGATCCGGATCCGGATTCCAATATTCACCAAAATTGAATCAACTCTTTATTGTCGCACATGCAACCTCTCCAGCAAGTTTTATCTGAATCCGTGCACAACTGTTTGAGATATCCCGCGATGTATCGTTTTTGGCCCTATCTCCCGATGGTGAAGAATCACTTAAACATTCTCGGATCCGGATCCGGATTCCAATATTCACCAAAATTGAATCAACTCTTCATTGTCGCACATGCAACCTCTCCAGCAAGTTTTATCTGAATCCGTGCACAACTGTTTGAGATATCCCGCGATGTATCGTTTTTGGCCCTATCTCCCGATGGTGAAGAATCACTTAAACATTCTCGGATCCGGATCCGGATTCCAATATTCACCAAAATTGAATCAACTCTTCATTGTCGCACAGGCAACCTCTCCAGCAAGTTTTATCTGAATCCGTGCTCAACTGTTTGAGATATCCCGCTATGTATCGTTTTTGGCCCTATCTCCCGATTGTGAAGAATCACTTAAACATTCTCGGATCCGGATCCAGATTCGAAACTTCACCAAAATCTAATAGTTTCGTCCTTGTCACATACGCTACCTCTCCACCAAATTTCGTCCGAATCCGTCCACAACCTTTTGAGATATTTTGTTCACAGACAGACAGACGGGGGAAAACCTTCGGTGGCGGAGGTAAAAGGGCAAAGTAGTGACAGTGAGGCAACAGATGGGTACAAGCACCCAAATGAACTGAGAGTGAAGAAGATGAGAGTTAACACAGTATATAGTAAGACAAGGCACTCAGAGAGTAGTGAATGAATGGAATGGTCTCCCTGGAAGGTAGTGGCAGCAGAAAGAGGATGAACCACAAGGTACTCCTTTATTCAGATAAAATTTCCACCTCTCCTCCATTATTGATATTTGTTAATAGAACAACTTATCCAGGTTTGAGTATTAATTATTTCTTTTACATTTATTTCAGGTCTGGACAAGGAACGTTGGAATATTCAAAAACCCATCAAGGCACGTTAACGTATTTCAGAAACGGCATAAATATATCTGTCAATACTTATCGATCAAAGGTAACAATAAACTGCTTTTTCTTTTGCAGAAATGCAATTCGAGCTCATGGCGCCACCGATTCCACCGCGGGACGTGAGTCTGATGAACAATTTTGTCACAAACAAAATACGCAATGCATCCGCCTGATTTTGCTGCATATCAATCGGGGTTAATGTTGAACACGAACAGCGGTAGGTTTTGTTTTGAGGCATCGTTTCTATCTGTGTTTAACATTTAAAAAAAGAAAAAGTTTAACAATCGCAATGAAATTATTGATGCAAGGTGGACTGTACATACTCATGGGAGAGCAATGGCGAAACCCCCGGAGATATTCCTGCTCAGACAAGCGAGGCTTTAAGATGGTTCTGGGAGACAAATACATGTTAAAATTTATTTTCCTGGAATCGATACCTATTATGAACCTGGTGTTGGCTTAACGGTTAAGATGGCTGTCTTGAGATCTTGGTGGTCCTGAGTTCAAGCCCCTGTCAGACCGTTGAATTAACACCAGGTGGGTTGACTCGGCCTGTCATCCTCAAATAAGTAAGTACCAGGTGCCTGGAAATGAGGGGCATTGCATCAGTGACACAGCCGTGCCCCTAGAAAATGATGCAGCCAGCAGCCACAGGCTGCACACGAAGCACCGATTCCTGTTAATGAAATGGTTTTGTTAAACAAATCTTACTATAATTCACCAAATGTCCGTCCGTCTGTCCGTCCGTTCCCAGATACCGCAAAAACGGCTGAACCGATCTCAACGAAATTTTGGGTGGGTAATCCTGGGACCCCTGGAGTAAAATAGGCTATATTGTTTTTCAAATTTCGTCTTTGGCCTCCAGCATTTTCAGGTTTGGACTCCCGCCTAACGTTATTGTCCCGGGTACCGCAAAAACGGCTGCACCGATCGCAACGATACACCGCCATGCCCGTGGTATTCCCACGGGTGACCCCACTAGTTTATATAATTTCAACTTTGAATAGTGGCATTTGGAATTACTTGGAAATGGAATCATTTCAACACTAAAACATTTATTGTTCTTTAGATCCCCAAATACAATTTGGTTACTTTATATGTACCTCGAGTGTTTTGCTTATGAGCTCGGTGTTGATCCAACATGAGCGAACTCTCAAGATTGGCAATAGTTTTTATACTCTTATTTCTTTACACTCTTCAATTTGTTGCAAACAAATGCCTGTGGCGTGTCCGCTTGAATTTGAAGAGGAAGTGAGTGCGGTCGTGAAAACATGAGATGAGACACAAAAGACACAAAACATGAGACAACATGAGACACAAAAGTGCGGTACCGTATTTGCTGTTGTTGTGTACGTGCTTTGCAGAAACATATTGATGATGTTCAGTACACGGTGTTCAGCTTAAAGAATCGAGAAAAGAAGAAGAAGAACCGAAACCAAAAACCATACACACTAGATGTCTAGCCCTGCCTTGAATCTAGACCCACCTATTTAACTGTCTCCTTGCTTCGCGTGAAGGACGAGACATCAATCGGTGTGCCGTCCATCGGATGGACACTTAAACTGGGTGCCCGGCCTGCTAGCATTAGCCGATGGACGTTAAAGATCATACGGTGTACTTCGTGAAGAGGAGACAAGTTATCACCGACACCCTGAACAACTAACAAATTCCTACCACCTTCAGCCGAACGTCATGCCTGGCCAGCGGGTTCGTGAAACACTTAGGCCAAAAAGGTTCCCTGGCCAATCTTCAAAGAATGTGGGTATAATTTGGCCACTAAGGAAGTCATAGTAATGAACCACCTTTAGAGGCCATTTTTCCCCGCAGAGCAGGGGTTGGCCTTTTTCGGGCACCGTGGTCCCCTTTTTGAAGCAATGTTTTGTTTTTTTATGGCCGGATGCCCTTTGTGCCGCCAACCCTGTTAGTCGCCTCTTGCGACGCACAGCGAATTACCAGTTAACTGGTACTCAATTTGCCGACCTCGGAAGGATGACAGGCTGAGTCAACCCCCCTGGCGTTAATTCAGCGATTAACCGAGATTCGAACCCTGGATCCCAAACCGCACCCCAACGGCTAAACCAGGCTAAGGAAGTAATAGTAATGGTAGTGGTCATATAGTTACCTGGGCCGCGTTAATGGATTATTTGTTTTGGCGCATTAATGGATTATTTGTTTTGGAGCATTAATGGATTATTTGTTTTGGCGCATTAATGGATTATTATTTTTTGGCACATTAATCGATTATTTGTTTTGGCGCATTAATGGATTATTTGTTTTGGCGCATTAATGGCTTATTTGTTTTGGCGCATTAATGGATTATTTGTTTTGGCGCATTAATGGATTATTTGTTTTGGCGCATTAATGGATAATTTGTTTTGGCGCATTAATGGAGTATTTGTTTTGGCGCATTAACGGATTATTTGTTTTGGCGCATTAATGGATTATTTATTTTGGCGCATTAATGGATTATTTGTTTTGGCGCATTAATGGATTATTTGTTTTGGCGCATTAATGGCTTATTTGTTTTGGCGCATTAATGGATTATTTGTTTTGGCGCATTAATGGATTATTTGTTTTGGCTTTACCTAATCGATTAGTTTTTACATGCTTCACCCAGTGTCATATAACAACAAATAGTATGTAGTGCTCCTTTTGTTTTTGTCTGTGCACGGAACATGGCTTTGCAAGAGGTTTTTTTGAATAAAAACCATGAATTTTGTCTGACTCATCTCTCTTTATTTGTTCCATTAGATGATTAGAGTATGACAACGAAAGGTTAATGCAGTAAAGTTCATCATTTATTTTTCCTACTTAACTTGCCGAATCTATTTATAATTCTGCAAAATGTTTTATGGAGGCACTGTGATTTTAACTTCCATGCATTTCCTCCTTTTTTTTCTTTTTTTCTTTTTTTTTGTTTCCAAGATCGAGGCTCGTGAAAGAGCGAACATTAATCACACAGAAAGACAAACCGACACATAAATCATATAATAAGGGGAGCGGTAGACAAGATGGGGAGAGAGGAGGAAGGACACAAACACAACATTTAAGAGTAGGGACATCGAGAGAGTGGTCACAGTGGTCTCCCATCTCTACCGCCTCTGACATCAACTCATCCTGGGAATTCTTCCAAAGTAAATTGCTCTCTCTCATGCACAGATCTATCCCATCTCGTCTTCAGTTGTCATACCCTTCCTCCCGTCCATGGTACACGGAATCTTGTGGTGAGGCTGTTGCCCAGAAACAACTTGCTTTCGTCTCCTGGAAAGCAAATCCAACGGAAGGAAATCTCATTTCCTTTCACAAAGCCCGAAACAAGTGTGTGTCCACCCTCAGGAGAGCCAGGAAACAATATCTCTCCGTTCTCAAGATGGAACTCTATTATCTGTCTCCCTCTTCCAAATCCTGGTGGCATCTGGTCAAATCTGTTTCTGGTGTTTGTTCCCCCTCGATCCCCTCCCTCACCTCAAACGGCTACATGGCTGACTCCGCACGTGAAAAAGCTGAATGCCTCAACTCTGTGTTTGCCTCTAAATCTTGTGTCCCAAACCCATCCCTCTCTGTACCCACCGTATCCAGTCGTACCCAGCTGCTCCTGGATTCTGTGTCTTTCTCTCCTGACAAGGTGGAGAAGTTTCTGCAACTGGACCTGACGGCATCAGCCCACGGGTCCTAAAATCCTGTTCTTCCGCTCTTTCACTCCCTCTCTCTGTTCTCTTCACCCTCTCTTTTGCTCAAGGTCATCTGCCATCTGCTTGGAAATCAGCCAACATCACCGCTTTGCACAAAAAAGGTGCAAAAACATCCTAGCAACTACAGACCAATCAGCCTTCTCCCAATTATATATCAGCAAAGTCATGGAATCCATCATTGCTTCAGATATGAAATCTTTCCTCTTCTCCAATGGCTTGATCTCTGATCATCAATTTGGTTTCAGACCTGGTCACTCTACTCTGGACATGCTGCTTCTGCTTTCTCAACAATGGATGGAGGTCCTCAATGCCAAACAGGAAATTAGAGCTGTCTCCCTTGACATATCACGTGCCTTCGATACGGTCTGGCACCCCGCTCTGCTCACCAAACGCTCCTCCTTTGGTATCCATGGAAATCTCCACACATGGCTGGCGGACTTCCTCTCTAGTCGTAGTCAACGTATGACCTGAATGGGTTTCTCTCATCTCCTCTTCCTGTTCAGGCTGGAGTTCCCCAAGGCAGTGTTCTGGGCCCTGTGCTTTTTCTGGTCTTCATCAATGATCTCTCTGACTCTCTTGAAAATCCTCTCTATCTCTTTGCTGATGACTCTACTCTCTGTCGCTCCATTCCTCATCCCTCAGATCGGGAGTCTGCAGCCTCCTCACTCTCTGCAGACCTGGACAAAATCACAGACTGGGCAAACAAGTGGAACATGTCTTTCAATCCTGACAAATCTCACACTCTTACGATGTCTCTCCGAAAAGACCGACTGGACAACCCTCCCATCCACTTTCTGAATAATCCTCTCCAAGAAGTTCTGTCACTCAAGCTTTTGGGTCTCACCATCTGCCATGATCTTTCCTGGGAAAACCACATTTCAAATCTGGCCTCCAAAGCCAGTCGCCGACTGGGCATCCTCCGTCGTGCGAAGTCCTTCCTTGGCACACCTGAGCTCCTCACCACATACAAGGCTTTCTTCCGCAGCTCAATGGAATACTGCTCTCCCCTCTGGGCTGGTGCTCCTGCCTCACACCTAGCTCGTCTTCACGCTGTTGAAACCAAAGCGTTCAGAATCATTGGAATCTCCCGCGATGAAGCTAACTCCAAGGGCCTTTCACTCACTCACCGCAGGCAGGTTGGTGGTCTTTCCGTCTTCTACCGACTCCTCTCTGGCCTTGCCCCCCCCAGCTCTCTCTGGGCTCTGTCCCCCAAATATTCCTACAGGTCGCACAAGATCTGCCTGCAACCCTCTTATGGTTAAACTGCCAAAATCAAGACTCTCTGCTCACCTTCACTCCTTCATTCCTCTTTTCTCCCACCTCTGGAACAAACTCCCTCACTCTCTTCAATCCCACTCCACCCTCCAGGTCTTTAAAACAGCTGTTCACAACCATCTCTTATCTTCCCCCATCCAAAACCTTAATGTTTTCTACCCCCGCTAATTTCACCCCAAATCCACTTTTTTGAAATACCGACTTTTGTCCTGGAAGTCCTTGGTGTCCTTGTGTTTTATACTTCTCCCACCCTCCCCGCCCCACCCCCACCTCCCTTCCCACGCCTCCTCCCCCTAAGCCCTCTCCCTCCCACACATCTCCCTGCTCTCAAATGTTGTGTTTGTGTGCTTCCCCTTCTCTCCCTATCTTGTCTTCCGCTCCCTCTTTTTATATATTTCGTTTGTCTGGTTGATTTGTTTCTGAAATAAATGTTAGCTCATTCACAAGCCCCGATTCAGTATACAAAAAAAAAAAAAAAAAAAAAATGAAGATCTGTGGGAGGGAGAGGGCTTTGGGAGGGGGGAATGGAAAGGGGGGGGTGGGAGAGGTATAAAACATATGGACACAGCAAGGACTTCCAGGAAAGAAGTTGGAATTTCAAAAAAGTGGATCTGGGGTGAATTAGCGGGGGTAGAAAAGATCAAGGTTTTGGATGGGGGAAGATAAGAGATGATGGTGAACAGCTGTTTTAAAGACCTGGAGGGAGGATTGGGATTGAAGGGAGTGTGGGAGTTTGTTCCAGAGGCGGGAGAAAAGAAGAATGAAAGAGTGAAGGTGAGCAGAGAGCCTAGATTTCGGCAGTTTAACCATAAGAGGGTTGCTGGCAGATCTTGTGCGACCTGTAGGAATATTTGGGGGACAGAGCACATCGAGAACTGGGGGAGCAAGGCCGGAGAGGAGTCGGTAGAAGACAGAAAGACCACCAACATGCCTGCCGTGAGTAAGTGAAAGGCCCTCGGAGTTAGCTTCATCGCGGGAGATTCCAATGATTCTGAAAGCTTTGGTTTCAACAGCGTGAAGCCGAGCTCGGTGTGAGGCAGGAGCACCGGCCCAGAGGGGGGGGGGGGGGGACAGTATTCCATTGAGCTGCGGATGAAAGTCTTGCGTGTGGTGAGGAGCTCAGCTGTGCCAAGGAAGGACTTCGCACGACGGACGATGCCCAGTCACCGACTGGCTTTGGAGGCCAGCTTGGAAATGTGGTTTTCCCAGGAAAGATCCTGGTGTAGCGGTTACCGGAAGCATGACACAATTACCGTGCACCGGCCGATGACGCAACCGGCGAGTGTCACGTGTCCGGACTCGCCCGGGCGTGTCCAGACTTGCCCTTCTCGGGCGAACACGTGACTTACCGATTTTGCATACCACGCCCCGCCTGAGAGGCGTGGCTTTTGTGTGTTCAGTTTGCGATTTAAATTGCCGCCCGTTTGAGGGGCAGATTCAGTGTGCTTTTGAGTTCTTTGGTTTTGAGCTAAATAAATAGCTCTGTGAAACTTCGTTCCTGTGTCGTCCATTTTGTCTGGCTTTATAGTGCGAGCACAGCTCCCACAATTGGTGACCCCTTTCTACGAACACGGCGATGGAGTCAGCTGTAGCTTTGAAGCTCCCGGGCTTTTGGGAATGTCACGCGGCCGTTTGGTTTGCTCAAGCCGATTCTCAATTCGCCCTGCGGAACATCACGGAGGACACGACGCGCTACCACCATGTGGTCTCTGCGCTCACCGCCTCCTCCGCTGCCCGGGTTCTGAGCTTCCTCCAGCACCCGCCGAACGCCGACAAATACGGCGCGCTCAAAGGCCTACTCCTCGGTGCGTTTGGACTCACGGAGACCGAACGCGCACTACAACTACTACACCTCCCGGAGCTGGGTGAGGCCCATCCATCCGAAAGCATGGACCACATGCTTGCTCTTCTCGGTGACCACAGCCCGGATGTCCTCTTCCGCGAGCTATTCCTCCAGCGGCTACCCGGGCAGGTATGGTTAGCTTTGGCTAATTCGCCCATCACGGACCCTCGTGCCCTGGCCAAGGAGGCCGATAATTTTTTCTCGGCAAGGCGACACGTCGGAGCGGCCGCCTGGAACCCTGGGCCGACCGAGGCAACGCCCGCGCCACGACCGGCGCCTCCACCGGCCGAGTCCGCGCCACTGACGGCTGCGGCTGCCGCGACGCCCCGTCGACCGAACCCAACGCGACCGCCGAAGCCTCCACCAGAGCGGACCATGTGCTATTACCACGCCAGGTTCGGGCAGAAGGCCAGAACGTGCCGCCCACCGTGCACTTTCGGCGGGTCGGGAAACGACCAGGCCGGCGCTCGCTGCCTATCAGGAGCGTCGGCCATTCAGGCAGCCTACTGTTTATCACGGACACAGAGTCCGGGCGGCGTTTTTTGTGTGACACCGGCGCTCAGCTGAGCGTGATACCCGCCTCGGTGGAGGACAAACAGGCCGCGCTATGCGGCCCCGCCTTGGTCGCCGCAAACGGCTCCTCCATCTGCACCTTCGGTTCGCGCAGCGTCGCATTCTGCTTCGGGGGCCAGCGCTTCAGGTGGGACTTCATCACGGCGAACGTGCCCATGGCCTTGCTGGGTGCAGATTTTCTTTGTGCGCATGGGCTTTTGGTTGACGTCAAACGGCGTCGGCTCATCAACGCGGAGACCTTCAGCTCGCTCGCTTGCTCATTGAGCGGCTCTGCTCCGACCAAGCTAGCCTGCGCGCTCCCGGCCGCGGACGATTTCACCCGCCTGCTCGCCGAGTTTCCCGCCCTCACGCAGCCGACGTTTTCGGCCGTCGCCGTCAAGCATGGCGTCGAACACCACATCCCGACCACAGGTCCACCGGTCTACGCCAGGGCTCGCCGCCTCGACCCGGCCAAACTCGCCGTGGCGAAGGCGGAATTCGACGCGCTGGAGCGATTGGGCATTGTGCGGTGCTCGAATAGCGCGTGGGCCTCGACCCTGCACATCGTGCCCAAACCAGGTGGCGGATGGCGACCATGCAGCGATTACCGCCGCCTCAACAACGCCACCACCCCCGACCGGTACCCGATACCACACATACAGGACTTTTCCACCCATTTGGCGGGGCGGGTGATCTTCTCCAAGGTCGACCTTATTCGGGGCTACCACCAGGTACCTGTCCGGCCGGCCGACGTTCCGAAGACGGCTGTAATTACACCTTTTGGCCTCTTCGATTTCCTCCGAATGCCGTTCGGCCTTAAGAACGCGGCCCAGGCCTTCCAGCAGCTGATGGACAGTGTGCTGCGCGATCTCACCTTTCTGTTCATCTACCTGGATGACATTCTCATCGCCAGCACTTCCCGGGCGGAGCACCTCGTCCACCTGCGCACGCTTTTCGAGCGCCTCGGCCAGCACGGCCTCATCATCAACCCGGCGAAATGCCAGTTTGGTGTAACGGCCGTCGACTTCCTGGGGCACCGCATCACGAAGCGCGGGGCCGTCCCGCTGCCTACCAAGGTGGAGGCAGTCACAAGTTTCCCACGCCCCCGCTCCATCAAGGCCCAACAGGAATTTTTGGGGATGGTAAATTTTTAGGAGAGCTGGTTCGTGCCTCGCGCCGCCCAACTCATGCGCCCCCTGTACGAAGCCCTCCGGGGCAAGCCGGCCAAGCACAACATCGCCTGGACCACAGAGATGGACGCGGCGTTCATGGGCGCTAAGCTGGCCCTCGCCAACGCGACCATACTGGCACACCCGGCGCTCGACGCACCCATCGCCCTCACCACGGACGCCTCCGACTACGCGGTGGGCGCCATGCATGAACAGTGGGTGAACGGGGCTTGGCAACCGCTGGCCTTCTTCAGCCGGCACCTTCGCCCCAATGAGGGCAAGTATAGCGCTTTGGACTGCGAGCTCCTCGGTCTTTACCTGGCCGTTCACCACTTCCGCCATCTTTTGGAGGGCCGCCCGTTCTTCCGGTATGCTTCCGGTAACCGCTACATGCGCCCCCCCCAGAATTAACCTGCACCGGGAGAGTCAGTTTGAGGGGGGTCCTGATGACCCGGCCGAAACGACCCCTGGCGATTCGTGTGGGGGTGGTAGGTGGCGTGGCGGTGGATGGTCGGGCGGGGGGCTTGGTTGACGGGTGATGGCCCTGTCATGGAGGAAGGGCCAACCGTGGAGGTTGGTCGAGGTCCAAATGGGCCGGCTTGAGGCGGTCCACGGAGATGCGGTCCGGCTTGCCGCCGATGTCGACGATGAATGACTTGTCGTCCCTCTGCAGGACCCGGAAAGGTCCATCGTACGGCGGCCGGAGCGGTCCCCGGTGTGCGTCGTGTCGGATAAAAACGTACTCCGCAGTGCGAAGTGCTGGGGGGACATGGGGTTGGGGGCAGCCGTGGTGGGATGTGGGCACGGGGGCAAATCTCCTGGCGGCCTCCTGGAGGTCCGAGCGTTGGCGAGCCGACCAGGGGCCGGTGGCATCAGGGATGAATTCGCCCGGCACGCGCAGTGGCTGGCCGTAGACCAGCTCGGCGGTGGAAGCCTGGAGGTCCTCTTTAGGGGCCGTTCGGAGGCCCAATAGGACCCACGGGAGCCTGTCGGCCCAACCGTCGTCCTGGAGGCTGGCTCTGAGAGCGGCCTTCATCGAGCGGTGGAACCGCTCGCACAAGCCGTTGGCTTGGGGGTGGTAGGCCGTGGTGCAGTGAGGTTGACCCCCAAGGCCTGGTTGACCGCGCCCCAAAGCTCGGAGGTGAATTGCGGGCCTCTGTCGGAGGAGATGTCCGAGGGTGCGCCGAAACGGGCAATCCAAGTGCCAATGAAGGCCTGCACCACGTTGGCGGATGTTGTTGATGCCAGCGGGATGGCCTACGGCCACCTGGTGGTCCTGTCCACCATCGTGAGGAGGTGGGTGAAACCCCGCGAGGAGGGAAGGGGTCCCACTAGGTCCACATTGACGTGGTCGAAGCGCCGCGCGGGCACATCGAATGGTGCCAACGGGGCCTGGGTGTGCCGGTGGACCTTCATGTGTTGGCAGGCGACACAGGCATTGGCCCAGTCGCGGACGGCCTTGCGGAGCCCGTGCCAGACGAACTTTGCTGCCACGAGCTTCTGTGATGCCTTCCGGCCCGGGTGGGAAAGGCCGTGAAGGGCGTCAAAAATGCGCCGCTGCCATCCGGTGGGCACGATGGGGCGAGGTTGGCCCAGGGAAACGTCGCACAGGAGAACTGTGCCTGTGTCCTTGAAGGGGACGTCGGCCAACCGCAGGCCTGTGTCTGCTGTCCGGAGGGCTTGCACCGTGGGATCGGTGGTCTGGTCGGCCGCCATGCGGGCGAAGTCCACACCCAGGTGGACGGTGTTTGCACCGGACCGGGAGAGGCAATCGGCCACAGCATTGTCCTTGCCCGCAACGTGCCGGATGTCCGTCGTAAATTCGGACACGGCGAAGAGGTGGCGCTGCTGGCGGGCCGTCCACGGCTCCGTAACCTTGGCCATGGCGAAGACCAGGGGTTTGTGGTCCACAAGCAGTGCTCAGCCTCGGTGCACACGAAAAGAGGTCGAGCCAACCGAGGGGCTGGTCAAGGCCTCAGGGTAGGCTGAGGATGTAGCCTCGCAGGCCTCCCGAGGATGCAGAGTCGGAGAAGTTATTGCGCGAGTTGCAGCTTTCTTGTAGAGTGTAGTTGTGTGAAGGTGACGAGCAGCAGTGCGCGCGAAGGTAACGAAGCAGCCGTGCCGCCAATGTCAGTGCGCGTGCAAGATATGAGCAGCAGCGCGCGCGAAGGTAACGAAGCAGCCGTGCCGCCAACGTCAGTGCGCGCACAAGAGATGAGCAGCAGTGCCACCCACATCTCGTAACTGCGTTCCTTCGGAGGGTCCTGGAGTGGGCTCGCTCCTCCAGTCATAGAGGAGGAGCCGAGCACGGTGCGCGAACCACATGGCCGCTCGTCATTTCCAAAACTCCGGCAGTGCGATCGAAACTGCCGTGTTCGTTTGCAGCCCCCGAATCCGTTCGGGGGCAGCCGGGGTCACCAGTTTAGGAGTTGCGGAAGGCGAGAAGACGAGGCCATTTCGTAGGGTTCGAAGCTTGTTTATTGGTACAGAAATCTCCAGCACACTCTAACGCGAACGGAAGTCGTACCGCTTTTATAAAGCCAAAACCCTCTTCGGAGGGCGTGGCTCCGACAACCGCACGTGCGTCACGTCCAACAAACCAAAAGCCCCACAGGGCCGTGCACGTGGATTATGACCAAACATAAGGTAACCGTCACATGCGGATAAGTTAACCGTGACATGCGAATAAGGTAACCGCTACAACCCTCTTCCCTATAAACGTAACGTTAACTTCTTTCCGGGTCTAGGCGCCCGCGGAACTACGTAACTTCCGGTTAGTGCACCCTTCGCGATAACAATCACGTGATTGGATACGTTGAAAACAAACCACAAAAGGGCACGTGTTACAGCTTACTTCCGGTAGTCTCGCCCTCACCTCTTCCGGGGAAAGTTTTTGGTCGAAGCCTTTCAATACCAGCTGGCCAGGCCAGATGTTTTACTGAGGGTGGCTAGAATTTATCATTTGTTCAGGATGCAGACAATAACTCACTTACTCTTCCTGAAAGACACTTTGGGGTCTTTCATATCTACCAGCTAATGCTAGTAGACAGGACGCTCAATTTAACATTATTTCTGACAGACAGTTTCTAGTCGGGCTCTGACTAGCTATAGATAGATTGAAGGTGAGTGCAAATTCCTCATGTTGTGTCTTCATCATAAAAACATTCACTATAGATAGATTGTCAAGTCCAACAAGATGTTGCAGACAGAGTGGCAGTATGTCCAGGATTGGTTCCAACCTAGAAATTCCAGCTGCGACTGTGAAGAGTATGGACCTCTAATGCCTATTATTTACTCATATTATACCTAGGCCCGAAATAGCAAAGTATCACAATATAATGGATGGAATCAACAGGGCGTTAATTGAAGTGTGACACCCCTCATGGGAAGTGAGGACGGCAAGCTGACGTTTCAGGTGTGAACCCTTCGTCAGAGAAAAATATGTTTACACGAGTCTTTACGCGCAGGCGCAACACCAGTTATTCTTTCTATCACAGCACAAAATGCACAATATGTTGGGTTCTAAATATATAGGTTGGTCACTGATTATTATTTCACATAATCATTCTCTTCAAAAATAGCTGTAGTTGTGCGGACATGGTATTGCAAACATTCCAACGTAACCCCACTCTTTCCGAGAATCTTACAAATGTACTCCCCACTATCTGCCTGTTTCAGTGGGGAGACCCGAAGTGAACAGTTTCCAGGTTTGAGCTCCAGCGCCAGTCTTTCCATTCTCATCCTAAACACGCGTCTTGTATGAAAATGACATTTCTATATTGTAAATATTTATTAGTTGCAAAATCAAAGATTTTTCAAGTATATTGGTCGGGCAACTTTGTTATTCCGTCTGTCTGATTGTCATTCGCCTACAGGTCGCAATTCTAAACCGATCAATATGACACTTTACCAAGTTGTTGAGGTAGTCTCAAATGAGACGCCTATTGATTTTGAGGTCAAAGGTCATCTTGAGGTCCAATTTCTAAAATCATCATTTTACATCCGATTGATTGACTCGAGAATTAAACAGCAATCGCATAGCGCATCACTGATTTGGGGAAACCAACTGTTTTTAAGCTTAAAAGGTCACCTCAAGATCAAACTTCTGAAATCAATTTTCAACTGCAAAATCATCAATTTCTATTGGCAAAATCATCAATTATCATCCTATTAACTTGATGTTTAAACGGCAATCGCATAGCGCATCACTGATTTGGGGAAACCAACTGTTTTTAAGCTTAAAAGGTCACCTCAAGATCAAACTTCTGAAATCAATTTTCAACTGCAAAATCATCAATTTCTATTGGCAAAATCATCAATTATCATCCTATTAACTTGATGTTTAAACGGCAATCGCATGCATCACTGAATTGGGAAACCAAGTGTTTTTAAGTTAAAAAGGTCACCTCAAGGTCAAACTTCTGAAATCATCAATTTTCAACTGCAAAATCATCAATTTCTATTGGCAAAATCATCAATTATCATCCTATCAACTTGATGTTTAAACGGCAATCGCATGCATCACTGAATTGGGAAACCAAGTGTTTTTAAGTTAAAAAGGTCACCTCAAGGTCAAACTTCTGAAATCATCAATTTTCAACTGCAAAATCATCAATTTCTATTGGCAAAATCATCAATTATCATCCTATCAACTTGATGTTTAAACGGCAATCGCATGCATCACTGAATTGGGAAACCAAGTGTTTTTAAGTTAAAAAGGTCACCTCAAGATCAAACTTCTGAAATCAATTTTCAACTGCAAAATCATCAATTAGCATCCTATTAACTTGATGATTAAACAGCAATCTCATCATGCCTCACTGAATTGGGAAACCAACTGTTTTTAAGTTCAAAAGGTCACCTCAAGGTCAAACTTCTGAAATCATCAATTTTCAAATGCAAAATCATCAATTTATATTGGCAAAATCATCACTTATCGTATTAACTTGGGGATTAAACAGCAATCGCACAGCGCATCACTGATTTGGGGGAACCAACTGTTTTTAAGTTCAACAGGGCAAACTTCTGAAATCAATTTTCAACTGCAAAATCATCAATTTCCATCGGCAAAATCAATTTTCCATGTGCAAAAAGAAGGGGGGGGGGAGGGAAGGGAACTCAAGGACTTTATTGTTGGGGGGGACGTTGGGGGGGTAATGAAGCATGCAGTGATATTTACGGGCATAAAAGAAAATGAACGAGATGCAGACTTAATCCTATGCCACACTTAGTGGGTATACACAATACAGGGTAACCATCAGACAATCCACGGAAGGGAAGGAAGATAGAAGCAGATCGAGGTTTGCACGTCTTCTGGCCTCACCAAATGAGGGTCCCGTCTCCCAGTCGCTTAGGGGCGGGGTGGAGGGACGACGTTACTTTGGGGTTGTGGGGATATTTATTTCGGAAGTGGTAATCGGCTTGGCCCCTGGTCTCCATGATGCACTTTACATGGTGACAGGATTTATGTCTTGCTCAGAGCTCAGTTCTGCCATCATCGCCCCATAGCTCAGCTCCACTCTGCCTGGCTCTGTTCCTTCTCTCCTCCTGCCCTGAGGATCTCCACGAGCTGATAGTCCTTGTAGTAGCTCCGCGTCCCCTCCCTAGTATCTCTCTTGTCGCCTCAACCACACATTTATATAGTGACTTGCACTGTATGTCACACGGGAAATCTGCGGAGTCTTTGCCAGTTGCTTTTATGGGAAATCCAACGGGTGTGGTCGTGCCCAATGTAGAGTGCAGGTGTAAATGATTACCGCTTATTATGGCGGGAAAT
The DNA here is from genome assembly GCF_964187855.1 of Myxine glutinosa. Classification (NCBI taxonomy): domain Eukaryota; kingdom Metazoa; phylum Chordata; class Myxini; order Myxiniformes; family Myxinidae; genus Myxine; species Myxine glutinosa. Next base: position 50,893,749 of record NC_136267.1, read on the forward strand.
AGCTCTAGTGAATTTAGTTGGGTTTATGTGGTTTTTAAGAAAATGGGGAAAATAAAGGGGAAAACCTAGCTAACCCCTCGCAACGCAATGTGTCCCACCACACCCCACGAGACAAAGGGGAAGGACTACTTGAATGAATACTTATGAGATAACTAATCTCCGGATCTGTATGGTGGTTGCAATTACCTTCAGGGCCGGTTCACAGAACAGCAACAATATTCTGGTTTTCATGAAAGAATGAAAATTGTGGAAATATTGTTCTATCAGTCTCTGACATTGTGCTGCGATAATCGTCCTCTTCATGACCAATTTCCATGAAAAGCGCCGTTTGGAAACTCAAAGGTTCATGTTTAAGGCCGGGGGGATGCTCCCTTAACTTTAAGGAATGATTTAAGGAAAAACTTAAGGATTATTCGTATGTGCAACCATCCTCAACTTAAGGACGTCCTTAAGAGAAAAGTTAAGGAAATCCAAAAAATTTTCCTTAAGGATGCTATATGCAACTGGGCCCATAAACTCCGCCACTTTCTGTGGCGGAAGTACAATCAACCCTCGTTAATCCGGACTACTTTGCTCCCACCACCCAATGTCGGATTAGCTAGATTGTCAGACAAACGATTTTGCAGATTAGAGGGATAAAATGAATAGTGGAAATCTGTTCCTGGATGTTTTGGTCGGATGGCGAGATTTTCGGATTAAACGGGTCGGATTAACGAGGGTTCACTGTAATTAAATGGTGAATTAGAATCTAATGAATTTTACACAATAATCATTTTATTCCTCCTTTGTCCGCAAGCACGTGTTCCCCATGCAACATATAACAAGCGCCATTTAAAATCACGTGTTCATTACATGCCCTTGCTTTCGGACATCTCTTTCCTTAACTTTAAGGGAATCCTCATCCTTAAGGGTTGTTTATGCAACAGCATTTAAGGGAATCCTTAGCTAAGGAATTACAGCGTACCAGCTAAGGAAGTACAGCGTACCTTAAAAAACTTTCCTTAATGTTAAAGGAGTTTTATGCAACCAGGCCAATGCCCCAACACGCACACACACACACACACGTCCGGTGTTCACACACACACACACATACATATATATATATATATATATATATATATATATATATATATATATATATACGAGTATATATATATATACCATATAAAACACAATGTGTGTGTGTGTGTGTGTGTGTGTGTGTGTGTGTGTGTTTGTGTGTGTGTGTGTGTGTGTGTGTGTGTGTGTGTGTGTGTGTGTCTGTACCCCCCTTCATAAGGGTAGGTTTTAAAGGCTTTGAGTAGTGCTTTAGGAGGGATTTGAGTGGGTGGGGGTGCGGGGGGGGGGGGGGGTTAAATGGGCAATCTTTGAACACTACTATGTGTCCACCGGTTAAAAGACCCAAAATGACAGAGGACCAAAAAGACCCCAAGGACTCAGAAGACCATAAAGGACTCTGAAGATCCAAAATACCCTGGTTACCCAAAAGACCGAAAAGACCCAAAATACCGAGAGGACCCCAAATACCCAAAATACTGAAAAGACCCTGAAGACCCAATGGACCCCAAAGACCCAAAAGACCTAAAAGACCAAAAAAAACCTGAAGACCCAAATAACCCCAACGACCCAAATAACCCAAGGACCAAAATAACACAAGGACCCAAAATACCCCAAGGATCCAGAAGACCCCAAGGACTCCGAAAACCCAAAATCCCAAAAGACCGTGAAGACCCAATGGGCCACAAACACCCAAGATACCCCGAAGACCCCGAAGGCAATGAAGACTGTTAAAGACCCAAAAGACCATGAAGACACAAAATACCGCAAAGACCCAAAAACCCCAAAAGGCCCAAAACCCTTAAAGCCCCCCCAAAAAGACCACGAAGACTCTAAATAACCCGAAGACCCTTAAAGACCCCAAAAAACACAAAATACCCTGAAAAACCATAAATACCCCAAAGACCCAAAAGACCCTGAAAGACTGTTAAACACCCCAAAAAAACCCAAAGACCCTTAAATACCATTAAGACGCAAAATACCCCAAAGACCCCTGAAGACTCCAAGGACCCAAATGACCCAGAGGACTTAAAAGACCGAAAGACCCTGAAAACCAAAAATACCCCAAACAGACCAAGACCCTTCAAGATCCAAAAGTCCACAAAAACCGAAAATACCCTGAAGACACAAAATTCCCCAAAGACCCATAAAAACCCGAATACCCATAAGACCCAAAAGACCACAAACACCCAAACGACCCTGAAGACCTAAAAGACTCTGAAGACTGTTAAAAGACCCAAAAGACCACGAAGACCCAAAATACCCCAAAGACCTTTAAACACCCTGTTGACCGAAAAGATGGAAAAGACCCTGATGACCGAAAAGACCCCAAAGACCCAAAGGACCCAAAGAATCTTAAATACCGAAAAGAGCCCGAAGACCCAAAATATCCCGGTTACTGAAAGGATCAAAAAGACCCAAAATACCCCAAGACCAAAAAGATCCCAAAGACCCTTAAAACCCCGAAGACCGAAAAAACACCGAAGACCGAAAAGACCCCGAAGACCCAAAATAACCCATAGACCCATAAAAACCCGAAAGACCCCAAGGATCCAAACAATTCAAACGACCAAAAAGACCCCAAAGCCCCTTAAAGTCCCCGAGGACCCAGTGGACCCCAAAGACTAAAATTATCCCTAAGATCCAAAATACCCAGAAGACCCTTAAATACTCCAAATATCCAGATCGAGGACCCAAAATACTCAAATGACTCAAAAGACCTAGTGGACCCAAAACACTTAAATGACCCGAAAGACGCCGATGAACCAGAAGACCCCAAAAACACAAAATACGCTGAAGACCTAAAATACCCCAAGGACCCAAATTACCCAGAGGACAAAAAGACCCCAAGGACTCTGAAGACCCAAAAGAAGAGTAATTATGCCTCTTACATTGGAATTGTAGACGGTGGCTTGCAAACTGAGCCTCAAGGTCGGTGTACAGAAGCGGTATTTTAAAAATCACAATAAATACAAAGCACAGGGAGGTGAAATTTTCTGCACATGATGTGCAATGCGCACAGAGTAAAACGAGTGTTCATTTACGTCTGGAGGATGTGTAACAAATAAAAATGATATAAGCACCCCTGACACTTTGCCCAGACTTCAGACTTTGGCATGCTCATGCGCTGTACCTTCAAAAACGGTTCCATCCCGTCATTTTTGACGGGCTTTATACGAGTACATATATATGTATATCACCCTAAAAGTGTCCCTGTCACCCGTTGCCTGCCACATTGTTCTCCTCTTCACTCCTCTCCACATTCCCCGTACAATTAAATTGATTGATTGAATTAATGGTGCAGGCCTTAAGGGCCAAAATGGCCTCCTTCTGCATCAAAGTTCCTTTTGTTCTACGTTCTCTCACCGAGAGAAATACAAAATGTATTTTTCATTCTAAATTCATGTCAGTCTCAACTTCACCCAAGTACTGCCGCACACGTTAAGGCTTATCTGGGTAAATAAGGACAAGTACTTTTTCTGCACGAGGATTCCATATCTGTATGGAATTTCCATATCTGTATGGATTCCATATCTGCTCACAATCAAGAGAGTGGTCCAGTATCCGAAACAGGTGGTTCGTCCTTTGCAGAAGTTGGGTTATCGTGATAAATGAGGAAGTCATGTGAATATTGTAAATGTGAAGGATGCGCCATTTTGGGTCTTTGCCACGAGGAACCCACTTCCGAGTGTGGACTTTGTTTGAAAGAATGACAAGCAACAATTAAATGTGGAACACTTTTTGTTTTGTACACAAAGTCAAGGCTCATGGAAGAGCTTGGACATAGAATGGACCGGGACGCACAGAACAAAAGGAACAGGAGAAAAAGCTGTGGGAAGCAAACCAAGAGCAGGTTTAAGGGACAAAATAAAAGGAGACCTGGACAAATAAGGCATGTGAGGAAAAATGAGGAGGAAGGGAAGATGCACAGGTAGACAAAATGTATCTGGAAGCAAACTCTCAGGAAGGAAAGAGGTGGGCTTGGTGGAGGGTCGGTGGGTTAACGGGGGAAGGAAAGATCATGGTTTTGGATTGGTGGTGAACAGCTCTTTTGAAGATCTAAAGGGAAGAATGATATTGAAAGGAATGTGGAAGTTGGTACGACAGGCAGGGAAAAAAAGAGGATCGAATGAGTGGAAATGAGAATCCTGGATTTGAGTAGTTTCACAAGAAGGGGATTTATGGTGGACTGCGTGCGTCCTGCAGAAACCTGGGGGTAGGGAGAGCAGGGGGCGAAGGGAGAGGGAGGGTGGACAAAGCACAGAAAGAGCAAAGGGTGCGAGATCATAAACCCGGGAATCCTGACAAATAATTCATGGACCAGTGTTTGTTTGTTTGTTGCGCGACTCCTCCTAAAATTATGGACCGATTATATCCAGACGTGTTACATCGGATCAGAATATTCCCAACTAGTGCACAGGGGTGTTTTTTTTCATCCTTGCCGGTGGTCTTGGGAGCGGGGGTGGGGGGTAGACAGGGAATGTAAATGTGTATCGTGTAGCGCCCCCTCTAGGCGGGATAGGGTATTTCAAGTCCGGCCTTACAGTACGTCCAGTATTCCTGTCTCCACATTTTCCAGTGCAGTGACTTGTTTTGAATTACGCAGACAGAGGTATTTTGGAGAAGTGTTTTGAATTACACGTTTGAATAAGGATAAATACCATAACCCCCCTGGCAGTTCCCTTAGGGAGCGGGTCCTTCTACTTACTTCAAAATGTTGGAGTTATTCCCAGGTTTCTGCAGGACGCCCATGATGGTCTGCCAGTAACCTTGTTAAACTCCCAAAATCCAGGCTCCTTGCTCACCACCACTCATTCATTCTTCTTTTCTCCAGTCGAACCAACTTCCCAAGACTGTCCAGTCCATTCTTCCGTCCAGAGCTTCAAGCTAGCTGTTCAGTACCACCATCCATACTCATGATATCTTCTACCCCAAATGTCCCCATTTTGACCTTTGAACGTTTCTACCAAAAAAGAAACGTGTTTATTTTATTTACTTCTGTCAGACCAGAAATTTTGACACCCCTTGTAGTGAGGTAACCCAGGGAGTGTTTGTGCGAATACTAAAACAGAGCTCTTGGGAAATTAATTTGGTTTCTACTATAAATTGATAAGGTGTGTGTGTGTGTGTGTGTGTGTGTGTGTGTGTGTGTGTGTGTGTGTGTGTGTGTGTGTGTGTGGCATGTTTTTTTTGTGGCGTTCCACTGGAGCTTTCTGATGTGCAATATGATACACCAAAATGGTCGTTATGATCTCCTGACTTGACTACACTAATTAACTACAAATAATCCTGAAGAATTCCCATGTTTTAAACACACGCCGTGTTAAGGTGTATAGAGCAGTTTAACAGGTCCATCCATGGCATGACATTCTAATTGTGAAGGCAACAGCAAAATCAACGATAACATTGTACCAAAGCATATCTATCTATAATTCCAGTAATCTCTGTACGTTTGTACGTTTGTACGTCTGTACGTCTGTACGTTTGTCTGTGACCGCTGTTTCTCGACAACTACCGGTCCGATATACTTGAAACTTGCCAGGTATATTGCTGGGGACCCGAGGATGTGCCTTTTCAAGGTTTGAAATTAATCGGACAAGTACTTACCGAGCTATGGCGATTTAGCCGTTCGCCGTTCGCTTTGCCGTTGCGAATGGACCAAACCATTCATGTAAATAGAGGGGGGGGGGGTTCTGTGGTCGTTCGCTTTGGCTTTGCGAATGGACCAAACCATTCATGTAAATAGAGGGGGGGGTTCTGTGGTCGTTCGCTTTGGCTTTGCGAATGGACCAAACCATTCATGTAAATAGAGGGGGGGGGGGGTTCTGTGGTCGTTGCGAATGGACCAAACCATTGTTTTTTTTTTTTGCAGTTTTTTTTTTTTTTGCAGTTTTTTTTTTTTTGCAAGGAACGGGCACCCACGTACGGGCACGTCCTAGCTTATATATAGTACGGGCATGCCCTAGTATTAATTAATACTAATAATATTAACAATAATAATAATATTAGTATCATTCCGCAACGATAATAACAAATGTAAACTCCCCTCCCCCATTCTCCCCCCACCCCCATTCTCCCCCCACCCCCCCAAAGCCCCCAGCTGTCTGGTCCAAGTATATCTGGGCTTGGTGAAAGGCAAGGTAATGCTCAAGCTACGTAGGATCAGAATATTCCCAACGAGTGCACAGGGGTGTTTTTACAGTGTGATGCACCAACATGTACAGCAGGCAGGTATGCGACAAGACCATGAAGACCAATGAAGACTCTCAAGTACCAAGTAAGTGTTTGATCTTGTGCACCGCTCCTTTCCTATTCAATCTCCAGGTGCTGCATGATGTCATTGCTGGGCACTGAAGGGGGCCCGGAAAGGACACACGCTGAAAGGGAGTACTCAGTTTTTATACCAGTTTCTTTTTACCCTCGCCAGAGGAGAGGGCATTGCATTTGAGTCCGTTTGTTTGTCTGTTTGTTACTTGCCGGAAAAGATTCCGGCAAGTATGTTGATCGGTTGGTTTGTCTGTCTGTTTGTCTGTCTGTCTGTCTGTTTGTCTGTTTGTTCACAGTACTACATCTACACCGTTGCACGTAGAATCGCCAAACTTTACACACATATTTGTCTTGCCCTGGAATAGACTGTGCCCAATTTTTAACTCTCTCGGCCGAAGGCCTCCATTATGACGTCATAATTCGTTAACTCGACAAGTACAAAACTTTATCCAATCAAGATGCAATTTCTTGAGCGACATGACGGCATAAACTGGTGGAGAAAAAAATAATAATGATGACGTCATCAGTCACGTTGTTCGGCCGCCATCTTGGAAAAACCGAAAAACTTTGCACCTCTATATCTCCAAAAGTGCTAGTGGGACCGCCGGGACCCACGTGCACTCACACGCTGTTATGCGCGTGGGCGGCAGTATCAGACCGGGGCGCCCAAACGCTCCCCGGCTAAAGTTCATCCTGATGCGCCCACATTGTGCGGACAAACCCCACCAAGTCGAGGGCCACGTGGTCAGGAGAACCTCGTCCCTTCTGGTCACACTGTGCCTATCGGCCGGCCTCGAAGACCGAAATTGTGTTGGCTACTGATCCTTCAGGTTCGTAACTATGCCACCCTGAAAATCATGCAGCGCAAATGAATGAAATTCATTCATTTCGTCATCTAACCAGTGACGCATCACTGGCTCCCCGCATCAAGTGTGGTATCTTATTTGGTGAAATTCGGTCGATTTGAAGTGGTGAAAATAAAATGTGATCGTGGAAAATCGTAGCGAGGGGCCATTTTGAATCGGTTTTCAGTGAATCGGTTTTCGATTATGACACCGGGTTACTTGTGGTGGATAGGAACACCACTAGGTAAGTAAGGACAACCTTTATTTAGCAAAGCTTGGGCAAAAATTGACCGACTAATTCAAAATATTAACTTATATCAAATAGGTCTTTTAAGGTGAAAACGTGATGACGTCACCACGTCACGCGGCACGAATGCGCACCTGTGTCGTTGGTGGTATTGACTTATATAGGGTTGGTTTTCTAAGGCTGTAGGCCGCACCTCATTTTGTCGAATAAAGTGGTATTCGGGTGGTTCCGGTATTTGGGACCGCAGGGACGGAAAGTGCAGGTATGGGGTGCCAGTCACTCCCCAGCCGGCCCGCTCTGAAGGTTCGGATCGGGACACCGGGATTCATTCCGGTCGCCCGGTCGGCCCGGAGGTGGAGGTGCGGGGCCTGTCACGGAACGTCAAAACAAACGGCCTGCTGGGGCCGCCCAAAAGTCGGGCGTGAGGGGCGCGTCCACTAATGGAACGTCTCTCCCTTCCCAGATCGAGGGCCACGTGGTCAGGAGAACCTCGTCCCTTCTGGTTGCCTTGCCGTCCCACCGTGAGTGCTGGTCAGGGTGTACTTCAAACTAAGCTTAAGTGTCAAGTGTTAAGTTCCTCCTTGCCCTCGCAAGGGAAAGGCTAGGGTCAAGCTCTTCCAAATTTCCAAACACTAGAAATTGGACGTCTCATATTAATTAATTAATTTGTTAATGCATCTCAGTCGCCCGCGACCTCTCTAGCGCGGGTGTCGAACCAGTTCATTTCCGGTGCGGCCGGGCCAAGTATCGACCTGGCCGTGGCCGAAGCCATTGGTACCGCCGTAGCACGCTAACGCGTAGGCTCGCGCGTCCCTGGTCCGCCGGGGCTCCGCGGGTGTCCTACCGTGCCTGGTGCCGCTATTCTCTCGACTTCCAGGAGTAGGTGCCGGTGCCCGGGGACGGATTTCGCTGTCTAAACATGGTAGCGCTAGGCCAGTGGGACCGCCGGGACCTACGTGCGCTCACAAGGTGTTCTACGCATGGGCGGCAGTATCAGACCGGGGCGCCCAAATGCTCCCCGGCTAAAGTTCATCCTGATGCGCCCACATTGTGCGGACAAACCCCACCAAGTCGAGGGCCATGTGGTCAGGAGAACCTCGTCCCTTCTGGTCACACTGTGCCTATCAGCCGGCCTCGAAGACCGAAATTGTGTTGGCTACTGATCCTTCGGGTTCGTAACTATGCCACCCTGAAAATCATGCAGCGCAAATGAATGAAATTCATTCATTTCGTCATCTAACCAGTGACGCGCATGAATGGATGAACGAGATTCCCACTGTCCCTATCTACTATCCAGCGAACCCACAGCCAAAGGAATGGCCTTGGCAGAATCAGTGGTAGTGGGGCAGATATGTAACAAAAATTGCACGAGATGTTCACATCCGGCAGAAAGTTTGAAATTTTGCATACAGGGGTATTTTGACATGCTGAGTTCAAAAATTGGCGGATCCAAGAGGTCTGACCAATGGACAGGCCGCCATCTTGAATTCCAATATGGCTGCCAAGACGAAATGTTGATAATCCCTATCTTGGGTTCTAAATGACCTGTGGTGCTCAAATTTTGTACACAGGGGTATGTTGACATGCTGAGTTCAATAAGGCAATAATTTGAAATGTCTGACAAATGGTATGGCCGCCATTTTGAATTCCAATATGGCCGCCAAGACGAAATGTTGAAAATCCCGGGTTCTTTGCAAAAGCAATACCAATTCAATGGATCCCTAGTTGACAAATCATATAACAAGTCAAAGAGCTCATTTCAAAGTATATTTCGTACCAGTTGGCAGCCGTAACATGCTGCAAGCTTTTTTCCATCCGTTTTACTTCTCCTACTGCTCATCTCGGAAGCATTGTCCAGAGCAGAAACATAGTTCTGTGCATGGTAGATTAGCAGCAGACCATCTGCAATTTCCAGCACACCGTTTTTTACACTTGCACTTGATCAGCTCTCGGCACCCTTTTGACGCCTCTGGCATTACTGTCCAAAATGGATGCCAGACATCATCTGCATTTTTAGCCCATCCCCAATCTGCAGGTGAAGGCAGCTCTGGGTTAGCAATTTGGGACTGTCCCCAGATGTGACCGGCCTGAAAGACTACCCTCTTCACATGTTGACGCAGTGCCTCTTTTGTCGGTGGAATATTTTCCGATTGCCGATTTCCCTGAGCAAACAGCTGCTTGCGTGCTTCGTTCACTTTCTTCAGAGGGGAAGTTCTACTGTACAGAACAACGAAGAACCTCTCTATGTTGTCCATGTCATCATCTGTTACTTCCGCTGGTGCATGTGAGAGATGATTGAAGACCTCCCCCAAGTTTGGCATGGAATTCCATATGCTCCACACAGTCTTTTTGCCAATCCCACATATGGCAGAAACAGTATCGCATCCGGAAACAGTATGCAGAAATAGAAGCCCCCATGAGCGTTCAGGGCCAATGTGAGTCGCAATAGTGTGAGCAGCAATGTGCCTGAAATAGTTTCCATGTCCAAATGCCAACCACATTGCACAACCGTCCATAATGCTTGCCATTGCGATAGCCAACACAACCACATCCGTGTCTGTTGCATGAATGACGATACTTCTGTACCCCTGCTGATATGCATGCCAAGCATGTAGCATCATTCGTGAATCAGCCTCTTCATGCGTACATGGTTGAATTTGAGAAACATCAGAAGGGGCTTTGATTTAACCTCTTCTTCTAAGGTTGTAAGAAGTGTTTTTCCCTCTGGAATAGGCATCGTTTGCAGGGAATCAGCAAGGAAATTGAATAATGTCTTTTTGTTGGAATCTACACGAAGGAAGCTGCTCCAGTTTCGTGGCACGGATGTCTGTTCAGTCACATGGAGTGGTATGCCAGTGCCACGACCAAGCCTGGTGCCTTCTTTGAGACTGTCCGTTCTGTAGGTGTCCCACACCACATCAACACGCATCACAGTCCCCTCATTTAACTTTCGGGCAATGTACGGAAGGACCTGTTTCTGTGCATAGTCACCAAATGTCCTGATCACACTGTTGCACTTCTTAGGCTCCAAATGATGGACTAAGGCAGCCCCATCGAAAATACGAACTTCTCCTTTGGGCGCATCACGAGGACGTTGTGCTAAAGCTTCCGAACAGGGCAAAAGATCAGCCTTGCCGGTTGGTGGCCGCATTGTATTGATACCTTCAGCCAATGCAGTTGGCCACCCATGACACTCATATTCATAAAATGTGTTAAGATCACCATCTCTAGTTTGGCAAGAAATGTACATTCGTGAGAAGAGCTCCACATTACTTTTCATACGTGTAATCTTCGCCTCAGACTTTCCAGGTGTTTTCTTGGGCTTCAATTTCAACAGTGGCAGATTGTTCTATGAAATGCTATCATAGAAATTGTCAGAAGGATCCTTGATTCGCTGCCCCACAAATCCGTCAAATTGTGTTTTGCCAGTGTCCTCCATGGATCGCACTGCGGCTATCACTTCATCAGGCATGATGACCTTTGTGTCAAGCACATACAAGTCATTACTGTCTTCCGCAAACGTGTTTCCAAGTTTTTCAAAGGAACTGATTGCATTATTGAGATCTGATGCAAAGGATTTCTGGACACTAGGCAATTGTTCGTGGTGGCGGACATCAGTTTGCCTCTGTCTTTGAAACTGGTCCTCAAACTCATTCAGGATTCTGGCTATTTCTGCACCAGCTACCATCCACCGGCGAAGAGCCCCTTCATTCTCAGTAATTCCAATGACTCCACCATCACCTTTCACATAAGCGTTCTGCTGTTCATGTATCTGATCGTGTGCCATAGCAGAGAACTTGTGTGATGACTTCTGAGTGACAAAGTTCCCCTTGACAAATTCACGATGGATATCCATGGAATCGTTTGAAAGTTCCTGAAGGTCTGTTACATGCACTGTCAACCATCTGGCGTAATGGTAATGGTCCATGGCAAACATCCACGGAATGATCGCCGTGAGAGTCTCCACATAGAGCGTGTAGTTGGCTTCCCGTTGTGATCTTATGAATGCCAAGAGAAGACACTCCAACTGCAGGACTTTATTCCAGTAGCAAAACTGGGGGTACTTTGTAGCCATCTTCTTGCTCCAAAGATCAAATGATTGTAAATCTTCAGTTTCACATGTTTTCCGGTAGTCATCGTATGCCTTTCGCTGCAGAGCGTACAACGCCGCTACTGTGACTTGGTGTGCCCATTGTGACCTCGATATTTGCGAACCTTTGTGAAGACTATCTGCTCTTCCCTCTGTTGTTACACCAGCACTGGTCATTACACTTGCCCAGCCACTCCCCTCCAGGAAGCTGCCGATCGCTTTCAACAAGGCCATCTCTACATGAAGTCCTCCCATCATCACAACAAACTTGTCTTCACCATATATACCTGGCCAAGTCCATTGAATCTTCTTTGCAATTGCATAGAGTGGTTGATCAATGGTCAGAACTGGAACTTGTCTGGGGTTTACTAGTTCTGTCGCCTGCTTGATTAAATTAATTCCATGCTTCACCATTGCCAATGTGTGAGCACTCTCGCGGAACAGAGGTAGCAGTCCTGTAATTGCAGGAGGCCGAGGAACTTCAACCTGCAGATTTGCCATGTATGCTGACCAGGAGATATTATCTTCACTCTCAAGACCTTCCTTCTCCTGCAGACTTTGTACAAACGAAAGCCACTGACTTTCTTTGTCCTGTATTCCGGAGGACACACTTGGAGTGGATGGACCTTTTGGTTTTCTTGGAATGGGATTATTAGTTGGAAATGTTTCAGGAGGCACATCACTGTAAGATGCAGGAAGGGCGGCTATGGTTTTGGAGCGCTGTTTGTTCTCATTCTCAGTGACATTCTCATGATTTCGAATGCTGCCACTTTTGTCATGTGAAACATGTTGTGTCAGTGATAACGCGGTTCCATGAAAAGAACTTTGTGCTGATGCTGATGATGGGTTGTGATCTATGTTGTCTAGGTTGCCTGTTGTGAATATTCCACTTCGCAATTTTGTTGGACACACAACGCCGTCATGTTTGTATATTTCTATGACTCTGTTGGCCTCATCTGTGGATACCTCCAGTATGCGATCATAGGAAACACACAAACCATGTTGAAAAAGAACGTCAACGAGATCCCGTTTCCTTGTTTTGCTATGAATGAGAAGACCCAGGTAAAGTGGCAGTGATGTTTCACGTTTCAAATTGTGACGTACTGCTGTAGTTTCCAACCTTCCTCGTTTCATAGTGTTGAATGTTACAAGTTGAGTTAAGGATTGCACAGAGACGCCTCCCTTGTTGTTTGCGTTTTGTTTTTGTATGTTTGTACCAGCAAGAATCATTTCCATCACCGCTGCAATGATGGTGGTGAGTTGTTATATGATTCGTTAACTAGGGATCCATTGAATTGGTATTGCTTTTGCAAAATATCTTTGTGCACAATCTGGGCAGCTCTCATGAGAATGACCGCGTCGTTGTCAGAGCTTTGTCTACAAGCATGCAATAAAGCTTCACCAATGTCCTCTTTGAATGACAGTGCCACTTCATGGTTGCTCTTATGTGCCTCAAGTTGCGGAAGGTGTCTGAGAAGCTTGTCCTTAAGGTGAGTTGAATTAATCCTCTTTGAGATATCACCTCCCAGTTGTGCCAGACGTTCTGTATAAAGCTTTGTGAGATCGGCTAACTTGAAAGTGTAACTGTCATCTGTACACTTCATTTCTTCCAAATAGGCTATCAATTCGGCCAAAGCTACTGATTCTGGTGGCATATTTTCACTTGAACTGGCTTCCTCATTCTTTCTTACAAATGATCTGTATCGAGTGTGGAGAACAGTCATGCACTTCTTGTGATAAACAGCATCTGATGCCGTCATATCACCTACAGACAATCTAGCCAGGAGTTTTGTATCCCTCAATTCTGTTGCCATCAATCGAACATTGGAATCTACATTTTTTGTTGCCGCTCTGTGGACTATTTCTTTATTACTGATAATGCTATCACAAAAGAAACATGTGCTAGCGGTACTCTGTTCAACGGATGGAGATTTGAAACTTGTTCTGAGTCTTTTCTTAACAGGCGAGTAAGTTTCTTCACCAAGTTTAAGGTCTGAACTTTGCTTTCTTTCCCTTGATTCAGCCCTGGCCACACGAGAGCTGCTGCACTGCACATAACAGTTTTTGTGCCATTTAGCAGCATGCGCAGCTAGGGTTTCTGCAATACCGCAACCATCATCTAGTCGGGAAATGTTTATCCCGCAAGGCAAGGCACCTAAATCATTCAATGCCTTGAGATTTTGAGCAAGATTCTCGTAGACGTCTAGACACGACTGATTGCTGCCCTTACGTGCATCTCTTAGTGGTTCATTTTCAGAACGTTTCTGGCAAAGAGCGCAAATGTTCCAGTCTGTTGGCATTGGAATTGTTGACGATGTTTTCTTTGATTTCGACATTGGATCTGAAAGAGAAAAAACATAAAAAAAATAAATTATTGGAATGTCATGTGAATGTTCAGTTCCGGCAGAAAGTGTTAAATTTCACATACAGGGGTATTTTGGGGCGCTGAATTTCCCAAATTTCTACTGCCTTCGACAAAATTACAAACCCATCAGTAGATTTGAGATGCAACAATTTTCCAGTTATCATAATAATGCTCAAATGATTTAACATTATGACATTACCGTACACTGTGCTATTAAAGCAATGAAAACATCGATGTTTGTCTTGGCGGCCATATTGGAATTTAAAATGGCGGCCATACCGTTTGTCAGACATTTCAAATTATTGCATTATTGAACTCAGCATGTCAACATACCCTTGTGTACCAAATTTCAGCGCCACAGGTCATTTAGAACCCAAGATAGGGAATTTCAACATTTCGTCTTGGCGGCCATATTGGAATTCAAGATGGCGGCCGGTCCATTGGTTAGATCTCTTGGATCCGCCAATTTTTGAAATCAGCGCCCCAAAATACCCCTGTATGCGAAATTTCACACTTTCTGCCGGAAATGAACATCTTTTTCACATATCTGCCCCACTATGGGGAAAGAAAACCCTTTTGAGCTTGACTCTAGCCCGACTCTGTGAAGGGACTTGAGAGGCCGGAGGCACTCAATAGGGCTGGACCCGTGAAATTTCGGGGATTTTTGGTAAAATTACCTCAGGGTAAAGTTACATAGGAAAACACCGTGTCAAATTTCCGTCGCCGAAGGACTTTAATTTTTATTGCGAAATTCATCCTGACTTCGCCTCTAGGAGGATAGAGGGGTATCCGTGGGTAACGGGAACCTTTGTTTGGCGAGGATTAGGCAAAAATTGACCGAGTTATTGAAAATATTAACTTATATAAAAATTAGTTTTCTAAGACTGAAGCGCAGTGAAGTCATCACGTCTCCGGCACGAGTGTCGAAGGTCGTTCGAAGAAGAAGAGTTCGGAGCTGGACACGAGGCAGAGCAGACGCCATTTGGGGGAGCTGAGAGGATTCAGTCGTGATAAGAGTGCACTGGACACTTTTTCCCTCTCGTTCTTTCCTGCCTTTGTTCCCTCCATCTCCCCTGCGATTGTGTGGGCGGGAGGAAATTCGAGGCGAGGACGTGTTTGTTGGTGGTCGCCTCGCTTCGCCGTTTCCTCAACCTCGGTTACCTGTGCGAGGGTGAGCCTGAGTGAGTATACCAAGACAAGAACAAGAACTAGAAGGAGGTATGTATGGTGCGAGTCATATAATATATTGTTTAGTTATCGTCGATGAGGAATTTGGGGTCGGGATGCGTGGTCGGCCTTGGTGACTTGGTCTTGACTAGATGCTAGGCCGCGCCACATTTAGTCGAATAAACTGGTCTTAAAATATTTTTTGATGGTTCTTATGCTTATCATTAGATGCATAACGTTCGTAGCGAGGTGTGGATATATGGATTGACATCGGATGGCATGGGATTTGGGATTTAGGAACTCCGGAGTTTTTTCATTAGGAATATATGCGATTTGTTTTGGGGGGCCCTTAGAGCTAACAGAGGCTCGGATTTTAATTCTGATTCCGGATTTCGCAGTCGCTAGTACGTCTTAACACTCGACAGAAACTGGCCCCGTGAAATTTCCAGGATTTTCGGTAAAATTACTTCAGGGTAAATTTACATAGGAAAACCCCATGTTAAATTTTTGTCGCCGAAGGACTTTATTTTTTGCGAAATTCATCCTGACTTCGCCTCTAGGAGGATACAGGCGTATCTGTGGATAACGGGATCCTTTATTTGGCGAAAATCGGACTGGTATTGACCGAGTTATTCAAAATATTAACTTACATAAAATTGCCGTTTAAGCCTGTAAACGCAGTGACGTCACCATGTTCCGCAGCACGACTTTGGATTCTGAAGAGATTTTGTTTCATTGTGCACGCCTTCGTTTTATTTCCAAATTAGAATCTGTTTTCACTTCTGCCGCAAAAACGACATCAGTGCATTGAGTGGGGTATTTTATTTGGTAAAAATCCATCGATTTGAAGTACGTGAAAATAAAATGTGATCGTGGAAAATCGTAGCGAGGGTCCATTTTGAATCGGTTTTCGATTATTGCACCGGGTTACTTGTGGTGGATAGGAACACCACCAGGTAAGTAAAGACAACCTTTATTTGGTGAAAATCGGACTAATATTGACCAAGTTATTCAAAATATTAACTTTTATAAAATTGCCGTTTAAGCCTGTATATGCAGTGACGTCACCACGTTCCGCGGCACGACTTTGGATTCTGAAGAGATTTTGTTTCATTGTGCACGCCTTCGTTTTATTTCCAAATTAGAATCTGTTTTCACTTCTGCCGCAAAAACGACATCAGTGCATTGAGTGGGGTATTTTATTTGGTAAAAATCCATCGATTTGAAGTACGTGAAAATAAAATGTGATCGTAGTGAGGGGCCATTTTGGAATCGGTTTTCGATTATTGCACCGGGTTACTTGTGGTGGATAGGAACACCACTAGGTAAGTAAGGACAACCTTTATTTGGCGAAAATCGGACTAATATTGACCAAGTTATTCAAAATATTAACTTATATAAAATTGCCGTTTAAGCCTGTAAACGCAGTGACGTCACCACGTTCCGCGGCACGACTTTGGATTCTGAAGAGATTTTGTTTCATTGTGCACGCCTTCGTTTTATTTCCAAATTGGAATCTGTTTTCACTTCTGCCGCAAAAACGACATCAGTGCATTGAGTGGGGTATTTTATTTGGTAAAAATCCGTCGATTTGAAGTACGTGAAAATAAAATGTGATCGTGGCAAATCGTAGCGAGGGGCCATTTTGGAATCGGTTTTCGATTATTGCACCGGGTTACTTGTGGTGGATAGGAACACCACTAGGTAAGTAAGGACAACCTTTATTTAGCAAAGCTTGGGCAAAAATTGACCGACTAATTCAAAATATTAACTTATATCAAATAGGTCTTTTAAGGTGAAAACATGATGACGTCACCACGTCACGCGGCACGAATGCGCACCTGGGTCGTTGGAGGTATTGACTTATATAGGGTTGGTTTTCTAAGGCTGGGGCGCAGTGGCGTCGTCGCGTCCCGGCACGAGGGTCGATTCTGAGGAAATCTTGTCTCATTGTGCACACAAAAATTGACCGAGTTGTTCAAAATATGGACTTATAAAAAATTAGTCTCTTAACGCTGTAAATGCAGTGATGTCATCACGTCCCCGGCACGACTCGATTCCGAGGAAATTTTGGTTTTATGGTGCACGGCTCCATTTCACAACGAATTTGAATTCTGTGTACAGTTTTGCCACGAAAATGAGATCCCCGCATCAAGTGTGGTATCTTATTTAGTGAAATTCGGTCGATTTGAAGTGGTGAAAATAAAATGTGATCGTGGAAAATCGTAGCGAGGGACCATTTTGAATCGGTTTTCAGTGAATCGGTTTTCGATTATGACACCGGGTTACTTGTGGTGGATAGGAACACCACTAGGTAAGTAAGGACAACCTTTATTTAGCAAAGATTGGGCAAAAATTGAGCGACTAATTCAAAATATTAACTTATATCAAATAGGTCTTTTAAGGTGAAAACGCGATGACGTCACCACGTCACGCGGCACGAATGCGCACCTGTGTCGTTGGTGGTATTGACTTATATAGGGTTGGTTTTCTAAGGCTGTAGGCCGCACCTCATTTTGTCGAATAAAGTGGTATTTGGGTGGTTCCGGTATTTGGGACCGCAGGGACGGAAAGTGCAGGTACGGGGTGCCAGTCACTCCCCAGCCGGCCCGCTCTGAAGGTTCGGATCGGGACACCGGGATTCATTCCGGTCGCCCGGTCGGCCCGGAGGTGGGGGTGCGGGGCCTATCACGGAACGTCAAAACAAACGGCCTGCCGGGGCCGCCCAAAAGTCGGGCGTGAGGGGTGCGTCCACTAATGGAACGCCTCTCGCTTCCCAGATCGAGGGCCACGTGGTCAGGAGAACCTCGTCCCTTCTGGTTGCCTTGCCGTCCCACCGTGAGCGCTGGTCAGGGTGTACTTCAAACTAACTGCGCTCCACCTCCCCTCACATCCGGAATCTTGGCGTCATCTTTGACCAAACCCTTTCCTTCGACAAATACACTAAACAGATCACAAAGTCAGCCTTCTTTCACCTGAAAAACATTGCCCGTCTCCGCTCATCCCTCTCCTCCACGGCTGCAGAAACCCTCATCCACGCCTTCATCACCTCCCGTCTGGACTACTGCAATAGCCTCCTCTATGGTTCACCCTCAAAAATCACCAATAAACTCCAATACATTCAGAACTCCGCTGCCCGTCTACTCACCCATTCCCGGACCCGTGACCACATCACCCCCGTCCTTTACAAGCTTCACTGGCTCCCCATCCCCCAGAGAATCCAGTACAAAATCCTCCTCTTGACATACAAAGCCCTCCATAACCTGGCCCCATCCTACCTGGCTGACCTCCTCTCCAGACACACTCCCACCCGCAACCTCCGCTCTGCTGGTACCAACCTCCTGACCCCCTCCATCCGGACCAAATTCAGATCCTGGGGGGACAGGGCCTTCTCCATCGCTGCTCCCACCCTCTGGAACTCACTACCTCACACCATCAGAGACTCCTCCTCACTCACCACATTCAAAACATCACTAAAGACCCACCTGTTCAACACTGCATTCAACTTTCAACCCACAGCATTTAACCCCTGACTATCTCTTCTCCTTCTCCCTCCTTTTGCTTTAAATATTTCCCTATTGATTCTTGTCTTTTTGCAATTGTTGTTTTCATGTATTGTTATGCATTATGTTTGCATTATGCATCATGCATGCATTATGTTTTCATGTATTGTTATGCATTATGTTTGCCACTCTGTCAAAGCGCCTTTGGGCTTCTGGAAAAGCGCTATACAAAATAAATGAATTATTATTATTATTATTATTATTAAGCTTAAGTGTCAAGTGTTAAGTTCCTCCTTGCCCTCGCAAGGGAAAGGCTAGGGTCAAGCTCTTCCAAATTTCCAAACACTAGAAATTGGACGTCTCAAATTAATTAATTAATTTGTTAATGCATCTCAGTCGCCCACGACCTCTCTAGCGCGGGTGTCGAACCAGTTCATTTCCGGTGCGGCCGGGCTGAGTATCGACCTGGCCGTGGCCGAAGCCGTTGGTTCCGCCATAGCACCCTAACGCGTAGGCTCACGCGTCCCTGGTCCGCTGGGGCTCCGCGGGTGTCCTACCGTGCCTGGCGCCGCTATTCTCTCGACTTCCGGGAGTAGGTGCCGGTGCCCGGGGACGGATTTCGCTGTCTAAACATGGTAGCGCTAGGCCAGTGGGACCGCCGGGACCCACGTGCACTCACACGTTGTTATGCGCGTGAGCAGCAGTATCAGACCGGGGCGCCCAAACGCTCCCCGGCTAAAGTTCATCCTGATGCGCCCACATTGTGCGGACAAACCCCACCAAGTCGAGGGCCACGTGGTCAGGAGAACCTCGTCCCTTCTGGTCACACTGTGCCTATCGGCCGGCCTCGAAGACCGAAATTGTGTCGGCTACCGATCCTTCAGGTTCGTAACTATGCCACCCTGAAAATCTCAATGTCGTTGGAGGTATTGACTTATATAGGGTTGGTTTTCTAAGGCTGGGGCGCAGTGGCGTCGTCGCGTCCCCGGCACGAGAGTCGATTCTGAGGAAATCTTGTCTCATTGTGCACGCAAAAATTGACCGAGTTGTTCAAAATATGGACTTATAAAAAATTAGTCTCTTAACGCTGTAAACGCAGTGACGTCATCACGTCCCCGGCACGACTCGATTCCGAGGAAATTTTGGTTTTATGGTGCACGGCTCCATTTCACAACGAATTTGAATTCTGTGTACAGTTTTGCCACGAAAATGAGATCCCCGCATCAAGTGTGGTATCTTATTTGGTGAAATTCGGTCGATTTGAAGCGCCATGTCGGCATAAAGTGGTGGAGAAAAAAAAAAAATGACGACGTCATCGGTCACGTGGTTCAGCCGCCATATTTGTCCAAAATGGCCTATACAAAAGTAGATTCCGGCAAGTCCTCGGTCTCTGACCGATTTTTCATCTGTCTGTCTGTCTGTCTGTTTGTCTGTCTGTGCGCAGCACTACGTCTACACCGTTGCACATATAATCGCCAAACTTTACACACATATTTGTCTTGCCTTGGAATAGACTGCCCAATTTTTAACTCTCTCGGCCCAAGGCCTCCATTATGACGTCATAATTTGATAATTCGACAAGTACAAAACTTCATCCAATCAAGATGCAATTTCTTGAGCGCCATGACGGCATAAACTGGTGGAGAAAAAAAAATGATGATGTCATCGGTCACGTGGTTCGGCCGCCATCTTGTAAAAACCGAAAAACATTGCACCTCTATATCTTCGAAAGTGATGAATAGAGATTTTTTTGAGACATGGCTCATTGTAAAGAACTCTCCATGGGGAATAAAATATGTTAATGATGATGTCATAGGTTCCTCCATTATGACGTCATAATTCGACAAGTACAAAACTTCATCCGATCAAGATGTTATTGCTTGAGCGCCATGTCGGCATAAACTGGTGGAGAAAAAAAATAATGATGACGTCGTCGGTCATGTGGTTCGGTCGCCATCTTGGAAAAACCAAAACACTTTGCACCTCTATGTCTCCAAAAGTGCTGAATATAAAAAATTGAGACATGGGTCATTGTAAAGAACTCTCCATGGGGAATAAAATATGTTAATGATGATGTCATAGGTGCCTCCATTATGACGTCATAATTCGACAAGTACAAAACTTCATCAGATCAAGATGTTATTGCTGGAGCGCCATGTCGGCATAAACTGGTGGAGAAAAAAAATAATGATGATGTCGTCGGTCATGTGGTTCGGTCGCCATCTTGGAAAAACCTAAAAACTTGATCCAAAATGGCCGATAAAAAAAAGTATATTCTGGCAAGTCCTCGGTTTGACCGATTTTTCATCTGTTTGTTTGTCTGTTTGTCTGCACGGAATAAATATGATTTTCTCTGCAACCGTTGGTCCGATTGACAGGAAATTTTCACCATAGGTGCAACTCCACCGTATAATTTTTTAATGATGATTATGATGTCATAGGTGACGTGGTTCGGCGGCCATCTTGGAAAATGTAAAAAATTTGCACCTCTATATCTCGGAAAGCGCTGAATAGAAAAAATTCAGACATGGCTTATTGTAAAGAATTCTCCATGGGGAATAAAATATGTTAATGATGATGTCATAGGTGCCTCCATTATGACATCATAATTCGACAAGTACAAAACTTCATCCTATCAAGATGAAATTTCTTGAGTGCCATGTCGGCATAAACTGGTGGAGAAAAAAAATGATGATGACGTCATCGGTCACGTGGTTCGACCGCCATATTTGTTTTAACATAAAAGCCTTAAAAACCACTGAAAATACATCCTGGCGAGGGTTTGCAATCTCTGATTGCTCTTTGTTGTTAATTTATGAAATGTACCCCACAGTGCGGCTAAGCATTATATCTGAGATAAAGGTCTGGCATAGATACTTTGAACCGAAACAAATGAAAGTAAATATACCCAAAGTCTTTGTTTTCCAAATTGACTCATGTCCTGGTATCCTGATCATGTCACAGAAAATGGATTGCTTTCTTCTTTTTGGATGGAACAGATTATTATAACGAAAATAGATGGATGGATGGAACAGATTATTATAACGAAAATGGATGGATGGATGGAACAGATGAGAAAAATGGATGGATGCAACAGATGAGAAAAATGGATGGATGGATGGAATAGATGAGAAAAGTGGATGGATGGATGGAACAGATGAGAAAAATGGATGGATGGATGGAACAAATGAGAAGACATGGATGGAACAGATTATTATAATGTACTTTAAAATGTCACATTATTTTAAATCGTCTTCTCCCAAAGATATATTGATGCTCCTATTCCTTCTTTATTTTCTCAGTGATTGTTATTTTCCAAAAAATTGTTCTGATCATATGGAATTATGAATTTAACAGCAATCTGCCAGTCTCAGCGCCAATCTTTCCATTCTCGCATGGAAGGAAGAAATCCAATATTTTGTTGGGTAATTGTCGATTTCAAAAAGTTTTTTTTCTGTTTCCTTCCCTTCAGGAACCCACCTCATGTTGCTTATTATATTGTAATTCAATCGACCTGATGCATGATTTGAATCAATCTCCATTAAAAAAACTTCCAATGAGATCACTTGATTAAAAACTTCTGCTGTTAACAAGGAATTGAAGAGGAAGCACTCGATTGAGAACGCTTGATAATATTCTTTAAAATATACAATAGTCATTTTAAAATCATTTTTGTATAAAAATGTCGTACTTCAATTTAAATTTTGGAACTATTGGAGTATTTTATTCAATAATTTAGCTAAATTGCAATGAATGTAAAAAAGACGACACTCAATTATGTGATTTTTAAAGAATACAATTGTTTTGTATTAAACATTTAAATATTATATTGTCTTATAAAAACGTCATTCTGTGTGTGTGTGTGTGTGTGTGTGTGTGTGTGTGTGTGTTTAACACCAATCACGCCCAAACTGCAGGGACAATCACCACCAAACTTGACACACAGACCAAATTGGATCTGCTGTGGAACATGGGCTACTTCGTTCTTTTTATTGACCATGGCTAATGATGATATCGCTAAATTAAATTCTAAATTATATTGTGCCGGTTTGTGGGTGTGGCCTCGACCTCACCTGTTCCTGCCCTCTCCCACCTCACATTTCCACATTTTGGGTTCTTTCTCTGCCTCTTGTTTCCCTCCCAAATTGAAAACTGTGAGAGTTATGTTGTTTGGTCGAGGTTATTCCTTTCTGGGGTAAGTTTCTTGCTTTGGTTTGTTGTTATCGGAGTTAAATCTAAAAAAAAATAAAAAATCCACCATTTTGTGTTGTTCTTCTTCACTTATAAAATGGTGAGTCTCATTCAATCCTGTTTATCATATCGATTAGATTCACAAAACAATTGCTGTATTCAATGGTACTCTTTCTTTCACCATTTCCATTGTATTCAAATAACAGTAATATAGCACTCTATCAAACAGTATTTCTGATTATACACCACCTTTTAAAACATACGTAAATCAATTACAACCTATAACATTGGTATTCCCGTCAGCGAAGCAACGGATCTCATCTTCTAGTGATCATTAAGCTTTATAACTTATAAGGCATAAATAAACCATCGTGTAAAACACGAAAGAGCATATCCAAAGGGGCTGCTTCATCGAGTGTAGAAGAAAATGCCGGCAAATTCATTGTGCCGCAGCGCTTCACCATGTAACAAGATCCCAAAACACACTGCCAATGCAACCCAGGAGTTCATCAGGGGGAAAAAGTGAAAGGATTTACACTGGCCAAATCAATCTCCTGATTTAAATCCAAAGAAGCATGCATTTCACTTGCTGAAGAGGAGACTAAAATCAGAAACCCCCAAAACAAACAACAACTGAAAATGGCTGCAGTAAAGGCCTGGCAAAGCATCTGAAAGGAAGCTACCAAGAGTTTGGCGATGTCACAGGCTCGTGGAGTTATTGCATGCAAGGGATATGTAACCAAATACTAACTTTTCTTCTTCTCCTCCTGTTCCCTTTATAAGGGGTGAGGTTCAAAGGCACCAAGCTCCTGCCCTGGCTTGACCACAATACTCCTCCACTCTGCTCAGTCCTAAGCCAACTGTCTCCACCCTCCAAACACCCACACCTTTCTGGTATCCCTCTTCACACAATTTTTCCATCGAAACCTCGGTCTACCTCTTTTCCTCCCACCTTGTTCCCTCAACGTATCCGCTCACTTTGCCATTCTCTCTTCCCCCATCCACACCAAATGTCCAGTCCATCTCAGTTATCATTTCACCAATCTCCCCCATCAAGCTCACCTGCACACCAGTCGCCTCCCTCGGTTCATCCATCCTCCTTCTACCCACCCTCTAACTCCAGCAATCCTCCTGACCCAGTTGTTCTTGCAGATCTCCAGCCTCTGTTGTTGTCTCTCTGTCAGTGCCACTGTCTCCAGACCGTAAAGATATGCCGGAAATACACAAGACATTACATAAGACGTTACACGAGGTTACACAAGACATCAGAACCTTTCCTTTCAATATCGTTGAAATCTTTCTGTCTGCTATTACTCCCTCCACCCTCCTTCACACATGCGCACCCACTGGAACCCTCCTCCACACCTTTGTCTCTGACTTACCATCCCCGGTCACTGTTCCACCCACATACTCAAACCTATTTCCTTGTCTAATCTCCTTTCCCTCCAACCTGATATTCATTTCTTTTCTCTGCTGCCAAAGCCACATCATCTCTGTCTTTTCCATACTTATTTTCAGCCAATGTTTCTGAAATGGTTCCTTCCACTCCCCCAGTACTTCCTGGATCTGCCACCCACTCTCCATCACAACAGCCAGATCATCCGCATACGATATCCTCCCCAGAATACCTTTCATGTTTACCTTCCTGCTTACCAGTTCCATCACCTTGATAAAAAGGAGTGGGCTGAGAGCTTCCCTGCCTCAAACCGATGTTCACATTGAACTACTCAGACATCGCAGGACCAACCAAAACTCTTCCCTGTGCTCCCTTGTACATGCCTTCCACCAACCTCACTTCTGTCGCCCGCAGTCCGAACCATATCAGTGTCGCCTTCACCATCTTCCTCAGTACAGTTTTGTGGGCCTTCTGCATATCCACAAATCCCAATGCCATTTTACCTTGAACCTCCAACCTTTTCTCCACCAGCTATCACAGCATGAACATCCCATCTGTCATTCCTCTGCCCTTTATAAACTCTGCTGCTCTTCTCCACACTCTTCCTTATCCTCCCATCCAGAACTCTTTCCAGCACCTTCCTGACATGATTAAGGAGAGTAATTGCCCCTGTTCTTCCCCAGATCTTGAACATCTCCCTATCCCCTTCCATAGCGGCACAATTAATCCTGTCCTGCACTCCTCCGGAATTGAACCATCTCTCATACATACATTCTTCATCCACCTGACTCCAACTTCTCCCACTGCAATCATCATCCCTGTGCACACCTCATCACTGCTTGGTGCCCTTCCCTTTTTCACCCTCTTCAATGCTGTCGGCACTTCCTCTTCCGTGATGTCCACCAACTCCACTTCCCCCTACACATAAATCGGTAGCTCCAGCTCACCGTTGCTTCCTTCCTGGAACTATAATCCACTTTAATATACTTTAACTTAATCTGGTCCAATACCTATGCTAATCTAAAATGGGGAGACTGAACATAAAAAGTGCTATTTGTCTACAATAGTAAAACATGTATTCATTGATATACCAAGAATTAAAATCTGACCTTCTGTACTCTTGCCTCATATTTATCTTTTGATCTCGAATCCAAATGTATTACCCTGCGTCGCGAAGCGAAAAGTGGGGTTAAGCATTCAGTTACGTACGTGTGCCATGTGCCGTACGTGTCTGCATTTTAAAAATTCATTTTCACGGCAACCGTTGGTCCAATCGACACAAAATTTTACCATAGAAGCGCCTCCACCTGTATAATTTTTTTATTCATAATTATGACGTCATCGGTCATGTGGTATGGACGCCATCTTGGAAAAGCCTTACATTATATCTCTGAAACCGCTCCATGGGAAAAATTTAAACTTGGCTCATTGTCAAGTACTCCCCTGGAGGAATACGATATGTTAATGATGATGTCATTGGTGCCTTCGTTATGACGTCATAATTCGACAAGTACAACATATCCGATCATTGTGAATTTTTTTCTCAGCAACTGTTGGTCTGATAGGCACGAAATTTTCACCATAGGAGCGCCTCCTAGGACCGAGGAGCACCTAGGACACCTAGGCCATAGGCACCTAGGCGCGCCTCCCCCGAAAAATGTTTCACCTCTATCTTCAAAACCGCCGCATGGAAAAAATTGAAACATGGCTCATTGTAAAGAACTCCATATGGGGACTAGGTGCTGTTAACGATGACGTCATTGGTGCCACATTATGACGTCATAATTCGCCAGGGACAACGCTTAGTCTGATCAGTTTGAAATGTATTGAGCGTATTATATTATGCAATAATTATATTAGAGAATATAAATTTATGATGGCATCGCTCACGTGGTCTGGCAGCCATATTGGATCAAAGAAAAAAAATGTTTGCAAACAGAAGAGTTGGCTCGCAACAAGTTGACTGCGCAAGGTAAGTAGTCTATGAATACCATTAGTTGAGTATATAGCAATAATAACAAATTTGACTTCACTGTTCTAATACGTATGGAGGGCAATGTATGTATCTATCTATAATTCCAGTAATCTCTGTACGTTTGTACGTTTGTACGTCTGTACGTCTGTACGTCTGTACGTCTGTTTGTCTGTGACCGCTGTTTCTCGACAACCACGGGTCCGATATACTTTTAACTTGCCAGGTATATTGCTGGGGACCCGAGGATGTGCCTTTTCAAGGTTTCATATTAATCGGACAATTACTTACCGAGCTATGTCCAAAAAACGATTCAACCAATCAGAGAGCAGCGAGCTATCACGTGTGCCGAACGTGGCGGACACACTCTGCCTCGGATGGCACATTTGAGAGCGTATTCATTTATTTCACGTTTGCAAACTATGTTGGCGTTAAACTATGTTTTAAAACTAATATAAAACTAATAAAAACGAATTTGCGATTCATTCGCTTTCCTGCGCGTTTGTGCACGCGATGGCGATTTCTTTACCAAACTCCGGAAGCCGTTCGCTTTGGACCAAACCATTTCATGTAAATAGAGGGGGGGGGGATATAATTTTAGATATAGATATAGTACGGGCAATGCCCTAGTATTGGGCAATTCCAGGATCATTTTTCACATTTCCTTGTGCTGCTTCTGATCCGTCACACAAAATTTCTTCCGTTCACTGGAAGTGGGTTCCTGAAGGGAAAGTCTCATTTATGCACACGTGTCGTGATTGTGATGTTTGTCAGAGGATTTGTGCAAAGGTGTATAATGTGCAATTATAGGTGGTTTAATTTTCACCCAACAATGTCCCTAAAAGATGCTAAAAATTTTTTTCCCAAACCACACACTTATTTCTTTATCTCAAGTTGTGAAATAAAATGTAATACCTTTAATTCATAAGCAGTCTTTCATGGAAAGACACACTGTTTGACATCAAAAGCATTTAAATCCATTGTTCATGTTGATTCCTGCCTGGTGTTGGCTTAGCGATTAGGGTGCGGTTTGGGATCCTCGGTTCGAATCTCGGTCAATCGCTGAATTCAACACCAGGGGGGTTGACTCAGCCTTTCATTCCTTCCGAGGTCGGCAAATTGAGTACCAGCTCACTGGTAATTACATGTGTGTCGCAAGAGGCGACTAACAGGGTTGGCGGCAGGAAGGGTGTCCGGCCATAAAACATTGCTTCAAAAAGGAGACCACAGTGCCAGAAAAAGGCCGAACCCTTGCTATGCGGGGAAAATGTCCATTAAAGGTGATTCGTTCTTTTCTTGTTCATATTGATTCCTCATTATCCATGATCACTCAACACAGTTTGACCATATGTTGTTGGGGAAGCTGTGACTGCATTGGGGAACACAGAACGGATCATGGGGTGACAAAACGAAGACAACAGTAGAAAGAGAAGGCGTGAGGACTCACCAAGAGAAGGACTGAGGGACAAAATCGAGCGAGACTTGGGGGAATAAGAGATGTAGGGAAGAATGCGGGCAAGGGAGCAAGTGGGGGGGAACAAGATGGCTGCAGTATAAATCTAAGAATAGAAATTCATGATTGTGATGTCTTTAAAAAAGAAATTGTTCATCGGATTTGGATTGATGAAAAAATCCGATTCAGTTCCTGCTCCCT
Organism: Myxine glutinosa; assembly: GCF_964187855.1. NCBI lineage: Eukaryota > Metazoa > Chordata > Myxini > Myxiniformes > Myxinidae > Myxine > Myxine glutinosa. The sequence goes on from NC_136267.1 coordinate 50,921,503, forward strand.
GACTCCCCCATTCCATCACTCGCTTTTCCATCACCCCCACACCCCACACCAAACAAGGGCATAAAGGGGAACACATACTGCCTTACCTTTTGAAAAATCTAAATCTTCAAATATTGTATTTTGGACAAAATGTGTCATATTACTTGTACAATATAACAGTACAAATACATGTCGGACAGGGACCAAAAATGTATTGCATCCAGAACAAGACAAGGCCTCAGGAAAGAATTGACAAATCAGCGCAGTGTATTTGGGATTTGAAATCCCAGGAGATAAATTGTCAAAGGAGAGCACAATCAGCGCAGAGCAGGTTTTAAAATATCCATTTGTTGAAGAAGCGACGACAACAAAATGAAGTTACAATAAATAAATAAAAATGAAGTACTGCAGTGTAATTGTATTTATCACCTTACAAATGTATTCCATGATTATTTAATTACTGCAAATTGGCAATTCCAGGATCACTCTTCACACTGCCTTGTGCTGCTTCTGATCCGTCACTCAAAATTTCTACCGTTCGCTGGAAGTGGGTTCCTGAAGGGAAAGTCTCGTTTATACACCTGTCGGTTATTATATTTATTTGATGTCACAGCGAATTCTGTACGTTAGGTCGGATAGATCTGAAATAGTTATTTATGTGGACTTCAGGACTATTATGATTATACTACAACTAATTAAAATTTAAAAACTTTCATGTGCAATTTAATTTTCAAAAATATCTGAATTTTTTTTACCCACCTCCCAATCTCCTGTTTACCCTTCTTCATGGCCTGCATCGTATGGTATGCTTAATGTGGGGAAAGGTGGGGTGGGTATGTGTGAGAAATTTTTTTTTTTTTTTTTTTTTTTGTATACTTAATCGAGGCTCGTAAAAGAGCTAACATTTATTTCACAAACAAATCAACCAGACAAACAAAATTTATAAAAAGAGGGAGCGGAAGACAAGATGGGGAGAGAAGGGGAAGCACACAACCACAACATTGGAGAGCAGGGAGAAGTGTGGGAGGGAGAGGGCTTGGGGGGAGGAGGCATGGGAAGGGGGGGAGGGGGGGGGGAGAAGTATAAACACAAGGACACCAAGGACGTCCAGGACAGAAGTTGGTATTTCAAAAAAGTGGATTTGGGGTGAAATTAGCGGGGGTAGAAAAGATCAAGGTTTTGGATGGGGGAAGATAAGAGATGGTGGTGAACAGCTGTTTTAAAGACCTGGAGGGAGGAGTGGGATTGAAGAGAGTGAGGGAGTTTGTTCCAGAGGCTGGAGAAAAGAGGAATGAAGGAGTGAAGGTGAGCAGAGAGTCTTGATTTTGCCAGTGTAACCATAAGAGGGTTGCAGGCAGATCTTGTGTGACCTGTAGGAATATTTGCGGGACAGAGCCCAGAGAGAGCTGGGGGGGCAAGGCCAGAGAGGAGAGAGTAGAAGACGGAAAGACCACCAACCTGCCTGCGGTGAGTGAGTGAAAGGCCCTTGGAGTTCGCTTCATCGCGGGAGATTCCAATGATTCTGAACGCTTTGGTTTCAACAGCGTGAAGACGAGCTAGGTGTGAGGTAGAAGCACCAACCCAGAGGGGAGAGCAGTATCCATTGAGCTGCGGATGAAAGCCTTGTATGTGGTGAGGAGCTCAGGTGTGCCAAGGAAGGACTTCACACGACGGAGGATGCCCAGTCGGCGACTGGCTTTGGAGGCCAGATTTGAAATGTGGTTTTCCCAGGAAAGATCATGGCAGATAGTGAGACCCAAAAGCTTGAGTGACAGAACTTCTTGGAGAGGATTATTCAGAAACTGGATGGAAGGGTTGTCCAGTCGGTCTTTTCGGAGAGACAATGAGTTCAATGGCATGAGATGAGACAATGAGAATGACAATGAGAATGACAATGAGAATGACAATGAGAATGGGTAAGAGTGTGAGATTTGTCAGGATTGAAAGACATGTTCCACCTGTTTGCCCAGTCTGTGATTTTGTCCAGGTCTGCAAAGAGTGAGGAGGCTGCAGACTGCCGATCTGAGGGATGAGGAATGGAGCGACAGAGAGTAGAGTCATCAGCAAAGAGATAGAGAGGATTTTCAAGAGAGTCAGAGAGATCATTGATGAAGACCAGAAAAAGCACAGGGCCCAGAACACTGCCTTGGGGAACTCCAGCCTGAACATGAAGAGGAGATAAGAGAAACCCATTCAGGGCCACACGTTGACCACGACTAGAGAGGAAGTCCGCCAGCCATGCGTGAAGATTTCCATGGATACCAAAGGAGGAGAGTTTGGTGAGCAGAGCGGGGTGCCAGACCGTATCGAAGGCACGTGATATGTCAAGGGAGACAGCTCTAATTTCCTGTTTGGCATTGAGGACCTCCATCCATTGTTGAGAAAGCAGAAGCATCATGTCCAGAGTAGAGTGACCAGGTCTGAAACCAAATTGATGATCAGAGATCAAGCCATTGGAGAAGAGGAAAGATTTCATATCCGAAGCAATGATGGATTCCATGACTTTGCTGATAATTGGGAGAAGGCTGATTGGTCTGTAGTTGCTAGGGTCTGTTTTTGCACCTTTTTGTGCAAAGCGGTGATGTTGGCTGATTTCTAAGCAGATTGAAATTGAACCTAGTTTCCGCATATCTCACGTTTTCCACAATCAGATAGGACAGTGTCGGGCAGCATTTATGCCCCAGAAAATTGAACATATCAAATCCAATAGGTAAAGCTTATTGGGGTTTAGGTTGTATTTGTTGGGGGATCAATTCTAAATCAAAAGGGTTAGTGTTGACACTATATGGAATTCAGTGAGGCATCATCAAGAATATTGTTGGTCACCCCATCTGAGGAAGGACATACGCTGACATAAAGAGGGCACTTTTTACATTTGAAAGGAGGCGATACGAGGAGATTTGATTGAGATGTTCAAGACAGTGAAGGGTGTGGACAGAATAAGTGAAGAAGAGTTGTTCAACAGTATATATAATGACCAGGGGCCGAATCCTTAGAGTAAATAAGTGAAGAGTTAAGACTGTAGTAATTGGCAGGAAGGAATCTTTCACTCGGAGAGTCGATAATGCATGAAATTGATTACCTGGAAAGGTAGCGGCAGCAGAAAGGGCGGACAGTTTTCAATTGAAATTATATTGGAACAGTGCCTTCAGAAAGTATTCATACCCTTGACTTTTTTCGCCTTTTGATGTATTACAGCCTGAATTTAGAATGCATTGTATTGAGATTTTTTTTGTCATTTGATGAAATTTAGATTTTTTTGTCATTTGATGAAATTGAGATTTTTTTTTGTCATTTGATCCCAATGAGATTTTATCGTCATTTGATTCCAATAAGATTTTTTTTGTCATTTGATGAAATTGAGATTTTTTTGTCATTTGATCCCAATGAGATTTTTTTGTCATTTGATTCCAATAAGATTTTTTTGTCATTTGATGAAATTGAGATTTTTTTGTCATTTGATTCCAATAAGATATTTTTTTGTCATTTGATGAAATTGAGATTTTTTTGTCATTTGATCCCAATGAGATTTTTTTGTCATTTGATTCCAATAAGATTTTTTTGTCATTTGATGAAATTGAGATTTTTTTGTCATTTGATGAAATTGAGATTTTTTTGTCATTTGATTACAATAAGATTTTTTTGTCATTTGATGAAATTGAGATTTTTTTGTCATTTGATGAAATTGAGATTTTTTTGTCATTTGATCCCAATGAGATTTTTTTGTCATTTGATTACAATGAGATTTTTTTGTCAGTTGATGAAATTTAGATTTTTTTTTGTCATTTGATTCCAATGAGATATTTTGTACACCGCACCTTTCCTATGCCATCTCCAGGCTTTGCAAAACGTCATTGCTGGGCACCGAAGGGGGCTCGGCAGTGACGCACGCTGAAAGGGAGTACTCAGTTTTCACTCTGGTTGTTTGTTTGTTTTCTTGTTTGTTTTCTTGGTTTTCAGGGCGATATCTCAGCAATCCTTTGAGCTAGGAAGCTGAAATTTCGGCACAATAGTGAGCAAGTCCTTTGTCAAAAACGGAATTTTTTCTTTTTTTATGAATCAATTAATTGAGGAGTTATTTAATTATTAGCGATTAATTAAGTACTTATTTAATTAATCAAATTTCTTTTCTCTTTTGACCATTAACTCAGCCACCTTTTGAGTTAGGAAGCTGATATTTGGTCATGCCAATGACCAGGTGATTTGGCTGCAAAGGCTATTTTTGATTTATTAATTAATTAATCAATTAATCGATTAATTATTTAATTATTTGATTAATGACAATTTTTTTTTTTTTAAAGTTACAGATTCTGATGAAATGGTGGTGGTTTATGTGTTCTATTACCGAATTGATTAATAATTTCATTTTTTAATGATTATTATTTATTTCTTTTCATTATTAATCAATTATTTATTTTCTTTCTCATTTGGCCAATATCTCAGGCACCTTTTGAGCTCGGAAGCTAATATTTGGACATGAGTGACCAAGTGATGTGGCTATCAAGGATATTTTTGATTTATTGATTAATCAATTAATCGATTAATTATTTAATTATTCGATTAATTACTAACAAAAAAAAAAAATTCAGTCAGATTCTGATGAAATGGTGGTGGTTTATGTGTTCTGTGACCGAATTGATTAATAATTAAATTTTTTAATGATTCTTATTTATTTATTTTCATTATTAATCATTTATTTATTTTCTTTCTCATTTGGCCAATATCTCAAGCACCTTTTGAGCTGGGAAGCTAATATTTGGACATGATAGTGACCAAGTGATGTGGCTATCAAGGATATTTTTGATTTATTGATTAATCATTTAATCGATTAATTATTTATTGATTAATCGATTAATTATTTATTGATGAATCAATTAATTATTTATTTTTTTATTAATGACTTATTTAATGAAATTTCTAAAAGATACATCTTCGGATGAAGCACTAGTGGTTTAGCTATGCTATTAGCCAATTGATTAAGAAAATATTTTGTGATAATCTTTTATTGATTTTAATTATACAATTAATCAATCAATTAGTGTACACCTCTCCCTCCCAATGCAGCCTCTATGAGGTGCACTGCGGTATTGCCGGGCGCCATAGGCGCCCCGGCAATGCCGCGCTGTAGGATATTTAATTATTTTGCATGGGGGCGGTGTACTTTGAATGTATCTGTACTTGTTTGTCAATTGATTCCAATGAGGTTTTTTTGTCATATGATTCCAATGAGATTTTTTTGTCAGTTGATGAAATTGAGATTTTATTTGTCATTTGATTCCAATGATATATTTTTACTCCCGCCAGGGATTAATGCAATCGATCGTGTCTGTCCATGTGTGTGTGTGTGTGTGTGTGTGTGTGTGTGTGTGTGTGTGTGCGTGCGTATGTGTGTTAGTATGTTTGTGTGTTTGTGAACAAGATATCTGGAAAAGTTCTGAACGGATTTGGATGAAAGTTGGTGGGATGATTGCCCTTGGGGATAAGGAAGAATTGATTAGTTTTTGGTGAAGCTCAGGATATTATTCTGGATCCAGGAATTTTTTGAAGGATTGTTTACCATTGGAAGATAGGGCTCAGCAGCCGCCACCCACGGTGGGAGTATGCACTCTACTGAGTGGCGTTCTAGTTGTCATTTGATTCCAATGAGATTTTTTTGTCAGTTGATGAAATTGAGATTTTTTTGTCATTTGATTCCAATGATATTTTTTTGTCATTTGATTCCAATGAGATTTTTTGGTCATTTGATTCCAATGAGATTTTTTTGTCAGTTGATGAAATTGAGATTTTTTTTGTCATTTCATTCCAATGAGATTTTTTTGTCATTTGATTCCAATGAGATTTTTTTGTCATTTGATTCCAATGAGATTTTTTTGTCAGTTGATTAAATTGAGATTTACATTCCAACAGGACAATGACCCCAACCATACATCCAAAGCAACACTGTAATGGTTTCAAAACAAGAACGTGGAGGTTCTGGAGTGGCCCAGCCAAAGCCCAGACTTGAATCCCATTGAGAATCTGTGGAAAGACTTGGAGATTACGGTTCATCGACGCTCACCATCCACTTGACAGAGCTTGAGCAAATGTGCAACGATGGGAGAAACTCTCCAAATCCAGATTTGCAAAGCTGATACAGACATACCCAAGAAGACTCAAAGATGTAATCGCTGTAATAGCAGCCAAAGTTGTTTCTATGAAGTATTGACTCAGGGGGCTGAATACTTATGTAAATTAGATATTTCTGTATTTCATTTTGAATTCCTTTATGAAGATTTCCAGAAAATAATTGCTACTTTGACATTATGGGGCATTATGTGTAGATCAGTGATTAAAAATCTCAATTTAATCCATTTTAAATTCAGGCTGTAACACAACAAAATGTGAAAAAGTCAAGCCGGTGTGAATACTTTGTGAAGGCACGATATGTCAAAGCATTGGGGATAGGTAAGTAGCTTGAGTATGAATGAGTGATTGTACACAGGTGAAGTGATTGTGATGTCTGTCAGAGGATCTCGTGAAGAGGTGTATAATGTGGAATGGTAGGTGGTTCATTTCTTACCCAACAACGTCCCTCATAGCTGCTAAAAAAATTTCCTCAACCACACACTTCATTACTTATTTGTTTATCTCAAGTGGTGTGATGAAATGCAATACCTTGAATTCATAAGTTCATGCGATATTAATTTGGTTTACAAAGTAAGTGTTTGACATGTAATTGGTGCAACACTCGGAAGTGGGCTCCTCCAAAGAAATTTCGAAGTTTCTACTTCAGAAACATTTTCAGCATTTACGTGATTTCCTCACAATTCACGATAAACCAACAGGAGAAAAGGGCGAACAGCGTGTTTCTGATACTGGACCAGAGAAACTTTTCCCTCTTGATGACGAACGTTCATTCTAAATATGCAGGCTCATACAGATGTGATATACACATTGAACATAACAATGGGAGAAAGGTCTTGAAGAGGCAATACCACGTCAGGGACATTCCTCGACTGTAACGTATTATTCTCGAACATGAAAAGATGATGAAACTTTGGGACCTGAAAAGATTATGAAACTTTGGTACCTGAAAAGATTATGAAACTTTGGTACCTGAAAAGATTATGAAACTTTGGTACATGAAAAGATTATGAAACTTTGGTACCTGAAAAGATTATGAAACTTTGGTACCTGAAAAGATGATGAAACTTTGGTACATGAAAAGATGATGAAACTTTGGTACCTGAAAAGATGATGAAACTTTGATACCTGAAAAGATGATGAAACTTTGGTACCTGAAAAGATAATGAAACTTTGGGACCTGAAAATATTATGAAACTTTGGTACCTGAAAAGATTATGAAACTTTGGTACCTGAAAAGATTATGAAACTTTGGGACCTGAAAATATTATGAAACTTTGGTACCTGAAAAGATGATGAAACTTTAGTACATGAAAAGATGATGAAACTTTGGGACCTGAAAATATTATGAAACTTTGGTACCTGAAAAGATTATGAAACTTTGGTACCTGAAAAGATTATGAAACTTTGGTACCTGAAAAGATTATGAAACTTTGGGACCTGAAAATATTATGAAACTTTGGTACCTGAAAAGATGATGAAACTTTGGTACATGAAAAGATGATGAAACTTTGGGACCTGAAAATATTATGAAACTTTGGTACCTGAAAAGATGATGAAACTTTGGTACCTGAAAAGATGATGATGAAACTTTGGTACCTGAAAAGATGATGAAACTTTGGTACTTGAAAAGATGATGATGAAACTTTGGTACATGAAAAGATGATGAAACTTTGGTACCTGAAAAGATGATGAAACTTTGGTACCTGAAAAGATGATGAAACTTTGGTACATGAAAAGATGATGAAACTTTGGTACATGAAAAGATTATGAAACTTTGGTACTTGAAAAGATGATGATGAAACTTTGGTACTTGAAAAGATGATGAAACTTTGGTACCTGAAAAGATGATGAAACTTTGGTACCTGAAAAGATGATGAAACTTTGGTACCTGAAAAGATGATGAAACTTTGGTACATGAAAAGATGATGAAACTTTGGTAACTGAAAAGATTATGAAACTTTGGTACCTGAAAAGATTATGAAACTTTGGTACCTGAAAAGATGATGAAACTTTGGTACATGAAAAGATGATGAAACTTTGGGACCTGAAAATATTATGAAACTTTGGTACCTGAAAAGATTATGAAACTTTGGTACCTGAAAAGATTATGAAACTTTGGGACCTGAAAATATTATGAAACTTTGGTACCTGAAAAGATGATGAAACTTTGGTACATGAAAAGATGATGAAACTTTGGGACCTGAAAATATTATGAAACTTTGGTACCTGAAAAGATGATGAAACTTTGGTACATGAAAAGATGAGGAAACTTTGGTACTTGAAAAGATGATGATGAAACTTTGGTGCCTGAAAAGATGATGAAACTTTGGTACATGAAAAGATGATGAAACTTTGGTACCTGAAAAGATTATGAAACTTTGGTACCTGAAAAGATTATGAAACTTTGGTACCTGAAAAGATTATGAAACTTTGGTACCTGAAAAGATTATGAAACTTTGGTACCTGAAAAGATGATGAAACTTTGGTACATGAAAAGATGATGAAACTTTGGTACCTGAAAAGATGATGAAACTTTGATACCTGAAAAGATGATGAAACTTTGGTACCTGAAAAGATAATGAAACTTTGGGACCTGAAAATATTATGAAACTTTGGTACCTGAAAAGATTATGAAACTTTGGTACCTGAAAAGATTATGAAACTTTGGGACCTGAAAATATTATGAAACTTTGGTACCTGAAAAGATTATGAAACTTTGGTACCTGAAAAGATTATGAAACTTTGGTACCTGAAAATATTATGAAACTTTGGTACCTGAAAAGATTATGAAACTTTGGTACCTGAAAATATTATGAAACTTTGGTACCTGAAAATATTATGAAACTTTGGTACCTGAAAATATTATGAAACTTTGGTACCTGAAAAGATTATGAAACTTTGGTACCTGAAAAGATTATGAAACTTTGGGACCTGAAAATATTATGAAACTTTGGTACCTGAAAAGATTATGAAACTTTGGTACCTGAAAAGATTATGAAACTTTGGGACCTGAAAATATTATGAAACTTTGGTACCTGAAAAGATGATGAAACTTTGGTACATGAAAAGATGATGAAACTTTGGGACCTGAAAATATTATGAAACTTTGGTACCTGAAAAGATGATGAAACTTTGGTACATGAAAAGATGATGAAACTTTGGTACTTGAAAAGATGATGATGAAACTTTGGTACCTGAAAAGATGATGAAACTTTGGTACATGAAAAGGTGATGAAACTTTGGTACCTGAAAAGATGATGAAACTTTGGTACCTGAAAAGATGATGAAACTTTGGTACATGAAAAGATGATGAAACTTTGGTACATGAAAAGATTATGAAACTTTGGTACTTGAAAAGATGATGATGAAACTTTGGTACTTGAAAAGATGATGAAACTTTGGTACCTGAAAAGATGATGAAACTTTGGTACCTGAAAAGATGATGAAACTTTGGTACCTGAAAAGATGATGAAACTTTGGTACATGAAAAGATGATGAAACTTTGGTAACTGAAAAGATTATGAAACTTTGGTACCTGAAAAGATTATGAAACTTTGGTACCTGAAAAGATGATGAAACTTTGGAACATGAAAAGATGATGAAACTTTGGGACCTGAAAATATTATGAAACTTTGGTACCTGAAAAGATTATGAAACTTTGGTACCTGAAAAGATTATGAAACTTTGGGACCTGAAAATATTATGAAACTTTGGTACCTGAAAAGATGATGAAACTTTGGTACATGAAAAGATGATGAAACTTTGGGACCTGAAAATATTATGAAACTTTGGTACCTGAAAAGATGATGAAACTTTGGTACATGAAAAGATGATGAAACTTTGGTACTTGAAAAGATGATGATGAAACTTTGGTACCTGAAAAGATGATGAAACTTTGATACATGAAAAGATGATGAAACTTTGGTACCTGAAAAGATGATGAAACTTTGGTACCTGAAAAGATGATGAAACTTTGGTACATGAAAAGATGATGAAACTTTGGTACATGAAAAGATTATGAAACTTTGGTACTTGAAAAGATGATGATGAAACTTTGGTACTTGAAAAGATGATGAAACTTTGGTACCTGAAAAGATGATGAAACTTTGGTACCTGAAAAGATGATGTAACTTTGGTACCTGAAAAGATGATGAAACTTTGGTACCTGAAAAGATGATGAAACTTTGGTACCTGAAAAGATGATGAAACTTTGGTACATGAAAAGATGATGAAACTTTGGTAACTGAAAAGATTATGAAACTTTGGTACCTGAAAAGATTATGAAACTTTGGTACCTGAAAAGATTATGAAACTTTGGGACCTGATGAACATGAAAAGATGATAAAACTTTGGTACGTGAAAAGATGATGAAACTTTGGTACGTGAAAAGATGATGAAACTTTGGTACCTGAAAAGATGATGAAACTTTGGTACCTCAAAAGATTATGAAACTTTGGTACTTGAAAAGATGATGAAACTTTGGTACCTGAAAAGATTATGAAACTTTGGGACCTGATGAACATGAAAAGATGATAAAACTTTGGTACGTGAAAAGATGATGAAACTTTGGTACGTGAAAAGATGATGAAACTTTGGTACCTGAAAAGATGATGAAACTTTGGTACCTCAAAATATTATGAAACTTTGGTACTTGAAAAGATGATGAAACTTTGGTACCTGAAAAGATGATGAAACTTTGGTACCTGAAAAGATGATGAAACTTTGGTACCTGAAAAGATGATGAAACTTTGGTACCTGAAAAGATGATGAAACTTTGGTACCTGAAAAGATTATGAAACTTTGGTACCTGAAAAGATGATGAAACTTTGGTACATGAAAAGATTATGAAACTTTGGTACCTGAAAAGATGATGAAACTTTCGTACCTGAAATGATGATGAAACTTTGGTACCTGAAAAGATGATGAAACTTTGGTACCTGAAAAGATGATGAAACTTTGGTACCTGAAAAGATGATGAAACTTTGGTACCTGAAAAGATGGTGAAACTTTGGTACCTGAAAATATGATGAAACTTTGGTACCTGAAAAGATGATGAAACTTTGGTACCTGAAAAGATGATGAAACTTTGGTACCTGAAAAGATGATGAAACTTTGGTATCTGAAAAGATGGTGAAACTTTGGTACCTGAAAATATGATGAAACTTTGGTACCTGAAAAGATGATGAAACTTTGGTACCTGAAAAGATGATGAAACTTTGGTTCCTGAAAAGATGATGAAACTTTTTTTTTTTTTTTTTTTTTTCTATACTGAATCGAGGCTCGTGAAAGAGCTGACAACCGCGAGGGAAAGACAAATACAGTACATGGGGACCGCGAGGGAAAGACAAAAACAGCACATGGGGACCGCGAGGGAAAGACAAAAACAGCACATGGGGACCGCGAGGGAAAGACAAATACAGTACATGGGGACCGCGAGGGAAAGACAAAAACAGCACATGGGGACCGCGAGGGAAAGACAAAAACAGCACATGGGGACCGCGAGGGAAAGACAAATACAGTACATGGGGACCGCGAGGGAAAGACAAATACAGTACATGGGGACCGCGAGGGAAAGACAAATACAGTACATGGGGACCGCGAGGGAAAGACAAATACAGTACATGGGGACCGCGAGGGAAAGACAAAAACAGTACATGGGGACCGCGAGGGAAAGACAAAAACAGCACATGGGGACCGCGAGGGAAAGACAAATACAGTACATGGGGACCGCGAGGGAAAGACAAATACAGTACATGGGGACCGCGAGGGAAAGACAAAAACAGCACATGGGGACCGCGAGGGAAAGACAAAAACAGCACATGGGGACCGTGAGGGAAAGACAAAGACAGTACATGGGGACCGCGAGGGAAAGACAAAGACAGTACATGGGGACCGCGAGGGAAAGACCCTGGTTCCTGAAAAGATGATGAAACTTTGGTACCTGAAAAGATTATGAAACTTTGGTACCTGAAAAGATGATGAAACTTTGGTACCTGAAAAGATGATGAAACTTTGGTTCCTGAAAAGATGATGAAACTTTGGTACCTGAAAAGATGATGAACCTTTGGTAACTGAAAAGATGATGAAACTTTGGTACCTGAAAAGATGATGAAGCTTTGGGTCCTGAAAAGATGATGAAACTTTGGTGCCTGAAAAGATGATGAAACTTTGGTACCTGAAAAGATGATGAAACTTTGGTACCTGAAAAGATGATGAAACTTTGGTACCTGAAAAGATGATGAAACTTTGGTACCTGAAAAGATGATGAAACTTTGGTACCTGAAAAGATGATGAAACTTTGGTTCCTGAAAAGATGATGAAACTTTGGTACCTGAAAAGATGATGAAACTTTGGTTCCTGAAAATATGATGAAACTTTGGTACCTGAAAAGATGATGAAACTTTGGTTCCTGAAAAGATGATGAAACTTTGGTACCTGAAAAGATGATGAAACTTTGGTACCTGAAAAGATGATGAAACTTTGGTTCCTGAAAAGATGATGAAACTTTGGTACATGAAAAGATGATGAAACTTTGGTACCTAAAAAGATTGTGAAACTTTGGTACCTGAAAGGATTTGTGAAACTTTGGTACCTGAAAAGATGATGAAACTTTGGTACCTGAAAAGATGATGAAACTTTGGTACCTGAAAAGATGATGAAACTTTGGTACCTGAAAAGATGATGAAACTTTGGTACCTGAAAAGATGATAAAACTATGGTACCTGAAAAGATGATGAAACTTTGGCACCTGAAAAGTTGATGAAACTTTGGCACCTGAAAAGATGATAAAACTTTGGGACCTGAAAAGATGATGAAACTTTGGTACCTGAAAAGATGATGAAACTTTGGGACCTGAAAAGATGATGAAACTTTGGGACCTGAAAAGATGATGAAACTTCGGTTCCTGAAAAGATGATGAAACTTTGGTACCTGAAAAGATGATGAAACTTTGGTACCTGAAAAGATGATGAAACTTTGGTACCTGAAAAGATGATAAAACTTTGGTACCTGAAAAGATGATGAAACTTTGGCACCTGAAAAGTTGATGAAACTTTGGTACCTGAAAAGATGATAAAACTTTGGTACCTGAAAAGATGATGAAACTTTGGCACCTGAAAAGATGATGAAACTTTGGTACCTGAAAAGATGATGAAACTTTGGTACCTGAAAAGATGATAAAACTTTGGTACCTGAAAAGATGATGAAACTTTGGTACCTGAAAAGATGATGAAACTTTGGTACCTGAAAAGATGATGAAACTTTGGCACCTGAAAAGATGATGAAACTTTGGTACCTGAAAAGATGATGAAACTTTGGTACCTGAAAAGATTATGACACTTTGGGACATGAAAAGATGATGAAACTTTGGTACCTGAAAAGATGATGAAACTTTGGTACATGAAAAGATGATGAAACTTTGGTACCTGAAAAGATGATGAAACTTTGATACCTGAAAAGATGATGAAACTTTGGTACCTGAAAAGATAATGAAACTTTGGGACCTGAAAATATTATGAAACTTTGGTACCTGAAAAGATTATGAAACTTTGGTACCTGAAAAGATTATGAAACTTTGGGACCTGAAAATATTATGAAACTTTGGTACCTGAAAAGATGATGAAACTTTAGTACATGAAAAGATGATGAAACTTTGGGACCTGAAAATATTATGAAACTTTGGTACCTGAAAAGATTATGAAACTTTGGTACCTGAAAAGATTATGAAACTTTGGTACCTGAAAAGATTATGAAACTTTGGGACCTGAAAATATTATGAAACTTTGGTACCTGAAAAGATGATGAAACTTTGGTACATGAAAAGATGATGAAACTTTGGGACCTGAAAATATTATGAAACTTTGGTACCTGAAAAGATGATGAAACTTTGGTACCTGAAAAGATGATGATGAAACTTTGGTACCTGAAAAGATGATGAAACTTTGGTACTTGAAAAGATGATGATGAAACTTTGGTACATGAAAAGATGATGAAACTTTGGTACCTGAAAAGATGATGAAACTTTGGTACCTGAAAAGATGATGAAACTTTGGTACATGAAAAGATGATGAAACTTTGGTACATGAAAAGATTATGAAACTTTGGTACTTGAAAAGATGATGATGAAACTTTGGTACTTGAAAAGATGATGAAACTTTGGTACCTAAAAAGATGATGAAACTTTGGTTCCTGAAAAGATGATGAAGCTTTGGTACCTGAAAAGATGATGAAGCTTTGGTTCCTGAAAAGATGATGAAACTTTGGTAACTGAAAAGATGATGAAACTTTGGTACCTGAAAAGATGATGAAGCTTTGGTTCCTGAAAAGATGATGAAACTTTGGTGCCTGAAAAGATGATGAAACTTTGGTACCTGAAAAGATTATGACACTTTGGGACATGAAAAGATGATGAAACTTTGGTACCTGAAAAGATGATGAAACTTTGGTACCTGAAAAGATGATGAAACTTTGGTACCTGAAAAGATGATGAAACTTTGGTTCCTGAAAAGATGATGAAACTTTGGTAACTGAAAAGATTATGAAACTTTGGTACCTGAAAAGATGATGAAACTTTGGTACCTGAAAAGATGATGAAACTTTGGTTCCTGAAAAGATGATGAAACTTTGGTTCCTGAAAAGATGATGAAACTTTGGTAACTGAAAAGATGATGAAACTTTGGTACCTGAAAAGATGATGAAACTTTGGTACCTGAAAAGATGGTGAAACTTTGGTACCTGAAAAGATGATGAAACTTTGGTACCTGAAAAGATGATGAAGCTTTGGTTCCTGAAAAGATGATGAAACTTTGGTACCTGAAAAGATGATGAAGCTTTGGTTCCTGAAAAGATGATGAAACTTTGGTACCTGAAAAGATGATGAAGCTTTGGTTCCTGAAAAGATGATGAACCTTTGGTAACTGAAAAGATGATGAAACTTTGGTACCTGAAAAGATGATGAAGCTTTGGTTCCTGAAAAGATGATGAAACTTTGGTGCCTGAAAAGATGATGAAACTTTTGTACCTGAAAAGATTATGACACTTTGGGACATGAAAAGATGATGAAACTTTGGTACCTGAAAAGATGATGAAACTTTGGTACCTGAAAAGATGATGAAACTTTGGTACCTGAAAAGATGATGAAACTTTGGTTCCTGAAAAGATGATGAAACTTTGGTAACTGAAAAGATTATGAAACTTTAGGACCTGATGAACATGAAAAGATGATGAAACTTTGGTACCTGAAAAGATGATGAAACTTTGGTACATGAAAAGATGATGAAACTTTGGTACCTGAAAAGATGATGAAACTTTGGTACATGAAAAGATGATGAAACTTTGGTAACTGAAAAGATTATGAAACTTTGGTACATGAAAAGATGATGAAACTTTGGTACCTGAAAAGATGATGAAACTTTGGTACATGAAAAGATGATGAAACTTTGGTACCTGAAAAGATGATGAAACTTTGGTACCTGAAAAGATGATAAAACTTTGGGACCTGAAAAGATGATGAAAGTTTGGTGCCTGAAAATTTGATGAAACTTTGGTACCTGAAAAGATGATGAAACTTTGGTACCTTTAAAGATGATGAAACTTTGGTACCTGAAAAGATGATGAAACTTTGATACCTGAAAAGATGAAACTTTGGTACCTGAAAAGATGATGAAACTTTGGTACCTGAAAAGATGATGAAACTTTGGTACCTGAAAAGATGATGAAACTTTGGTACCTGAAAAGATGATGAAACTTTGGTACCTGAAAAGATGATGAAACTTTGATACCTGAAAAGATTATGAAACTTTGGTTCCTAAAAAGATTGTGAAACTTTGGTACCTGAAAGGATTTGTGAAACTTTGGTACCTGAAAAGATGATGAAACTTTGGTACCTTTAAAGATGATGAAACTTTGGTACCTGAAAAGATGATGAAACTTTGGTACCTGAAAAGATGATGAAACTTTGATACCTGAAAAGATTATGAAACTTTGGTTCCTAAAAAGATTGTGAAACTTTGGTACCTGAAAAGATGATGAAACTTTGGTACCTGAAAAGATGATGAAACTTTGATACCTGAAAAGATTATGAAACTTTGATACCTGAAAGGATTTGTGAAACTTTGGTACCTGAAAAGATGATGAAACTTTGGTACCTGAAAAGATGATGAAACTTTGGTACCTGAAAAGATTATGAAACTTTGGGACCTGATGAACATGAAAAGATGATAAAACTTTGGTACGTGAAAAGATGATGAAACTTTGGTACCTCAAAAGATGATGAAACTTTGGTACCTCAAAAGATTATGAAACTTTGGTACTTTTTTTTTTTTTTTTTTTTTTTTTGTATACAAGGTCGAGGCTCGTGAAAGAGCGAACATTAATCACACAGAAAGACAAACCGACACATAAAACATATAACATAGGGAGCGGTAGACAAGATGGGGAGAGAGGGGGAAGGACACAAACACAACATTTGAGAGCAGGGACCGAGAGACATGGAGACATCGAGAGATCTGAGAGAGGGCGAGGGCTGTGGGGGGGGGGGGGGGGGGGGGCGTGGGAAGGGGGCGGTGGGAGAGGTATAAAACATATGGACACTGCCAGGACTTCCAGGAAAGAAGTTGGAATTTCAAACAAGGTGGATCTGGGGTGAATTAGCGGGGGTAGAAAAGATCAAGGTTTTGGATGGGGGAAGATAAGAGATGGTGGTGAACAGCTGTTTTAAAGACCTGGAGGGAGGAGTGGGATTGAAGGGAGTGAGGGAGTTTGTTCCAGAGGCGGGAGAAAAGAGGAATGAAAGAGTGAAGGTGAGCAGAGAGCCGAGATTTCGGCAGTTTAACCATCAGAGGGTTGCTGGCAGATCTTGTGCGACCTGTAGGAATATTTGGGGGACAGAGCACAGAGAGAGCTGGGGGTGCAAGGCCGGAGAGGAGTCGGTAGAAGACAGAAAGACCACCTACCTGCCTGCGGTGAGTGAGTGAAAGGCCCTCAGAGATAGCTTCATCGCGGGAGATTCCAATAATTCTGAAAGCTTTGGTTTCAACAGCGTGAAGCCGAGCTAGGTGTGAGGCAGGAGCACCGGCCCATAGGGGAGAACAGTATTCCATTGAGCTGCGGATGAAAGCCTTGTATGTGGTGAGGAGCTCAGGTGTGCCGAGGAAGGACTTCGCACGACGGAGGATGCCCAGTCGGCGACTGGCTTTGGAGGCCAGCTTGGAAATGTGGTTTTCCCAAGAAAGATCATGGCAGATAGTGAGACCCAAAATCTTGAGCGACAGAACTTATTGGAGAGGATTGTTGAGAAAGTAGATGGGAGGGTTGTCCAGTCGATCTTTTCGGAGAGACATAGTAAGAGTGTGAGATTTGTCAGGATTGAAAGACATGTTCCACTTGTTTGACCAGTCTGTGATTTTCTCCAGGTCTTCAGAGAGTGAGGAGGCAGCAGACTGCCGATCTGAGGGAAGAGGAATGGAGCGGCAGAGAGTGGAGTCATCAGCAAAGAGATAGAGAGGATTTTCGAGAGAGTCAAACTTTGGTACCTGGTGCCTGAACTTGAAACGATGATGAAACTTTGGTACCTGAAAAGATGATGAAACTTTGGTACCTGAAAAGATGATGAAACTTTGGTACCTGAAAAGATGATGAAACTTTGGTACCTGAAAAGATGATGAAACTTTGGTACCTGAAAAGATTATGAAACTTTGGTACCTGAAAAGATGATGAAACTTTGGTACATGAAAAGATTATGAAACTTTGGTACCTGAAAAGATTGTGAAACTTTGGTACCTGAAAAGATGATGAAACTTTCGTACCTGAAATGATGATGAAACTTTGGTACCTGAAAAGATGATGAAACTTTGGTACCTGAAAAGATGATGAAACTTTGGTACCTGAAAAGATGATGAAACTTTGGTACCTGAAAAGATGATGAAACTTTGGTACCTGAAAATATGATGAAACTTTGGTACCTGAAAAGATGATGAAACTTTGGTACCTGAAAAGATGATGAAACTTTGGTACCTGAAAAGATGATGAAACTTTGGTACCTGAAAAGATGATGAAACTTTGGTTCCTGAAAAGATGATGAAACTTTGGTACCTGAAAAGATTATGAAACTTTGGTACCTGAAAAGATGATGAAACTTTGGTACCTGAAAAGATGATGAAACTTTGGTACCTGAAAAGATGATGAAACTTTGGTTCCTGAAAAGATGATGAAACTTTGGTACCTGAAAATATGATGAACCTTTGGTAACTGAAAAGATGATGAAACTTTGGTACCTGAAAAGATGATGAAGCTTTGGTTCCTGAAAAGATGATGAAACTTTGGTGCCTGAAAAGATGATAAAACTTTGGTACCTGAAAAGATGATGAAACTTTGGTACCTGAAAAGATGATGAAACTTTGGTACCTGAAAAGATGATGAAACTTTGGTACCTGAAAAGATGATGAAACTTTGGTACCTGAAAAGATGATGAAACTTTGGTACCTGAAAAGATGATGAAACTTTGGTTCCTGAAAAGATGATGAAACTTTGGTACCTGAAAAGATGATGAAACTTTGGTTCCTGAAAAGATGATGAAACTTTGGTACCTGAAAAGATGATGAAACTTTGGTTCCTGAAAAGATGATGAAACTTTGGTACCTGAAAAGATGATGAAACTTTGGTTCCTGAAAAGATGATGAAACTTTGGTACCTGAAAAGATTATGAAACTTTGGTACCTGAAAAGATGATGAAACTTTGGTACCTGAAAAGATGATGAAACTTTGGTACCTGAAAAGATGATGAAACTTTGGTTCCTGAAAAGATGATGAAACTTTGGTACCTGAAAAGATGATGAACCTTTGGTAACTGAAAAGATGATGAAACTTTGGTACCTGAAAAGATGATGAAGCTTTGGTTCCTGAAAAGATGATGAAACTTTGGTTCCTGAAAAGATGATGAAACTTTGGTACCTGAAAAGATGATGAAGCTTTGGTTCCTGAAAAGATGATGAACCTTTGGTAACTGAAAAGATGATGAAACTTTGGTACCTGAAAAGATGATGAAACTTTGGTACCTGAAAAGATGATGAAACTTTGGTTCCTGAAAAGATGATGAAACTTTGGTACCTGAAAAGATGATGAAGCTTTGGTTCCTGAAAAGATGATGAACCTTTGGTAACTGAAAAGATGATGAAACTTTGGTACCTGAAAAGATGATGAAGCTTTGGTTCCTGAAAAGATGATGAAACTTTGGTGCCTGAAAAGATGATGAAACTTTGGTACCTGAAAAGATTATGACACTTTGGGACATGAAAAGATGATGAAACTTTGGTACCTGAAAAGATGATGAAACTTTGGTACCTGAAAAGATGATGAAACTTTGGTTCCTGAAAAGATGATGAAAATTTGGTAACTGAAAAGATTATGAAACTTTGGTACCTGAAAAGATGATGAAACTTTGGTACCTGAAAAGATGATGAAACTTTGGTTCCTGAAAAGATGATGAAACTTTGGTTCCTGAAAAGATGATGAAACTTTGGTAACTGAAAAGATGATGAAACTTTGGTACCTGAAAAGATGATGAAACTTTGGTTCCTGAAAAGATGATGAAACTTTGGTAACTGAAAAGATGATGAAACTTTGGTACCTGAAAAGATGATGAAACTTTGGTACCTGAAAAGATGATGAAACTTTGGTTCCTGAAAAGATGATGAAACTTTGGTGCCTGAAAAGATGATGAAGCTTTGGTTCCTGAAAAGATGATGAACCTTTGGTAACTGAAAAGATGATGAAACTTTGGTACCTGAAAAGATGATGAAGCTTTGGTTCCTGAAAAGATGATGAAACTTTGGTGCCTGAAAAGATGATGAAACTTTGGTACCTGAAAAGATTATGACACTTTGGGACATGAAAAGATGATGAAACTTTGGTACCTGAAAAGATGATGAAACTTTGGTACCTGAAAAGATGATGAAACTTTGGTACCTGAAAAGATGATGAAACTTTGGTTCCTGAAAAGATGATGAAACTTTGGTAACTGAAAAGATTATGAAACTTTGGTACCTGAAAAGATTATGAAACTTTGGGACCTGATGAACATGAAAAGATGATGAAACTTTGGTACCTGAAAAGATGATGAAACTTTGGTACATGAAAAGATGATGAAACTTTGGTACCTGAAAAGATGATGAAACTTTGGTACATGAAAAGATGATGAAACTTTGGTAACTGAAAAGATTATGAAACTTTGGTACATGAAAAGATGATGAAACTTTGGTACCTGAAAAGATGATGAAACTTTGGTACATGAAAAGATGATGAAACTTTGGTACCTGAAAAGATGATGAAACTTTGGTACCTGAAAAGATGATAAAACTTTGGGACCTGAAAAGATGATGAAAGTTTGGTGCCTGAAAAGTTGATGAAACTTTGGTACCTGAAAAGATGATGAAACTTTGGTACCTTTAAAGATGATGAAACTTTGGTACCTGAAAAGATGATGAAACTTTGATACCTGAAAAGATGAAACTTTGGTACCTGAAAAGATGATGAAACTTTGGTACCTGAAAAGATGATGAAACTTTGGTACATCAAAAGATGATGAAACTTTGGTACCTTTAAAGATGATGAAACTTTGGTACCTGAAAAGATGATGAAACTTTGGTACCTGAAAAGATGATGAAACTTTGGTACCTGAAAAGATTATGAAACTTTGGTTCCTAAAAAGATTGTGAAACTTTGGTACCTGAAAGGATTTGTGAAACTTTGGTACCTGAAAAGATGATGAAACTTTGGTACCTAAAAATATTGTGAAACTTTGGTACCTGAAAGGATTTGTGAAACTTTGGTACCTGAAAAGATGATGAAACTTTGGTACCTAAAAAGATTGTGAAACTTTGGTACCTGAAAGGATTTGTGAAACTTTGGTACCTGAAAAGATGATGAAACTTTGGTACCTGAAAAGATGATGAAACTTTGGTACCTGAAAAGATGATGAAACTTTGGTACCTGAAAAGATGATGAAACTTTGGTACCTGAAAAGATGATAAAACTATGGTACCTGAAAAGATGATGAAACTTTGGCACCTGAAAAGTTGATGAAACTTTGGCACCTGAAAAGATGATAAAACTTTGGGACCTGAAAAGATGATGAAACTTTGGTACCTGAAAAGATGATGAAACTTTGGGACCTGAAAAGATGATGAAACTTTGGGACCTGAAAAGATGATGAAACTTCGGTTCCTGAAAAGATGATGAAACTTTGGTACCTGAAAAGATGATGAAACTTTGGTACCTGAAAAGATGATGAAACTTTGGTACCTGAAAAGATGATAAAACTTTGGTACCTGAAAAGATGATGAAACTTTGGCACCTGAAAAGTTGATGAAACTTTGGTACCTGAAAAGATGATAAAACTTTGGTACCTGAAAAGTTGATGAAACTTTGGCACCTGAAAAGATGATGAAACTTTGGTACCTGAAAAGATGATGAAACTTTGGTACCTGAAAAGATGATAAAACTTTGGTACCTGAAAAGATGATGAAACTTTGGTACCTGAAAAGATGATGAAACTTTGGTACCTGAAAAGATGATGAAACTTTGGCACCTGAAAAGATGATGAAACTTTGGTACCTGAAAAGATGATGAAACTTTGGTACCTGAAAAGATTATGACACTTTGGGACATGAAAAGATGATGAAACTTTGGTACCTGAAAAGATGATGAAACTTTGGTACATGAAAAGATGATGAAACTTTGGTACCTGAAAAGATGATGAAACTTTGATACCTGAAAAGATGATGAAACTTTGGTACCTGAAAAGATAATGAAACTTTGGGACCTGAAAATATTATGAAACTTTGGTACCTGAAAAGATTATGAAACTTTGGTACCTGAAAAGATTATGAAACTTTGGGACCTGAAAATATTATGAAACTTTGGTACCTGAAAAGATGATGAAACTTTAGTACATGAAAAGATGATGAAACTTTGGGACCTGAAAATATTATGAAACTTTGGTACCTGAAAAGATTATGAAACTTTGGTACCTGAAAAGATTATGAAACTTTGGTACCTGAAAAGATTATGAAACTTTGGGACCTGAAAATATTATGAAACTTTGGTACCTGAAAAGATGATGAAACTTTGGTACATGAAAAGATGATGAAACTTTGGGACCTGAAAATATTATGAAACTTTGGTACCTGAAAAGATGATGAAACTTTGGTACCTGAAAAGATGATGATGAAACTTTGGTACCTGAAAAGATGATGAAACTTTGGTACTTGAAAAGATGATGATGAAACTTTGGTACATGAAAAGATGATGAAACTTTGGTACCTGAAAAGATGATGAAACTTTGGTACCTGAAAAGATGATGAAACTTTGGTACATGAAAAGATGATGAAACTTTGGTACATGAAAAGATTATGAAACTTTGGTACTTGAAAAGATGATGATGAAACTTTGGTACTTGAAAAGATGATGAAACTTTGGTACCTGAAAAGATGATGAAACTTTGGTACCTGAAAAGATGATGAAACTTTGGTACCTGAAAAGATGATGAAACTTTGGTACATGAAAAGATGATGAAACTTTGGTAACTGAAAAGATTATGAAACTTTGGTACCTGAAAAGATTATGAAACTTTGGTACCTGAAAAGATGATGAAACTTTGGTACATGAAAAGATGATGAAACTTTGGGACCTGAAAATATTATGAAACTTTGGTACCTGAAAAGATTATGAAACTTTGGTACCTGAAAAGATTATGAAACTTTGGGACCTGAAAATATTATGAAACTTTGGTACCTGAAAAGATGATGAAACTTTGGTACATGAAAAGATGATGAAACTTTGGGACCTGAAAATATTATGAAACTTTGGTACCTGAAAAGATGATGAAACTTTGGTACATGAAAAGATGAGGAAACTTTGGTACTTGAAAAGATGATGATGAAACTTTGGTGCCTGAAAAGATGATGAAACTTTGGTACATGAAAAGATGATGAAACTTTGGTACCTGAAAAGATTATGAAACTTTGGTACCTGAAAAGATTATGAAACTTTGGTACCTGAAAAGATTATGAAACTTTGGTACCTGAAAAGATTATGAAACTTTGGTACCTGAAAAGATGATGAAACTTTGGTACATGAAAAGATGATGAAACTTTGGTACCTGAAAAGATGATGAAACTTTGATACCTGAAAAGATGATAAAACTTTGGGACCTGAAAAGATGATGAAAGTTTGGTGCCTGAAAAGTTGATGAAACTTTGGTACCTGAAAAGATGATGAAACTTTGGTACCTTTAAAGATGATGAAACTTTGGTACCTGAAAAGATGATGAAACTTTGATACCTGAAAAGATGAAACTTTGGTACCTGAAAAGATGATGAAACTTTGGTACCTGAAAAGATTATGAAACTTTGGTACCTGAAAAGATTATGAAACTTTGGTACCTGAAAAGATTATGAAACTTTGGTACCTGAAAAGATGATGAAACTTTGGTACATGAAAAGATGATGAAACTTTGGTACCTGAAAAGATTATGAAACTTTGGTACCTGAAAAGATGATAAAACTTTGGGACCTGAAAAGATGATGAAAGTTTGGTGCCTGAAAAGTTGATGAAACTTTGGTACCTGAAAAGATGATGAAACTTTGGTACCTTTAAAGATGATGAAACTTTGGTACCTGAAAAGATGATGAAACTTTGATACCTGAAAAGATGAAACTTTGGTACCTGAAAAGATGATGAAACTTTGGTACCTGAAAAGATGATGAAACTTTGGTACATCAAAAGATGATGAAACTTTGGTACCTTTAAAGATGATGAAACTTTGGTACCTGAAAAGATGATGAAACTTTGGTACCTGAAAAGATGATGAAACTTTGGTACCTGAAAAGATTATGAAACTTTGGTTCCTAAAAAGATTGTGAAACTTTGGTACCTGAAAGGATTTGTGAAACTTTGGTACCTGAAAAGATGATGAAACTTTGGTACCTAAAAATATTGTGAAACTTTGGTACCTGAAAGGATTTGTGAAACTTTGGTACCTGAAAAGATGATGAAACTTTGGTACCTAAAAAGATTGTGAAACTTTGGTACCTGAAAGGATTTGTGAAACTTTGGTACCTGAAAAGATGATGAAACTTTGGTACCTGAAAAGATGATGAAACTTTGGTACCTGAAAAGATGATGAAACTTTGGTACCTGAAAAGATGATGAAACTTTGGTACCTGAAAAGATGATAAAACTATGGTACCTGAAAAGATGATGAAACTTTGGCACCTGAAAAGTTGATGAAACTTTGGCACCTGAAAAGATGATAAAACTTTGGGACCTGAAAAGATGATGAAACTTTGGTACCTGAAAAGATGATGAAACTTTGGGACCTGAAAAGATGATGAAACTTTGGGACCTGAAAAGATGATGAAACTTCGGTTCCTGAAAAGATGATGAAACTTTGGTACCTGAAAAGATGATGAAACTTTGGTACCTGAAAAGATGATGAAACTTTGGTACCTGAAAAGATGATAAAACTTTGGTACCTGAAAAGATGATGAAACTTTGGCACCTGAAAAGTTGATGAAACTTTGGTACCTGAAAAGATGATAAAACTTTGGTACCTGAAAAGATGATGAAACTTTGGCACCTGAAAAGATGATGAAACTTTGGTACCTGAAAAGATGATGAAACTTTGGTACCTGAAAAGATGATAAAACTTTGGTACCTGAAAAGATGATGAAACTTTGGTACCTGAAAAGATGATGAAACTTTGGTACCTGAAAAGATGATGAAACTTTGGCACCTGAAAAGATGATGAAACTTTGGTACCTGAAAAGATGATGAAACTTTGGTACCTGAAAAGATTATGACACTTTGGGACATGAAAAGATGATGAAACTTTGGTACCTGAAAAGATGATGAAACTTTGGTACATGAAAAGATGATGAAACTTTGGTACCTGAAAAGATGATGAAACTTTGATACCTGAAAAGATGATGAAACTTTGGTACCTGAAAAGATAATGAAACTTTGGGACCTGAAAATATTATGAAACTTTGGTACCTGAAAAGATTATGAAACTTTGGTACCTGAAAAGATTATGAAACTTTGGGACCTGAAAATATTATGAAACTTTGGTACCTGAAAAGATGATGAAACTTTAGTACATGAAAAGATGATGAAACTTTGGGACCTGAAAATATTATGAAACTTTGGTACCTGAAAAGATTATGAAACTTTGGTACCTGAAAAGATTATGAAACTTTGGTACCTGAAAAGATTTATGAAACTTTGGGACCTGAAAATATTATGAAACTTTGGTACCTGAAAAGATGATGAAACTTTGGTACATGAAAAGATGATGAAACTTTGGGACCTGAAAATATTATGAAACTTTGGTACCTGAAAAGATGATGAAACTTTGGTACCTGAAAAGATGATGATGAAACTTTGGTACCTGAAAAGATGATGAAACTTTGGTACTTGAAAAGATGATGATGAAACTTTGGTACATGAAAAGATGATGAAACTTTGGTACCTGAAAAGATGATGAAACTTTGGTACCTGAAAAGATGATGAAACTTTGGTACATGAAAAGATGATGAAACTTTGGTACATGAAAAGATTATGAAACTTTGGTACTTGAAAAGATGATGATGAAACTTTGGTACTTGAAAAGATGATGAAACTTTGGTTCCTGAAAAGATGATGAAGCTTTGGTACCTGAAAAGATGATGAAGCTTTGGTTCCTGAAAAGATGATGAAACTTTGGTAACTGAAAAGATGATGAAACTTTGGTACCTGAAAAGATGATGAAGCTTTGGTTCCTGAAAAGATGATGAAACTTTGGTGCCTGAAAAGATGATGAAACTTTGGTACCTGAAAAGATTATGACACTTTGGGACATGAAAAGATGATGAAACTTTGGTACCTGAAAAGATGATGAAACTTTGGTACCTGAAAAGATGATGAAACTTTGGTACCTGAAAAGATGATGAAACTTTGGTTCCTGAAAAGATGATGAAACTTTGGTAACTGAAAAGATTATGAAACTTTGGTACCTGAAAAGATGATGAAACTTTGGTACCTGAAAAGATGATGAAACTTTGGTTCCTGAAAAGATGATGAAACTTTGGTTCCTGAAAAGATGATGAAACTTTGGTAACTGAAAAGATGATGAAACTTTGGTACCTGAAAAGATGATGAAACTTTGGTACCTGAAAAGATGGTGAAACTTTGGTACCTGAAAAGATGATGAAACTTTGGTACCTGAAAAGATGATGAAGCTTTGGTTCCTGAAAAGATGATGAAACTTTGGTACCTGAAAAGATGATGAAGCTTTGGTTCCTGAAAAGATGATGAAACTTTGGTACCTGAAAAGATGATGAAGCTTTGGTTCCTGAAAAGATGATGAACCTTTGGTAACTGAAAAGATGATGAAACTTTGGTACCTGAAAAGATGATGAAGCTTTGGTTCCTGAAAAGATGATGAAACTTTGGTGCCTGAAAAGATGATGAAACTTTTGTACCTGAAAAGATTATGACACTTTGGGACATGAAAAGATGATGAAACTTTGGTACCTGAAAAGATGATGAAACTTTGGTACCTGAAAAGATGATGAAACTTTGGTACCTGAAAAGATGATGAAACTTTGGTTCCTGAAAAGATGATGAAACTTTGGTAACTGAAAAGATTATGAAACTTTAGGACCTGATGAACATGAAAAGATGATGAAACTTTGGTACCTGAAAAGATGATGAAACTTTGGTACATGAAAAGATGATGAAACTTTGGTACCTGAAAAGATGATGAAACTTTGGTACATGAAAAGATGATGAAACTTTGGTAACTGAAAAGATTATGAAACTTTGGTACATGAAAAGATGATGAAACTTTGGTACCTGAAAAGATGATGAAACTTTGGTACATGAAAAGATGATGAAACTTTGGTACCTGAAAAGATGATGAAACTTTGGTACCTGAAAAGATGATGAAACTTTGGTACCTTTAAAGATGATGAAACTTTGGTACATGAAAAGATGATGAAACTTTGGTACCTGAAAAGATGATGAAACTTTGGGACCTGAAAAGATGATGAAAGTTTGGTGCCTGAAAATTTGATGAAACTTTGGTACCTGAAAAGATGATGAAACTTTGGTACCTTTAAAGATGATGAAACTTTGGTACCTGAAAAGATGATGAAACTTTGATACCTGAAAAGATGAAACTTTGGTACCTGAAAAGATGATGAAACTTTGGTACCTGAAAAGATGATGAAACTTTGGTACCTGAAAAGATGATGAAACTTTGGTACCTGAAAAGATGATGAAACTTTGGTACCTGAAAAGATGATGAAACTTTGATACCTGAAAAGATTATGAAACTTTGGTTCCTAAAAAGATTGTGAAACTTTGGTACCTGAAAGGATTTGTGAAACTTTGGTACCTGAAAAGATGATGAAACTTTGGTACCTTTAAAGATGATGAAACTTTGGTACCTGAAAAGATGATGAAACTTTGGTACCTGAAAAGATGATGAAACTTTGATACCTGAAAAGATTATGAAACTTTGGTTCCTAAAAAGATTGTGAAACTTTGGTACCTGAAAAGATGATGAAACTTTGGTACCTGAAAAGATGATGAAACTTTGATACCTGAAAAGATTATGAAACTTTGATACCTGAAAGGATTTGTGAAACTTTGGTACCTGAAAAGATGATGAAACTTTGGTACCTGAAAAGATGATGAAACTTTGGTACCTGAAAAGATTATGAAACTTTGGGACCTGATGAACATGAAAAGATGATAAAACTTTGGTACGTGAAAAGATGATGAAACTTTGGTACCTCAAAAGATGATGAAACTTTGGTACCTCAAAAGATTATGAAACTTTGGTACTTTTTTTTTTTTTTTTTTTTTTTTTGTATACAAGGTCGAGGCTCGTGAAAGAGCGAACATTAATCACACAGAAAGACAAACCGACACATAAAACATATAACATAGGGAGCGGTAGACAAGATGGGGAGAGAGGGGGAAGGACACAAACACAACATTTGAGAGCAGGGACCGAGAGACATGGAGACATCGAGAGATCTGAGAGAGGGCGAGGGCTGTGGGGGGGGGGGGCGTGGGAAGGGGGCGGTGGGAGAGGTATAAAACATATGGACACTGCCAGGACTTCCAGGAAAGAAGTTGGAATTTCAAACAAGGTGGATCTGGGGTGAATTAGCGGGGGTAGAAAAGATCAAGGTTTTGGATGGGGGAAGATAAGAGATGGTGGTGAACAGCTGTTTTAAAGACCTGGAGGGAGGAGTGGGATTGAAGGGAGTGAGGGAGTTTGTTCCAGAGGCGGGAGAAAAGAGGAATGAAAGAGTGAAGGTGAGCAGAGAGTCTTGATTTTGGCAGTTTAACCATAAGAGGGTTGCTGGCAGATCTTGTGCGACCTGTAGGAATATTTGGGGGACAGAGCACAGAGAGAGCTGGGGGTGCAAGGCCGGAGAGGAGTCGGTAGAAGACAGAAAGACCACCTACCTGCCTGCGGTGAGTGAGTGAAAGGCCCTCAGAGATAGCTTCATCGCGGGAGATTCCAATAATTCTGAAAGCTTTGGTTTCAACAGCGTGAAGCCGAGCTAGGTGTGAGGCAGGAGCACCGGCCCATAGGGGAGAACAGTATTCCATTGAGCTGCGGATGAAAGCCTTGTATGTGGTGAGGAGCTCAGGTGTGCCGAGGAAGGACTTCGCACGACGGAGGATGCCCAGTCGGCGACTGGCTTTGGAGGCCAGCTTGGAAATGTGGTTTTCCCAAGAAAGATCATGGCAGATAGTGAGACCCAAAATCTTGAGCGACAGAACTTCTTGGAGAGGATTGTTGAGAAAGTAGATGGGAGGGTTGTCCAGTCGATCTTTTCGGAGAGACATAGTAAGAGTGTGAGATTTGTCAGGATTGAAAGACATGTTCCACTTGTTTGACCAGTCTGTGATTTTCTCCAGGTCTTCAGAGAGTGAGGAGGCAGCAGACTGCCGATCTGAGGGAAGAGGAATGGAGCGGCAGAGAGTGGAGTCATCAGCAAAGAGATAGAGAGGATTTTCGAGAGAGTCAAACTTTGGTACCTGGTGCCTGAACTTGAAACGATGATGAAACTTTGGTACCTGAAAAGATGATGAAACTTTGGTACCTGAAAAGATGATGAAACTTTGGTACCTGAAAAGATGATGAAACTTTGGTACCTGAAAAGATGATGAAACTTTGGTACCTGAAAAGATTATGAAACTTTGGTACCTGAAAAGATGATGAAACTTTGGTACATGAAAAGATTATGAAACTTTGGTACCTGAAAAGATTGTGAAACTTTGGTACCTGAAAAGATGATGAAACTTTCGTACCTGAAATGATGATGAAACTTTGGTACCTGAAAAGATGATGAAACTTTGGTACCTGAAAAGATGATGAAACTTTGGTACCTGAAAAGATGATGAAACTTTGGTACCTGAAAAGATGATGAAACTTTGGTACCTGAAAATATGATGAAACTTTGGTACCTGAAAAGATGATGAAACTTTGGTACCTGAAAAGATGATGAAACTTTGGTACCTGAAAAGATGATGAAACTTTGGTACCTGAAAAGATGATGAAACTTTGGTTCCTGAAAAGATGATGAAACTTTGGTACCTGAAAAGATTATGAAACTTTGGTACCTGAAAAGATGATGAAACTTTGGTACCTGAAAAGATGATGAAACTTTGGTACCTGAAAAGATGATGAAACTTTGGTTCCTGAAAAGATGATGAAACTTTGGTACCTGAAAAGATGATGAACCTTTGGTAACTGAAAAGATGATGAAACTTTGGTACCTGAAAAGATGATGAAGCTTTGGTTCCTGAAAAGATGATGAAACTTTGGTGCCTGAAAAGATGATGAAACTTTGGTACCTGAAAAGATGATGAAACTTTGGTACCTGAAAAGATGATGAAACTTTGGTACCTGAAAAGATGATGAAACTTTGGTACCTGAAAAGATGATGAAACTTTGGTACCTGAAAAGATGATGAAACTTTGGTACCTGAAAAGATGATGAAACTTTGGTTCCTGAAAAGATGATGAAACTTTGGTACCTGAAAAGATGATGAAACTTTGGTTCCTGAAAAGATGATGAAACTTTGGTACCTGAAAAGATGATGAAACTTTGGTTCCTGAAAAGATGATGAAACTTTGGTACCTGAAAAGATGATGAAACTTTGGTTCCTGAAAAGATGATGAAACTTTGGTACCTGAAAAGATTATGAAACTTTGGTACCTGAAAAGATGATGAAACTTTGGTACCTGAAAAGATGATGAAACTTTGGTACCTGAAAAGATGATGAAACTTTGGTTCCTGAAAAGATGATGAAACTTTGGTACCTGAAAAGATGATGAACCTTTGGTAACTGAAAAGATGATGAAACTTTGGTACCTGAAAAGATGATGAAGCTTTGGTTCCTGAAAAGATGATGAAACTTTGGTTCCTGAAAAGATGATGAAACTTTGGTACCTGAAAAGATGATGAAGCTTTGGTTCCTGAAAAGATGATGAACCTTTGGTAACTGAAAAGATGATGAAACTTTGGTACCTGAAAAGATGATGAAACTTTGGTACCTGAAAAGATGATGAAACTTTGGTTCCTGAAAAGATGATGAAACTTTGGTACCTGAAAAGATGATGAAGCTTTGGTTCCTGAAAAGATGATGAACCTTTGGTAACTGAAAAGATGATGAAACTTTGGTACCTGAAAAGATGATGAAGCTTTGGTTCCTGAAAAGATGATGAAACTTTGGTGCCTGAAAAGATGATGAAACTTTGGTACCTGAAAAGATTATGACACTTTGGGACATGAAAAGATGATGAAACTTTGGTACCTGAAAAGATGATGAAACTTTGGTACCTGAAAAGATGATGAAACTTTGGTTCCTGAAAAGATGATGAAAATTTGGTAACTGAAAAGATTATGAAACTTTGGTACCTGAAAAGATGATGAAACTTTGGTACCTGAAAAGATGATGAAACTTTGGTTCCTGAAAAGATGATGAAACTTTGGTTCCTGAAAAGATGATGAAACTTTGGTAACTGAAAAGATGATGAAACTTTGGTACCTGAAAAGATGATGAAACTTTGGTTCCTGAAAAGATGATGAAACTTTGGTAACTGAAAAGATGATGAAACTTTGGTACCTGAAAAGATGATGAAACTTTGGTACCTGAAAAGATGATGAAACTTTGGTTCCTGAAAAGATGATGAAACTTTGGTGCCTGAAAAGATGATGAAGCTTTGGTTCCTGAAAAGATGATGAACCTTTGGTAACTGAAAAGATGATGAAACTTTGGTACCTGAAAAGATGATGAAGCTTTGGTTCCTGAAAAGATGATGAAACTTTGGTGCCTGAAAAGATGATGAAACTTTGGTACCTGAAAAGATTATGACACTTTGGGACATGAAAAGATGATGAAACTTTGGTACCTGAAAAGATGATGAAACTTTGGTACCTGAAAAGATGATGAAACTTTGGTACCTGAAAAGATGATGAAACTTTGGTTCCTGAAAAGATGATGAAACTTTGGTAACTGAAAAGATTATGAAACTTTGGTACCTGAAAAGATTATGAAACTTTGGGACCTGATGAACATGAAAAGATGATGAAACTTTGGTACCTGAAAAGATGATGAATCTTTGGTACATGAAAAGATGATGAAACTTTGGTACCTGAAAAGATGATGAAACTTTGGTACATGAAAAGATGATGAAACTTTGGTAACTGAAAAGATTATGAAACTTTGGTACATGAAAAGATGATGAAACTTTGGTACCTGAAAAGATGATGAAACTTTGGTACATGAAAAGATGATGAAACTTTGGTACCTGAAAAGATGATGAAACTTTGGTACCTGAAAAGATGATAAAACTTTGGGACCTGAAAAGATGATGAAAGTTTGGTGCCTGAAAAGTTGATGAAACTTTGGTACCTGAAAAGATGATGAAACTTTGGTACCTTTAAAGATGATGAAACTTTGGTACCTGAAAAGATGATGAAACTTTGATACCTGAAAAGATGAAACTTTGGTACCTGAAAAGATGATGAAACTTTGGTACCTGAAAAGATGATGAAACTTTGGTACATCAAAAGATGATGAAACTTTGGTACCTTTAAAGATGATGAAACTTTGGTACCTGAAAAGATGATGAAACTTTGGTACCTGAAAAGATGATGAAACTTTGGTACCTGAAAAGATTATGAAACTTTGGTTCCTAAAAAGATTGTGAAACTTTGGTACCTGAAAGGATTTGTGAAACTTTGGTACCTGAAAAGATGATGAAACTTTGGTACCTAAAAATATTGTGAAACTTTGGTACCTGAAAGGATTTGTGAAACTTTGGTACCTGAAAAGATGATGAAACTTTGGTACCTAAAAAGATTGTGAAACTTTGGTACCTGAAAGGATTTGTGAAACTTTGGTACCTGAAAAGATGATGAAACTTTGGTACCTGAAAAGATGATGAAACTTTGGTACCTGAAAAGATGATGAAACTTTGGTACCTGAAAAGATGATGAAACTTTGGTACCTGAAAAGATGATAAAACTATGGTACCTGAAAAGATGATGAAACGTTGGCACCTGAAAAGTTGATGAAACTTTGGCACCTGAAAAGATGATAAAACTTTGGGACCTGAAAAGATGATGAAACTTTGGTACCTGAAAAGATGATGAAACTTTGGGACCTGAAAAGATTATGAAACTTTGGGACCTGAAAAGATGATGAAACTTCGGTTCCTGAAAAGATGATGAAACTTTGGTACCTGAAAAGATGATGAAACTTTGGTACCTGAAAAGATGATGAAACTTTGGTACCTGAAAAGATGATAAAACTTTGGTACCTGAAAAGATGATGAAACTTTGGCACCTGAAAAGTTGATGAAACTTTGGTACCTGAAAAGATGATAAAACTTTGGTACCTGAAAAGATGATGAAACTTTGGCACCTGAAAAGATGATGAAACTTTGGTACCTGAAAAGATGATGAAACTTTGGTACCTGAAAAGATGATAAAACTTTGGTACCTGAAAAGATGATGAAACTTTGGTACCTGAAAAGATGATGAAACTTTGGTACCTGAAAAGATGATGAAACTTTGGCACCTGAAAAGATGATGAAACTTTGGTACCTGAAAAGATGATGAAACTTTGGCACCTGAAAAGATGATGAAACTTTGGTACCTGAAAAGATGATGAAACTTTGGTACCTGAAAAGATGATAAAACTTTGGTACCTGAAAAGATGATGAAACTTTGGTACCTGAAAAGATGATGAAGCTTTGGTTCCTGAAAAGATGATGAAACTTTGGTGCCTGAAAAGATGATGAAACTTTGGTACCTGAAAAGATTATGACACTTTGGGACATGAAAAGATGATGAAACTTTGGTACCTGAAAAGATGATGAAACTTTGGTACCTGAAAAGATGATGAAACTTTGGTACCTGAAAAGATGATGAAACTTTGGTTCCTGAAAAGATGATGAAAATTTGGTAACTGAAAAGATTATGAAACTTTGGTACCTGAAAAGATGATGAAACTTTGGTACCTGAAAAGATGATGAAACTTTGGTTCCTGAAAAGATGATGAAACTTTGGTTCCTGAAAAGATGATGAAACTTTGGTAACTGAAAAGATTATGACACTTTGGTACCTGAAAAGATGATGAAACTTTGGTACCTGAAAAGATGATGAAACTTTGGTACCTGAAAAGATGATGAAACTTTGGTACCTGAAAAGATGATGAAACTTTGGTTCCTGAAAAGATGATGAAACTTTGGTAACTGAAAAGATGATGAAACTTTGGTACCTGAAAAGATGATGAAACTTTGGTACCTGAAAAGATGATGAAACTTTGGTTCCTGAAAAGATGATGAAACTTTGGTGCCTGAAAAGATGATGAAGCTTTGGTTCCTGAAAAGATGATGAACCTTTGGTAACTGAAAAGATGATGAAACTTTGGTACCTGAAAAGATGATGAAGCTTTGGTTCCTGAAAAGATGATGAAACTTTGGTGCCTGAAAAGATGATGAAACTTTGGTACCTCAAAAGATTATGACACTTTGGGACATGAAAAGATGATGAAACTTTGGTACCTGAAAAGATGATGAAACTTTGGTACCTGAAAAGATGATGAAACTTTGGTACCTGAAAAGATGATGAAACTTTGGTTCCTGAAAAGATGATGAAACTTTGGTAACTGAAAAGATTATGAAACTTTGGTACCTGAAAAGATTATGAAACTTTGGGACCTGATGAACATGAAAAGATGATGAAACTTTGGTACCTGAAAAGATGATGAAACTTTGGTACATGAAAAGATGATGAAACTTTGGTACCTGAAAAGATGATGAAACTTTGGTACATGAAAAGATGATGAAACTTTGGTAACTGAAAAGATTATGAAACTTTGGTACATGAAAAGATGATGAAACTTTGGTACCTGAAAAGATGATGAAACTTTGGTACATGAAAAGATGATGAAACTTTGGTACCTGAAAAGATGATGAAACTTTGGTACCTGAAAAGATGATAAAACTTTGGGACCTGAAAAGATGATGAAAGTTTGGTGCCTGAAAAGTTGATGAAACTTTGGTACCTGAAAAGATGATGAAACTTTGGTACCTTTAAAGATGATGAAACTTTGGTACCTGAAAAGATGATGAAACTTTGATACCTGAAAAGATGAAACTTTGGTACCTGAAAAGATGATGAAACTTTGGTACCTGAAAAGATGATGAAACTTTGGTACATCAAAAGATGATGAAACTTTGGTACCTTTAAAGATGATGAAACTTTGGTACCTGAAAAGATGATGAAACTTTGGTACCTGAAAAGATGATGAAACTTTGCTACCTGAAAAGATTATGAAACTTTGGTTCCTAAAAAGATTGTGAAACTTTGGTACCTGAAAGGATTTGTGAAACTTTGGTACCTGAAAAGATGATGAAACTTTGGTACCTAAAAATATTGTGAAACTTTGGTACCTGAAAGGATTTGTGAAACTTTGGTACCTGAAAAGATGATGAAACTTTGGTACCTGAAAAGATGATGAAACTTTGGTACCTGAAAAGATGATGAAACTTTGGTACCTGAAAAGATGATGAAACTTTGGTACCTGAAAAGATGATAAAACTATGGTACCTGAAAAGATGATGAAACTTTGGCACCTGAAAAGTTGATGAAACTTTGGCACCTGAAAAGATGATAAAACTTTGGGACCTGAAAAGATGATGAAACTTTGGTACCTGAAAAGATGATGAAACTTTGGGACCTGAAAAGATGATGAAACTTTGGGACCTGAAAAGATGATGAAACTTCGGTTCCTGAAAAGATGATGAAACTTTGGTACCTGAAAAGATGATGAAACTTTGGTACCTGAAAAGATGATGAAACTTTGGTACCTGAAAAGATGATAAAACTTTGGTACCTGAAAAGATGATGAAACTTTGGCACCTGAAAAGTTGATGAAACTTTGGTACCTGAAAAGATGATAAAACTTTGGTACCTGAAAAGATGATGAAACTTTGGCACCTGAAAAGATGATGAAACTTTGGTACCTGAAAAGATGATGAAACTTTGGTACCTGAAAAGATGATAAAACTTTGGTACCTGAAAAGATGATGAAACTTTGGTACCTGAAAAGATGATGAAACTTTGGTACCTGAAAAGATGATGAAACTTTGGCACCTGAAAAGATGATGAAACTTTGGTACCTGAAAAGATGATGAAACTTTGGCACCTGAAAAGATGATGAAACTTTGGTACCTGAAAAGATGATGAAACTTTGGTACCTGAAAAGATGATAAAACTTTGGTACCTGAAAAGATGATGAAACTTTGGTACCTGAAAAGATGATGAAACTTTGGTACCTGAAAAGATGATGAAACTGTAGTACCTGAAAAGATGATGAAACTTTGGTACCTGAAAAGATGATAAAACTTTGGTACCTGAAAAGATGATGAAACTTTGGTACCTGAAAAGATGATGAAACTTTGGCACCTGAAAAGCTGATAAAACTTTGGGACCTGAAAAGATGATGAAACTTTGGTACCTGAAAAGATGATGAAACTTTGGGACCTGAAAAGATGATGAAACTTTGGGACCTGAAAAGATGATGAAACTTCGGTTCCTGAAAAGATGATGAAACTTTGGTACCTGAAAAGATGATGAAACTTTGGTACCTGAAAAGATGATGAAACTTTGGTACCTGAAAAGATGATAAAACTTTGGTACCTGAAAAGATGATGAAACTTTGGCACCTGAAAAGTTGATGAAACTTTGGTACCTGAAAAGATGATAAAACTTTGGTACCTGAAAAGATGATGAAACTTTGGTTCCTGAAAAGATGATGAAACTTTGGTAACTGAAAAGATTATGAAACTTTGGTACCTGAAAAGATTATGAAACTTTGGTACCTGAAAAGATGATGAAACTTTGGTTCCTGAAAAGATGATGAAACTTTGGTAACTGAAAAGATTATGAAACTTTGGTACCTGAAAAGATTATGAAACTTTGTGACCTGATGAACATGAAAAGATGATGAAGCTTTGGTACCTGAAAAGATGATGAAACTTTGGTACATGAAAAGATGATGAAACTTTGGTACCTGAAAAGATGATGAAACTTTGGTACATGAAAAGATGATGAAACTTTGGTACCTGAAAAGATTATGAAACTTTGGTACATGAAAAGATGATGAAACTTTGGTACCTGAAAAGATGATGAAACTTTGGTACCTGAAAAGATGATAAAACTTTGGGACCTGAAAAGATGATGAAAGTTTGGTGCCTGAAAAGTTGATGAAACTTTGGTACCTGAAAAGATGATGAAACTTTGGTACCTTTAAAGATGATGAAACTTTGGTACCTGAAAAGATGATGAAACTTTGATACCTGAAAAGATGAAACTTTGGTACCTGAAAAGATGATGAAACTTTGGTACCTGAAAAGATGATGAAACTTTGGTACATCAAAAGATGATGAAACTTTGGTACCTTTAAAGATGATGAAACTTTGGTACCTGAAAAGATGATGAAACTTTGATACCTGAAAAGATGAAACTTTGGTACCTGAAAAGATGATGAAACTTTGGTACCTGAAAAGATGATGAAACTTTGGTACCTGAAAAGATGATGAAACTTTGGTACCTGAAAAGATTATGAAACTTTGGTTCCTAAAAAGATTGTGAAACTTTGGTACCTGAAAGGATTTGTCAAACTTTGGTACCTGAAAAGATGATGAAACTTTGGTACCTAAAAAGATCGTGAAACTTTGGTACCTGAAAGGATTTGTGAAACTTTGGTACCTGAAAAGATGATGAAACTTTGGTACCTAAAAAGATTGTGAAACTTTGGTACCTGAAAGGATTTGTGAAACTTTGGTACCTGAAAAGATGATGAAACTTTGGTACCTGAAAAGATGATGAAACTTTGGTACCTGAAAAGATGATGAAACTTTGGTACCTGAAAAGATGATGAAACTTTGGTACCTGAAAAGATGATGAAACTTTGGTACCTGAAAAGATGATGAAACTTTGGTACCTGAAAAGATGATAAAACTATGGTACCTGAAAAGATGATGAAACTTTGGCACCTGAAAAGTTGATGAAACTTTGGCACCTGAAAAGATGATGAAACTTTGGTACCTGAAAAGATGATGAAACTTCGGTTCCTGAAAAGATGATGAAACTTTGGTACCTGAAAAGATTGTGAAACTTTGGTACCTGAAAAGATGATGAAACTTTGGTACCTGAAAAGATGATGAAACTTTGGTACCTGAAAAGATGATGAAACTTTGGTACCTGAAAAGATGATGAAACTTTGGTACCTGAAAAGATGATGAAACTTTGGTACCTGAAAAGATGATGAAACTTTGGCACCTGAAAAGATGATGAAACTTTGCTACCTGAAAAGATGATAAAACTTTGGGACCTGAAAAGATGATGAAACTTTGGTACCTGAAAAGATGATGAAACTTTGGTACCTGAAAAGATGATGAAACTTTGGTACCTGAAAAGATGATGAAACTTTGGTACCTGAAAAGATGAAAGTTTGGCACCTGACAAGATGATGAAACTTTGGTACCTGAAAAGATGATGAAACTTTGGTACCTGAAAAGATGATGAAAGTTTGGTTCCTGAAAAGATGATGAAACTTTGGTACCTGAAAAGATGATGAAACTTTGGTACCTGAAAAGATGATGAAAGTTTGGTACCTGAAAAGATGATGAAACTTTGGTACCTGAAAAGATGATGAAACTTTGGTACCTGAAAAGATGATGAAAGTTTGGTACCTGAAAAGATGATGAAACTTTGGTACCTGAAAAGATGATGAAACTTTGGTATACCTGAAAAGCTCCAGACTGATGTAAATTTGTCGTGAAAATAAGTTTTGTATTTCTCAAGTTGAGAGAACGTCGATACTGGAATTTTGACGCAGGTTTGTGCAGGTGTTTGTGTACTTGGGAGGTTGTCGATGAAAGTTTGTGCACCTGTACTTTTGATTCCTTTGATCCTCCCCTAAATCATACCTGTTCCTTGTCCTCCTTGTACTTCCTCCCACAGTCGTTTTCGAAACCAGGCCACGAACACTTCTCCTGCCACGCAAGTAGATTGGTCATTGACATTGTTGGTTACCTGATAGAAAAAGGTAGATCTGCCAATAAGACTGATTTCAGTTCCCCGGGTTCAAGGGTTAGTTAAATTCCTTTCGAGTCATGATATGAAATCTACTACATAAGAGAGATGTCTGTCTGTCGGTGTGTCGCCATTTTTCTCAGAGATGGCTGAACGGATCTTTGTCAAACTTTCAGAGGTTCATCAGTGAGTGAGTGCCTGGGGGTGTTTTCGGGCTAGAATATATATACACAAAGAATTAAGTTAAGCACCCCTACACAACGAATTAAGGTAAGCACCCCCTAATATATATTCTTTGTGTATATGTATACATTGGCATATATTCTAAGGTATGTGAGATCAAATAATGATTGGTATGACATTAGCAATTATCCATTGATGAAATTGAGTGATCAAAGTGAAAAAAAGTGATTGGTTGAGTCAGTGATCCGATCACGTGGGTCCTACACACGTTATTGACGCAAAGATCGCTAGAGGTCTTCTCAGAACAAT
This sequence comes from Myxine glutinosa, assembly GCF_964187855.1. Lineage (NCBI taxonomy): Eukaryota > Metazoa > Chordata > Myxini > Myxiniformes > Myxinidae > Myxine > Myxine glutinosa. The sequence continues at coordinate 50,960,777 of NC_136267.1, forward strand.
GACTGTACGTTAGAAAACATAAACGTCATCCACACTGTCCGTGATGGACCTATAGCTCCATACTTAAATTGAGGTGAAAATATGCCTAAAATTCCCAAAAAATTTCACCTTAAATTATTCAGAATAAAATATTGAAAACGGCATGATTGTTATGTTTTTATGTGACCATAATATCACTTCTCCAGAAAATATAGCAATATCATGGGTATATTACACTGTTTTGACGACAACAAACTTGTAATGTGCGAGGTTGTAAAAAAACGGGGGGGGGGGGGGGGGGTGCTTAACTTAATTCTTTGTGTATATATATATTAAACAAAGATCGTTTTTTTTAGGTTAAAAAAAAATAAACGCTCGATAGTGCTGAAGCTTTTTAAAAGTAATGACAGTTATATACAAGTACACATTCGCATAAATAAATAAAAAACAATCACCAGACATTTGAACATCAAACAATTCCGGAAGTGTAGGTCGTAGGTAGACAGCTTCTTCTTCTTCTTCCTGTTTGGCATCACACTTAATGCGGAAACAGGATGAACGCCACATTCATCAGCATATATTTAACGAAAAGGTGATGAACTCACTCCCTCCCCCTCCACCCCACTCTCTACTCCTCTCCCAAGACTCCCACTCTACTTTACTTCCGGGTCATTCGCCTAGCAGGCTGAGCTGAGTCGGTTGTCCTGTGTATTTGATTGATTCTGTTGGAGTTAGCGTGTGCTGTCGTGTTGTGCTTTGTGTGAATGATTGTGATGGATCCCTGTTTCGTTTCCTGGCTTATGGTGGCGTGTCTGCCCGTGAGATTTGCAGTACTTTGGTTTTTACTCGCCACCAAGTTGAAATTTCGAACTGTAAGTACCCGCCATGTTTTTTCGTTGAGCCTCACGTGGCCCCGGTGTGCGCCTCTCAACAAGACGGTCCTTTTCCCCGTCTCGCCCCATCGCCCGGCCCATCGCCCGCCCCATCGCACGGCCCATCGCACGGCCCATCGCACGCCCCATCGCACGGCCCATCGCCCGCCCCATCGTCCGGCCCATTGCCCGCCCCATCGCACGCCCCACCTCTGCACGCACCGCTGCATGTACCGAGCTCGACTATCCGCTCTAACTCCTCTATCCCGAGGCCTATTCGCTACACTCGGCAAAAACTTTTGTCTTTAAACAACACCACTCGATTGACTCCTGGACTCGTGTCAGGCCTCAGAGAACTTGAAATCGGCGTTGGTCTCCTGAGAAAATGCACAAAGCAAGGCGGGAGGAGAAAGCAGAGAAAAATACCGATTGTGATTTCTCTTCGCGACCAGCGACGGCCCGGCCCACATTTTAATAATTCCTGCGAAAAAGTGTCCTCTATCAACTTCAATAACCTCATCTATCCCTGTAGAACATACACAGCACCAAAACAACACCGTTCTGACCTGTATCTCGCCTTATTCAACGCTCGGTCTGTAAGTAGTCCTGACAAGCGAACCGAAATTACCTCTTTTATTCAAGATAACGATATCGACGTGCTTTTTCTGACCGAAACCTGGCTCCGACCCAGTGGTGACGAAGCGAGGTGTGCTGATCTCACCCCACCTGGATACCCCTTGCAGTCATTTCCTCGCTCCTCCAGGGGTGGAGGCGTGGCTGTTATTTACAGAGACAACTTCTCTCCCTTTGTCTCCTTCACCACGACTTTTTCGTTCGACCATTCATCCTACCAGCTAGCCCATGTCACCTTCACTCTGTCAGAAAACACTCTTCATTTCTTCTGCCTCTACCGACCTCCACCTAACCGGAAAAACAAGCTTACTGACTCTATGTTCGTGACCCAGCTTCCTAATCTGCTCGACCACTGCAATACTCTTCCTGGTTTCGTCTTGATTCTTGGAGATTTCAACGTCCACTTCGACCAACCACAACTTCCTCTCACTTCAAAGATCATTGACCTCCTTTCTACTTTTAGTCTGTCTCAGTCTGTCTCCCAACCTACACACGTTAAAGGACACATACTGGATTGGTTAGTGCACAGATGCGATGATCAGTTGGTGCAGTCCATGTCAGTGACCTGTGCTATCACCTCGGACCACTTCTGTGTCACCAGCCACCTGAGTATTGCTGTTCCTCGTCTTCAGCCCACCTTCATCACTGCCCGCAACATTCGTGCCATCGACCGTTCCGCCTTTAAAGAGGACCTTCACACCCGTCTCTCTGGCTGTTCCTATGTCACTGCAGAAGACCTCGACTGTCATGCTCCAGCGCCGTTCCCAGACGCAGGAGTACTCCGTGGTTCAGCGCAGTCAGCGACAAAGTCAGGGCTGCCAAAAAGGAACGACGACGTGCCGAGAGACAGTGGCTGAAGACTGGCCTCACAGTCCATAAACAGTTGTATAACATAGCTAAAAGACTCGTCATAAAAATCATTCTGAAAGCAAAAACGTCATGTATTTCTGATCGGATTACTAGGACCTCCTCCTGCAAGCAACTGTTCAGCATTACCAACACCTGCATTACCAATACCTGCAAGTTCTTCCCACTGTGTTTCCTCAAAACAAACTACCCCAACGCTTCCTGCATTTCTTTCACAATAAAATTCAGTCAATAAGAAACAATCTTGACAAGCAGTCACTCCTTTCCTTCGATGATGCTGAACACTGCTTTCACGGACGACCTCTTAGTTCGTTTACTCCTGTTACTGAGGAAATTGTCAAATGTACAATCCTTAAGTCAAACACAAAAACATGTGATCTTGACCCCCTTCCCACCGATTTGTTTATTGAGTGTTTGGACACCCTCCTCCCATTTATTACTGCAGTTATCAATGATTCTCTGACTACGGGTTCATTTCCGCTTCTCTTTAAACAAGCTCTTGTTAAACCACTTCTTAAAAAGCCCACCCTTGACCTTAACGACATGAAAAATTACCGTCCTATCTCCAACCTGTCTTTCCTGTCAAAGATCACAGAAAGAATTGTGCTATCACAGATGAATGACCATCTAGTTTCAAGTAATCTTTTCAATTCTCGCCAGTCAGCATATAGACCAGGCCATAGCACCGAGACCGCTCTCCTAAGAATAACCAATGATCTTCTGACCTCAGGGGGCGCTTGGTGCCAAAATGTTTCAGTGAGAGCAAGCAACTATCAGACTGCACTTCGAACAGAAATGAGCGCGCATAACGTACAGTTAGCATTAGCAAGTTAGGCGGCGATTGGCGTCAAAATGTTTCAGTGAGTGCAAGCAACTATCAGACTGCACTTCGAACAGAAATGAGCACGCATAACGTACAGTTAGCATTAGCAAGTTAGGTGGCGCTTGGCGCCAAAATGTTTCAGTGAGAGCAAGCAACTATCACACTGCACTTCGAACAGAAATGAGCACGCATAACGTACAGTTAGCATTAGCTAGTCAGACGGCGCTTGGCGCCAAAATGTTTCAGTGAGTGCAAGCAACTATCAGACTGCACTTCGTACAGAAATGAGCGCACATAATATACAGTTAGCATTAGCAAGTTAGGTGGCGCTTGGCGCCAAAATGTTTCAGTGAGTGCAAGCAACTATCAGACTGCACTTCGAACAGAAATGAGCGCGCATAACGTACAGTTAGCATTAGCAAGTTAGGTGGCGCTTGGCGCCAAAATGTTTCAGTGAGAGCAAGCAACTATCACACTGCACTTCGAACAGAAATGAGCACGCATAACGTACAGTTAGCATTAGCAAGTCAGACGGCACTTGGTGCCAAAATGTTTCAGTGAGTGCAAGCAACTATCAGACTGCACTTCGTACAGAAATGAGCGCGCGTAATGTACGGTTAGCATTAGCTAGTCAGACGGCGCTTGTTGCCAAAATGTTTCAGTGAGTGCAAGGAACTATCAGACTGCACTTCAAACAGAAATGAGCGCGCATAACGTACAGTTAGCATTAGCAAGTTAGGTGGCGCTTGGTGCCAAACTGTTTCAGTGAGAGCAAGCAACTATCAGACTGCACTTCGTACAGAAATGAGCGCGCATAACGTACAGTTAGCATTAACAAGTTAGGTGGCGCTTGGCGCCAAAATGTTTCAGTGAGTGCAAGCAACTATCAGACTGCACTTCGAACAGAAATGAGCGCGCATAACGTGCAGTTAGCATTAGCAAGTTAGGTGGCGCTTGGCGCCAAAATGTTTCAGTGAGTGCAAGCAACTATCAGACTGCACTTCGAACAGAAATGAGCGCGCATAACGTACAGTTAGCATTAGCACGTCAGACGGCACTTGGCGCCAAAATGTTTCAGTGAGAGCAAGCAACTATCAGACTGCACTTCGAACAGAAATGAGCACGCATAACGTACAGTTAGCATTAGCACGTCAAACGGCGCTTGGCGCCAAAATGTTTCAGTGAGTGCAACTATCAGACTGCACTTCATACAGAAATGAGCGCACATAACGTACAGTTAGCATGAGCACGTCAGACGGCGCTTGGCGCCAAAATGTTTCAGTGAGTGCAAGCAACTATCAGACTGCACTTCGTACAGAAATGAGCGCGCATCACGTACAGTTAGCATTAGCAAGTCAGACGGCGCTTGGCGCCTAAATGTTTCAGTGAGTGCAAGCAACTATCAGACTGCACTTCATACAGAAATGAGCGTGCGTAACGTACAGCTAGCATTAGCAAGTTAGGCGGCGATTGGCATCAAAATGTTTCAGTGAGTGCAAGCAACTATCAGACTGCACTTCGTACAGAAATGAGCGCGCATAACATACAGTTAGCATTAGCAAGTCAGACGGCGATTGGCGCCAAAATGTTTCAGTGAGCGCAAGCAACTATCAGACTGCACTTCGAACAGAAATGAGCACGCATAACGTACAGTTAGCATTAGCTAGTCAGACGGCACTTGGCGCCAAAATGTTTCAGTGAGTGCAAGCAACTATCAGACTGCACTTCGTACAGAAATGAGCGCACATAACATACAGTTAGCATTAGCAAGTTAGGTGGCGCTTGGCGCCAAAATGTTTCAGTGAGAGCAAGCAACTATCACACTGCACTTCAAACAGAAATGAGCACGCATAATGTACAGTTAGCATTAGCAAGTCAGACGGCGCTTGGTGCCAAAATGTTTCAGTGAGTGCAAGCAACTATCAGACTGCAGTTCGTACAGAAATGAGCGCGCGTAACGTACGGTTAGCATTAGCTAGTCAGACGGCGCTTGTTGCCAAAATGTTTCAGTGAGTGCAAGCAACTATCAGACTGCACTTCGAACAGAAATGAGCGCGCATAACGTACAGTTAGCATTAGCAAGTTAGGTGGCGCTTGGTGCCAAAATGTTTCAGTGAGAGCAAGCAACTATCAGACTGCACTTCGTACAGAAATGAGCACGCATAACGTACAGTTAGCATTAACAAGTTAGGTGGCGCTTGGCGCCAAAATGTTTCAGTGAGTGCAAGCAACTATCAGACTGCACTTCGAACAGAAATGAGCGCGCATAACGTGCAGTTAGCATTAGCAAGTTAGGTGGCGCTTGGCGCCAAAATGTTTCAGTGAGTGCAAGCAACTATCAGACTGCACTTCGAACAGAAATGAGCGCGCATAACGTACAGTTAGCATTAGCACGTCAGACGGCGCTTGGCGCCAAAATGTTTCAGTGAGTGCAAGCAACTATCAGACTGCACTTCGAACAGAAATGAGCGCACATAACGTACAGTTAGCATTAGCACGTCAGACGGCGCTTGGCGCCAAAATGTATCAGTGAGTGCAACTATCAGACTGCACTTCATACAGAAATGAACGCACATAACGTACAGTTAGCATGAGAACGTCAGACGGCGCTTGGCGCTAAAATGTTTCAGTGAGTGCAAGCAACTATCAGACTGCACTTCGTACAGAAATGAGCGCGCATCACGTACAGTTAGCATTAGCAAGTCAGACGGCGCTTGGCGCCAAAATGTTTCAGTGAGAGCAAGCAACTATCAGACTGCACTTCGTACAGAAATGAGCGCGCGTAACATACAGTTAGCATTAGCAAGTCAGACGGCGCTTGGCGTCAAAATGTTTCAGTGAGTGCAAGCAACTATCAGACTGCACTTCGTACAGAAATGAGCGCGCATAACGTACAGTCAGCATTAGCAAGTCAGACGGCGCTTGGCGTCAAAATGTTTCAGTGAGTGCAAGCAACTGCCAGACTGCACTTCGAACAGAAATGAGCGCGCATAACGTACAGTTAGCATTAGCAAGTCAGACGGCGTTTGGTGCCAAAATGTTTCAGTGAGTGCAAGCAACTATCAGACTGCACTTCGTACAGAAATGAGCGCGCATAACATACAGTTAGCATTTACAAGTTAGGTGGGTGGCGCTTGGTGCCAAAATGTTTCAGTGAGTGCAAGCAACTATCAGACTGCACTTCGTACAGAAATGAGCGCGCATAACGTACAGTTAGCATCAGCATGTCAGACGGCGCTCGGCGCCAAAATGTTTCAGTGAGAGCAAGCAACTATCAGACTGCACTTCATACAGAAATGAGCACGCAAAACGTACAGTTAGCATTAGCTAGTCAGACGGCGCTTGGCGCCAAAATGTTTCAGTGAGTGCAAGCAACTATCAGACTGCACTTCGTACAGAAATGAGCGCGCGTAACGTACGGTTAGCATTAGCTAGTCAGACGGCGCTTGTTGCCAAAATGTTTCAGTGAGTGCAAGCAACTATCAGACTGCACTTCGAACAGAAATGAGCGCGCATAACGCACAGTTAGCATTAGCAAGTTAGGTGGCGTTTGGTGCCAAAATGTTTCAGTGAGAGCAAACAACTATCAGACTGCACTTCGTACAGAAATGAGCGCGCATAACGTACAGTTAGCATTAACAAGTTAGGTGGCGCTTGGCGCCAAAATGTTTCAGTGAGTGCAACTATCAGACTGCACTTCATACAGAAATGAGCGCACATAACGTACAGTTAGCATTAGCACGTCAGACGGCGCTTGGCGCCAAAATGTTTCAGTGAGTGCAAACAACTATCAGACTGCACTTCGAACAGAAATGAGCGCGCATAACGTACAGTTAGCATTAGCAAGTCAGACGGCGCTTGGTGCCAAAATGTTTCAGTGAGTGCAAGCAACTACCAGACTGCACTTCGAACAGAAATGAGCGCGCATAACGTACAGTTAGCATTAGCAAGTCAGACGGCGCTTGGTCCCAAAATGTTTCAGTGAGTGCAAGCAACTATCAGACTGCACTTTGTACAGAAATGAGCGCGCATAACATACAGTTAGCATTAGAAAGTTAGGTGGTGCTTGGTGCCAAAATGTTTCAGTGAGTGCAAGCAACTATCAGACTGCACTTCGAACAGAAATGAGCGCGCATAACGTAGAGTTAGCATTAGCACGTCAGACGGCGATTGGCGCCAAAATGTTTCAGTGAGGGCAAGCAACTATCAGACTGCACTTCGAACAGAAATGAGCGCGCATAACGTACAGTTAGCATTAGCATGTCAGACGGCGCTTGGCGCCAAAATGTTTCAGTGAGTGCAAGCAACTATCAGACTGCACTTCGTACAGAAATCAGCGGGCATAACGTACAGTTAGCATTCGCTAGTCAGACAGCGCTTGGCGCCAAAATGTTTCAGTGAGAGCAAGCAACTATCAGACTGCACTTCGTACAGAAATGAGCACGCGTAACGTACAGTTAGCATTAGCAAGTCAGACGGCACTTGGCGCCAAAATGTTTCAGTGAGTGCAAGCAACTATCAGACTGCACTTCAAACAGAAATGAGTGCGCGTTACGTGCAGTTAGCATTAGCAAGTTAGGTGGCGCTTGGCGCCAAAATGTTTCAGTGAGTGCAAGAAACTATCAGACTGCACTTCGAACAGAAATGAGCACGCATAACGTACAGTTAGCATTCGCAAGTTAGACGGCGCTTGGCGCCAAAATGTTTCAGTGAGTGCAAGAAACTATCAGACTGCACTTCGAACATAAATGAGCCCGCATAACGTACAGTTAGCATTCGCAAGTTAGACGGCGCTTGGCGCCAAAATGTTTCAGTGAGTGCAAGCAACTATCAGACTGCACTTCGAACAGAAATGAGCGCGGAAACGTACAGTTAGCATTAGCACGTCAGACGGCGCTTGGCGCCAAAATGTTTCAGTGAGTGCAAGCAACTATCAGACTGCACTTCGTACAGAAATGAGCGCGCATAACGTACAGTTAGCATTAGCAAGTTAGACGGCGCTTGGCGCCAAAATGTTTCAGTGAGTGCAAGCAACTATCAGACTGCACTTCATACCGACATGAGCGCGCATAACGTACAGTTAGCATTAGCACGTCAGACGGCGCTTGACGCCAAAATGTTTCAGTGAGTGCAAGCAACTATCAGACTGCACTTCATACAGAAATGAGCGCGCATAACGTACAGTTAGCATTAGCACGTCAGACGGCGCTTGGCACCAAAATGTTTCAGTGAGTGCAAGCAACTATCAGACTGCACTTCGTACAGAAATGAGCGCGCATCACGTACAGTTAGCATTAGCAAGTCAGACGGCACTTGGCGCCAAAATGTTTCAGTGAGAGCAAGCAACTATCAGACTGCACTTCGTACAGAAATGAGCGCGCGTAACGTACAGTTAGCATTAGCAAGTTAGACGGCGCTTGGCGCCAAAATGTTTCAGTGAGTGCAAGCAACTATCAGACTGCCCTTCATACAGAAATGAGCACCCATAACGTACAGTTAGCATTAGCAAGTCAGACGGCGCTTGGCGCCAAAATGTTTCAGTGAGTGCAAGCAACTATCAGACTGCACTTCGTACAGAAATGAGCGCGCATCACGTACAGTTAGCATTAGCACGTCAGACGGCGCTTGGCGCTGTGGAAGTGTAACTCAGTGTAACTTATTGATTGGCACTGGTAACTCATTGATTAAAGACTGGTAACGATTTCGTAAATGGATGCCAAGAATGTGCACGAACATGGTAATCTCTTGTCCACCTGGTCACAGCCTCAGGCTGGAGCACCCCCCTATCGTTTGGTAAACGGAACTCGCAGCAGGAGGGGAGCGAGCTGGTGCCAGGACTCGGTGCATGCATGACCTCAGGGCATTAGCGCGACAAGGCCCATAAAAACCAGAGCAAATGATGAGTCAGGAGACTTGTCACCAAAAGCTCTGACCTACGGAACGGAACGGAACCCTGTGAACAGCGCTGAGAGAGAGCACTCATACTCAGAACCTCTGCCCGACGGGAATGGCGGAGGAACATCGGCCGAACGAGAAGGACCATGCGGATAGAGTTAACCTGGTCCATTGAGTTAAACGGTATTATTTGGTAATGGAATAAAGTGAATAACCAGTTAATAAACCAGACCTTTTGTAGAACCTGTGTCCGGTCATTGGAGTCTTGAGTCTCACCCCATCACTTCCCCTACAATTTGGAAGCACGCTGGGATCAATTGGACACATACAAGACCTTTAAAGGTGAGTGTGTCTTGTTTTTGTCCAGTATGATTTACGAACTTGGGAATAGTTATGTGTATATACATGGAGGATTTGGTGTGTGGGACTTGTGATTGTCCATAGGTAATCCAAGGATGGAACGTTTTAAATGATTCTATTATTCGTGAGCTTGCGAGGATATGTACAAAAGCCTTACTCTGGTCTGCGGGCAAATCGGCTCATGAAGTGCACCATGAGGCGATTTGTTTGCCGGTTCGGTAAGGTCCGTACACGTGTACAATCGTGTACACCCGTTTTAAATAAATAATTTTTTTTCAGTTTTCCCGCCATGTCTAAAACTCGTTCGATCAACAAATAAATTCATGACAGACAACGCCACCTCATGCCGGTCCAGAATTATTGTGAAAGATGGCGATTGGATGAAAATTGCATACCAACACTCCCTCACTGTCCCTCATTGTCCCTCATGTTCATTCCGGCACCCTGTCTCTTGCTCCCGCTCCTTCTCCCTCCCTTTAGTTCCCATTGGCGGACGCTTTGCGAGGAGCAAAGCGTTTGTGTGAACCCTCAACCTCAACCTAGGTTGAAGTTGTTACTGCAGGGTTATTGTTTTTTTGTGTGTATTTTCTGTGCGCCCCATGCTCGCAGATTTGGTTGGTACAAATATTTTATTGAAAGGTGAAAGATTTATCTGCGATTAAGCTTCAAAAAAAATAAAAATAAAATAAAATTGATCTGCTTGGTGTTAGTTTAAGGGCTGTTCCAAATTTATCCTGGTTAAACACCAAAATTGCATCAAATTTTGTCCAGGTCCATCACTAAGCCTTTGAGACATGCTTCACGGTTGAATGAAAGACAATAATTAAGTGCTTTTGTGGAAAAGCAATGGCAGACCACCCATTGTCACCACTTTCATGAGCTCAGAGAAATAAAAAATTCCAAATTCCACTCTGATGGCTCAATGGAAATAGGCAGCAGAATGAAAATCAACAGACAATGGAACAGCTAGCGACGAGTGTTTGTGAGTAACAACCACCCTCTGGTCGAGGCTCATAGGAAAAGTGATACCTATTGATTCGGCACGCTTACAATAGATATTAATGGCGAAGGTTGTGGTTGGTTCGATTTTGCGAAATGAACGTTCTTTGAACAAGTTTAATGGGATTTAAAAAAAAAAAAAAAAGGATGCAAGGGTGTAATGTAATGTAAGGATGTAAGGTAAAATTGAGTTATGGAATTAATTGCTTTCAACAATGCAAAGGGTGACAAGATATGGGATTGTAATGGGATTTTAATGGGATAAATATAAAAGATATTTGTTTTTGTCAAGAAAAAGTGACAATTAGCTGAGGAGTCACCGAGGCCAAACTTTAACCTTTGACGGCAGAGAAATTGTGTTCTGACAGCGGAAGACTTCCAAATAATATTTATGGCTGGATTGTTTCAAGAGAAATGACATACTATTTATTTTAATATAAAATTGCTATGAGATGAAATTATATTTTCGGTGTTGGTGTGATACTAATTACCTAGAAAATATATCTGAAGACTTACGGACATAATTTAGGCAAAATATGGCAGAATAGTTGTTGATAGTTTAGGCACATATCAGAATGCTTGTTGATTTAAAATTTCAAAGTCAAATTTTTACACCTTCAAGTACTGATGAAATCTCCATTTTTCACATCCGGATGAAGGTGAATAATTTAGGATTATTAGAAAAATTTTGATGGGTCTAACTGTGGAAAGTGTTATTAAATCATAGGTAGAGGTAACAAGGAAACTAGGTGTTACTAGGAAACAAAAGTATTCAGGTGTTACCAGGAAACAAAAGTAGACAGACAAGCAAAATGAGTATAAAGACGTTGACCAACCAAGATGTTGCATATCTTTGTTGATGTTCTGACGTTGTTTATTTCAATTATGGTCGGAATTATTAGAATTGCTATTAAATGAGAATTTTCATATTGGATGTTAAAGCAACGAAGAGTTTTATGGGATTATAAGGTCATATCGCGACATCATGGGAAAGCTAATGTTAATTGTGGGATGTCAGAGGTAATGGTGTAGTTTAATGTTCACACTGTTTTGGAAAATAATGCTCGATGCAACATGATCCTAAAAAGAACCCATCCCTACATCTAAGGATCAGGAAGGGAAGGAATGGAAAATTTGAAGTATTAAAGTTACGGAACTCAAAATATCTAGGTTTGGATGTAGTCATTAAAAAATTGAGTCATTCATTGGTTTGATGATAATCCTAATATTTTGATAAATATTTGATAATAATCCTAATAATTTTAATCCTAGGAATAATATTGCTAATCGTTTGTCTGAAGGCTTTGATAAGTATTTGTCTAAAGCAAACAGCGACTTCTAAGATGACAGACGTGTGAGGTATTTGGCATCGCCAGACTAGCTTATTGGTTTAGGAATGTTTAGAGGTCATTGCAATGTGATAATTACTTGTGATCATTTGTTGTTGGAACGTTTTGGGAACATTTAAATGTTGGGTTTTGCTGACGTTTCCACAACGTCGCCACAACGTTTCACTTTCGTTGTTGCAACGTTTTGCTCCAACGTTTTGGGAACATTCAAATGTTGGGTTTTGCTAACGTTTCCACAACGTCGCCACAACGTTTCACTTTCGTTGTTGCAACGTTTTGCTCCAACGTTTTGGGAACATTTAAATGTTGGGTTTTGCTGACGTTTCCACAACGTCGCCACAACGTTTCACTTTCGTTGTTGCAACGTTTTGCTCCAACGTTTTGGGAACATTCAAATGTTGTGGTTTGCTAACGTTTCCACAACGTCGCCACAACGTTTCACTTTCGTTGTTGCAACGTTTTGCTCTAACGTTTTGCGAACATTCAAATGTTGGGTTTTGCTAACGTTTCCACAACGTCACCACAACGTTTCACTTTCGTTGTTGCAACGTTTTGCTCCAACGTTTTGGGAACATTCAAATGTTGGGTTTTGCTGACGTTTCCACAACGTCGCCACAACGTTTCACTTTCGTTGTTGCAACGTTTTGCTCCAACGTTTTGGGAACATTCAAATGTTGTGGTTTTGCTAACGTTTCCACAATGTCGCCACAACGTTTCACTTTCGTTGTTGCAACGTTTTGCTCCAACGTTTTGGGAACATTCAAATGTTGGGTTTTGCTGACGTTTCCACAACGTCGCCACAACGTTTCACTTTCGTTGTTGCAACGTTTTGCTCCAATAGCCCAGCAGATATGTGAAAAAATTGTGCTTTTGGTGATACAAGCATGAAATTTTGAACACTGATAGAGCATACTACTAGGAAGATTTTTGGATATAGGGGCATTCAAATCTTTTCCTAGGGACAAAATGGCGGCCATTTTAAAAATGGCTGTTTACGGATAATAAGATACACAGTACCGATGTCTATAAAACTAGATTTACTTATTGCTCAAGCACACCTATGATGTTTTTTTCACGTAAACAGGTTGTAAGATCATAATTAAATGTCAACAAACTCACATAACATTTATTTGGTCCTTATTCTTTACAAAAATAATTACTTTTTGAGCTATTTTGAGCAAACTCCAGAAACACAATGGAAATGAAGTGAAAATGCCACATTAACGCTGTGGAAGTGACTTTCACTATAAAACAGTCTACAAAACAGTCTTCCACATGTTTGTGTATATGTAACAGGTGTGTTATTCCTCCTGTATACTATCGTGTGCACTCCCCTGCACAGTGACACAGAGCTGAGCACTGGAGTGCGGCCTTAACACACTTGCACTGTTTCCTGCAACCCTTCTTGCATCCACATCTAATCAATTGTCGGCATGCCTCAGTTGCCTCTGTGAGGGTTGTCCAATATATCCCCCAGCCATTATTACTCTGTTTCCAACCCCATTCACTTGGCGATGGGAGCTCAGGTGCGCAAATCATCATCTGGCCCCAACAAAAGCCAGCTTGGTAGGCAGCTCTCTTGATGTGTTGTCTGAGGGCTTCTTGCGTTGGTGGGATAGCCTCTATTGATCTACCAGTCTGGGTGAAGAGATGCTTGCGGGCATCATTAACATGTTCCTGGCTGCTTGTTCGATCGTAGAGCAGAACAACAAAACGCTCCAGTGGATCCATGTTGTCATTTGCAGTTGAAATGGTTGGTGTGGCAGCCAGTGCGCAGAAAGCTGAGGTGACCTCATCATAGGCTTTCCATGTTTCCCATGCTGTTTTCTTCCCCCTTCCACCGAAGCAGGACACGGTGTCACACCCAGTGAAGGCGTGGAAGAATGGCAACCCTCGGCACTTGTTTGGTCCCAGTGCCACAGCCATCTCGTGAGCTGCCAAGTGCCTGAAATTCTTCCCTGTGCCAAAAGCAACCCAGAGTTCATCGATGTCAAGATATCCAGTTGCTGCCACTGCAAGGATCAAAACATCTGTGTCCACTGTGCGGATTGACACCTTGGTATAGCCCTGTCTGACTGCATCTTGGACATGGAGTAGTATCCTTGTATCTGCCTCCTCGTGACTACACGGGGAAAGACCAGTAACATCTCGTGGCTGTGTACAAAAAACTTCTTTGTGGTTTGTGGTGACGATTTGCTTGTCAGTCTCAATGTTTGCTATCCTCGTTGCTAGAAAGTCAAACAACTCCACCTTGTTCTCGTCTATGCGAAGGAAGGCCTGCCAGTTTCGAGGGATGGAACTAGATGGCTCAACTCGTCTCCTGGTGCCTTTACCCCTCGTCTTCCTTGTGTCGGCTTTCAAACTGTCTGGGAAATATTCATCCCAGATAATATCAACCCTGCTCTTATTTTGTATCTGAGATGTGATGTATGGCAAGAATACTAGTGATGCATACTCAGAGAAGGTCTTCGCATTACGAGGTGCCAGCATGTTCACGATGGCTGCTCCATCCAGGATCATGACTTCAACAGGGGGGCTTACATCATCATTTTCCCGTGAGGTGATCAGATCTTCTAAGCACCCAACCAGATCAGACTTGGTTCCAAGCCGGATTTTGCCCATTTGTGACAATGCAGGGGGACAAGCTTGGTTTTCATGTGCAAATAATTCATCAAGATCTCCATTCCGTGTCTGGGATGCAATAAACAGCCTGGAGAACAGAACGCAGTCATTCTTCAGAGATACCACCTTCAACTCTGTTCTTGACTTCTCTCTGACTGGGGGTCGGCTGAAGAGAGGGAGATTGTTTCTTTTTATTGGGTCAGTGATAGGCTTTGTCTGATGTACAAGCCTCTCGTTCACATATGTGTCATACTGTTCTTTTCCCAGCTTCTCGATCTGGTAAAGGGTGTTGATGACTGCTGGGTCTGCCAGGTCTCTGCTGTCTAGCACCAAGAGATCTTTGCTGTCGTCACAGAATGGGTTCCCCATCTCTCCTATGACACGGGTGAGTGCTCTCACATCTCGAGCAAAGGCTACCTGCGTGTGCTTTGTCTGTTCATGGTGTTTTAGTTCAGTTTTCCTAATTCTTTTTTCTGTTGTGGCCTCGAACTTATAGATCAGTTTGGCCATCTCTGGACCAGACACCATCCATCGGCGCAAAGCTGCAGCATTCTCCGTAAGACCTACAGCCCCTCCATCACCTTTCACCAATGCATTATTTTGCTCGTGTGCCTGGTCTAAGGCTATGGCAGAGAATGCACGTGTAGTCTTCTTCATGGTGAAGTTTCCTGCCAGAAACTGTGCGTATACAGTTGGATGCTTTGTTGCAAGTGTCACCATGTCACGCAAGTGAACTGGGATCCACCTGGCATAGTTTGTATGTCCCAAGGCGAAGAACCATGGTACAAGCTTGGTCAGAGCATCAGTGTACAGTTGGAAGTTTCCTTCACGGACGGATCTCACATAGATCAGGACTGCCAGTTCTAGCTGCATAATTAGGAACCAGAACTGAAACTGTGGACTTGCATTGGCTTGTTCACCGCACCAGTCATCTAGTGGTATCGTATCCTGTCCCTCATCTAGTCCACTGGTGTACTGGCTGTAGGCTTCCTTCAGGAGAAGATAGAGAGTACTGGCTGTGACTTGGTGTGCTCGTCGTGTGCGTGTCACATGGGTCACTTTCAGGAAGGAATCAGCAGTACCACTTGTAGCAACCCCTGCAAGCATCAGAACGCCTGTCCACCCACTGCTATCCAGAAGGTCACCGAGGGTTTTTCATGCTGCCATCTCAATATGGAGTCCACCAAAGACCATGACAAAGTGATCTTCTCCGTGTGTTTCTGGCCATCTCCATTGGATCTGTTTGGCAAGTGTGTACAGTGGCTGATCAAGTGTGATTACAGGGATCTGACCTGGATTCAGAATATCGATTGCTTTCTTGATGACATCCATGGAGTGACGAATCATTGCCACAGATTTTGCCTGGTCATAGAAGAGAGGCAGCAATGAAGTTAAGGCCACACTACACTCTGGTTCTTCTGGAATAGACTGCTTGCTGGCATGGTATCCAGCCCATGATACTGTCTCGTCTCCCTTAAGTGGTGTGTCAGATAGCACTCTAGTGATGCATACTCCAGCCGTCTTCTCCATCTGCTCCAGCCACCTGTCAAAATGCAAGATAATGAACACAATTAAGAACAAACAAGTCCACACAAGTTAACAAGTCTTGGTTATTTAGGTACACATATAACTGTCCACAGTTCAAACACAATAATCAGTTACCTGTACTCAATCTGCATTGCTTCAGGGATGAGTTGGCAGTTGCTTTTGTTGGGACCCGCTAGCTTGGGTACAGGTGGGTCACATTTACCCAGAACAACAGGAGGTACGATGGTGTATGACTGTGGCAGGTGTGCATCTGTTGTTGATGTGTCATCTGGGTTTACCCGTTGAACTCCACGGCTATCGCTATTTGGGTGCTGGAAAAGTGAAATGCCAGTGCCATGGAAGGAGTCGTGGGCACTTGTTGAACTGGGGTTATGATCAATGTTATCCACTGCCCCAGTTGTGAAGAGGTCACTTTTTAGCTCAGGGGGGCAAACTGTACCCTCATTTTGGAAGAAACGGCAGATTCTGTTCCCCAAGTCCGTGGAGATGCTAAGCACCCTGTCATAGGAGATCGAGAGACCCAGGTTGAACATAGTATCAACCAGGTCTCTTTTTCGAGTCTTTGTGTGGATAAGGGTGCCCAGGTACACAGGCAGGGGAGGCTCCCGATTGTGACTGTGCCTCGTGGACGTGGTAGTACTGCTACTCTCTCTGCGGCGTGAGTAACTGTTGAACATAAGGAGTTGTGAGATTGTGAGAGTAGGTGTTGATACCGACGAGTGGCTTGACTGCTCTTGGATGTTAGGACCATTCAAGATCATAGAAACTAGTGATACAAGCGAATTAGGTACCGAATGTTCTTGGCAGTGGGCTTCAAATGAACCACTAAATGTTGAGTTCATTTTCAACATGTCTCTACGAACTATATTTGCGGCTCTAGCAAGACAAACTCCATCACTGTCAGTGTCGTGATCACATGCCTTCTGAAGGGCTGAGCCAACATCCTGGTTGAAAGCAAGCAGAATATCTCGACCGGACATGTGCTCCTCTAGGTCTAGAAAATGTGTCATGATTCGATCTTTGAGTTTGGTGGAGTGGACACGCCTGGTCAAGACTGTTCCAAGCTGTTCCAGCCTGGTGGTGTATAGTCTTGCTAGGTCTACCAGCTTGAACACTGGTGTCACAAGAGCATCTGTGCGGGCATCATCGATGTAGGACACTAGCTCTCCAAGTGCTATACCGTGATTGATATCATCTTGTTCATTCAGTGTTGTGCTTGTGGCCCTTGCTTTGTTATAAAGTGACACCAGACACTTCACGTGGTACTGTGCATCTTGTGCTATAAGGTCACCTGCACTCAGTTTAGCAAGAAGTGCCTGATCTCCTAGTTTCAGGGCAGCTGTCCTGACATGTTTATCGAGGTCGAAGGTGGAAGCTTTTCGCAGAGAATTAGTACCCGCTGGTTTGTCACAAAAGAAACACTTTTCAGGCTGTGGCTGTGTGTGGTCTACATGTACTCTGTGACGGGTGTACTTTCTTGAGACACTTGCGGTTTCTTCACTAGACGTTTCTCTTTTTTGTGCCCGATGCAGTTCAGTTTTGTTGTATTTCAGTCTGCATGAATCATGCCACTTAGCCTTGTGGCTCTGGAAGGTTGACTGGATACCTTCACCATCATCCAGGCGGGACAGTTCTAGAGATTTTGGCAGGCAGCCCATCTGGCTGAAGGTGAGGAGATAATCTGCAAGAGTTTGGTATCCGGACCCTGTGGTTCGCTTGGAATCAGCTGGACAGGCAAGGGCCTCATCGGTGACCTCCTGACATAACACACACTTCTCCCAATCTGTCAGATAAGGCATGTTTGTTCCAGATGTACTAGGGCTTTGGGGGTCTAATAGCTTGAAATTTTTGTTGGCCATTGTCAATTAAGCATTATCCACCACCACCATCCAATCAATATACAAATTGGGAACCAAATCTAGGTAGCTACTACAGTCAATGAGCGAAGGTGCAGTGCAGTCGAGTTATCATCTGAAAAAGAAATACATACATTATTATCATAAATATAGTAATTCACTTTCGTAACTTTTCACTAGCCTTGCATTGTTCCTTATAGTCACCTAGTCTATGATAGGAAAGTTCATAAAGCTACATCAAAGTTGTTCATATAAAGGTATTGAACCAAAATTACACCCAGGAGAAATCAGATAGTCATGCAAAGTTAAATAATTAAACCGCTAGACCAGTCCTGTCTATTGCAATGGTAAACCATTTGTTCTGCCCCTTATAGGCCACCGTAGATTCCAATTTTGAACCCAGTATGAAGGTATTGCATAGCATGTACATGACAATTTATAATATGCTCATTACATTGTGTTTCAATAGCAGCACAAATGACAAGTCTGAAATAATAGGTAAATATGTCCTTCTTAGCCGCCATTTTGGGCCAAGGAGAAATCTGGAATGCCCCTACATCCAAATTTCACTGTAAGGGTATGCCCTAACTGTGTGCCAAGTTTCATGCTTGTATCATCAAAGGCACAATTCTACCACAATTCTTCACATATCTGCCGGACTACAACGTTTTGGGAACATTCAAATGTTGGGTTTTGCTGACGTTTCCACAACGTCGCTACAACGTTTCACTTTCGTTGTTGCAACGTTTTGCTCCAACGTTTTGGGGACACTCAAATGTTAAGTAAATCGGATAAGAATTCACGAGTTATTTAATTATTAGCGATTAAGGAAGTACTTATTTAATTAATTACATTTCTTATTAAATTACAGTAATTACATTACAGTAATTACCTGAGGTAATTACAGTAATTACAGTTCCGGTAATTACAGTAATTACAGTAATCATTACAGTAATTGCAGTAATCTTATTACAGTAATTACATTACATTAACTCAGGCACCTTTTGAGTAAGGAAGCTGATATTTGGACATGACACTGACCAAGTGATGTGGCTGTCAAGGAAAATTCTGATTTATTGATTAATCATTTAATAAATTAACTCGTTGATTTATAATATGACTTATTTAATTAAAATTCCTCAGAGATGCATCTTCGGATGAGATACTTGCAGATTGGTTATGCTATGAGCCAATTGATTAAGGAAAATATTTTGTGATGGCCATATTGGCAATTTCGTGGCCATATTCGTGGCAATTCAGTTAGTGCCACTGCACCTTTAAAATGCATCCCTGCGTTCATTTTTCGATCGATTGAGTTGAAATTTTGAACAATCGGATCTGGACTGTCGTTATTAACGACTATAGCACGCACCCGTCCAATCAGGATGGAGCGGTATGGTCCCCGGATCATCACTGCCCGCAGTTTTAATTAGTTTTACTTTTTCTCTTGGTCATATAATTTTGAAGACATGCATGTCATGATATAGGAAATGTTTGTTCTGTTGAACGGAATAAATGTTGTTTATTTGTGTGGGTGTGTATTTTTTGGGTGTGTATTTTTTGTGTATTTTGGATATATTTTCACGACTAATTCCAGTTAACATCCTGCAAAATTTGCTCGTTTTCTGGCCGAGTCGGAATTGCGTTGAGTTCCTATGGCATGCGCCATTAAAAGCGCTGTGTAATGGTTGAGCTCCCTTTATTTCGTTTTGGTCATGCGGATGAGCAGACAAAGTGACGAATGCTGCGGCTGGAGCAGTAGAAGCGATGTTTTTTTAATTGAAATGATGTAATTTAATTAAACGTGGTAGGTGGGCAACACCGCAAAGCATACCTCTTTTAAGGTGTGTTCAAACCCATGAACATTTCAGCAATCAATACGATGCTGAAATGATGTAATTTAATTCAACGTGGTAGGTGGGCAACACCGCAAAGCATACCTCTTTTAAGGTGTGTTCAAACCCATGAACATTTCAGCAATCAATACGATGCTGAAATGATGTAATTTAATTCAACGTGGTAGGTGGGCAACACCGCAAAGCATACCTCTTTTAAGGTGTGTTCAAACCCATGAACATTTCAGCAATCAATACGATGCTGAAATGATGTAATTTAATTCAACGTGGTAGGTGGGCAACACCGCAAAGCATACCTCTTTTAAGGTGTGTTCAAACCCATGAACATTTCAGCAATCAATACGATGCTGAAATGATGTAATTTAATTCAACGTGGTAGGTGGGCAACACCGCAAAGCATACCTCTTTTAAGGTGTGTTCAAACCCATGAACATTTCAGCAATCAATACGATGCTGAAATGATGTAATTTAATGAGTAATTTAATGAGTAATTTAATGAGTAATTTAATGAATAATTTAAGGTGTAATTTAATTGTGTAATATGGTCGACCTTGGGTTTGTTTGGGTTTTGTTGTTTATTTTTGTGGGTGTGTATTTTTGTGTATTTTGTATATATTTTCACGACTAATTCCAGTTAACATCCTGCAAAATTTGCTCGTTTTTCTGGCCGAGTCGAAATTGCGTTGAGTTCCTATGGCATGCGCCATTAAAAGCGCTGTGTAATGGTTGAGCTCCCTTTATTTCGTTTTGGTCACGCGGATGAGCAGACAAAATGACGAATGCTGCGGCTGGAGCAGTGGAAGCGATTTTTGAATTGTTCAATGATTATTCGATATTGTTATGACTTATTGTCAATAGGTATACTAAGTGGCCATGAGGTAGCCTGTTGCTATGTACAGTTTTATTCTATTGTTGATTATACCACATAGCTGTGGTGATAAAGGAAATGTTCGTTTTAAATAGATGATTATGATAGGACCATGACTATAAAATCATGATGATTATTATGAATGATATCATAGGGTTTTATTTTTTTTTTTTATTTTTTTTTTTTTTTTTGTATACAAGATCGAGGCTCGTGAAAGAGCGAACATTAATCACACAGAAAGACAAACCGACACATAAAACATATAACATCGGGAGCGGTAGACAAGATGGGGAGAGAGGGGGAAGGACACAAACACAACATTTGAGAGCAGGGACCGAGAGACATGGAGACATCGAGAGATCTGAGAGAGGGCGAGGGCTTTGGGGGGGGGGGGGGGCATGGGAAGGGGGCGGTGGGAGAGGTATAAAACATATGGACACTGCCAGGACTTCCAGGAAAGAAGTTGGAATTTCAAACAAGGTGGATCTGGGGTGAATTAGCGGGGGTAGAAAAGATCAAGGTTTTGGATGGGGGAAGATAAGAGATGGTGGTGAACAGCTGTTTTAAAGACCTGGAGGGAGGAGTGGGATTGAAGGGAGTGAGGGAGTTTGTTCCAGAGGCGGGAGAAAAGAGGAATGAAAGAGTGAAGGTGAGCAGAGAGCCGAGATTTCGGCAGTTTAACCATCAGAGGGTTGCTGGCAGATCTTGTGCGACCTGTAGGAATATTTGGGGGACAGAGCACAGAG
This sequence comes from Myxine glutinosa, assembly GCF_964187855.1. NCBI lineage: Eukaryota > Metazoa > Chordata > Myxini > Myxiniformes > Myxinidae > Myxine > Myxine glutinosa. The sequence goes on from NC_136267.1 coordinate 50,982,050, forward strand.
AGAGCTGGGGGTGCAAGGCCGGAGAGGAGTCGGTAGAAGACAGAAAGACCACCTACCTGCCTGCAGTGAGTGAGTGAAAGGCCCTCAGAGATAGCTTCATCGCGGGAGATTCCAATAATTCTGAAAGCTTTGGTTTCAACAGCGTGAAGCCGAGCTAGGTGTGAGGCAGGAGCACCGGCCCATAGGGGAGAACAGTATTCTATTGAGCTGCGGATGAAAGCCTTGTATGTGGTGAGGAGCTCAGGTGTGCCGAGGAAGGACTTCGCACGACGGAGGATGCCCAGTCGGCGACTGGCTTTGGAGGCCAGCTTGGAAATGTGGTTTTCCCAAGAAAGATCATGGCAGATAGTGAGACCCAAAATCTTGAGCGACAGAACTTCTTGGAGAGGATTGTTGAGAAAGTAGATGGGAGGGTTGTCCAGTCGATCTTTTCGGAGAGACATAGTAAGAGTGTGAGATTTGTCAGGAGCCTTGTATGTGGTGAGGAGCAGAATGATTGCATGAACTTGGGAAAGAACTTTCAAGCCCTATGGGATAAAGTGGGTGTTACAAGCGATGGAGTTTCAAAATTTAGCATGATTGAAGGAATTTTACAGTCTTATTTCAGGAGTTTTACGAAATTTATATTGCCAAGAGATTTGGGTACTATTAAAAGAAAAATGATGAGATATTTTTCCCAAAGAACTTTAATATCTGCCATCCATTTTGGCTGTCTCACGAATGAAGGATGAGTTGCCTTTAGTGGTTGCAAAGAAAATTTGTGGAGACCAGGCAAAATGGGGAAATATGTCAGATATGACCCTAGGACAGGACGGTGATTCATCAATTGACATGAGGTACGAACCAGAGGTGACGACCGATGAGATTCGATCTCAGTCAATGGATGGACCTGTCCTGACATCATTGGGGAAAGGGCTTATGCAAGGAGTCATCCAAAATGATTAATTTGATTTATTGATGAATATTGATGAATTAATTGAAATTGAATAAATGATTGAATTGTTGATTGATTGAATCTAATTGATTGAATTTAATTGAATAAATTTAACTGAATAAATTGAACTGAATAAATTGAATTGAATATATTGATTGTTTGATTGATGAAAATGCGGTCTCAAGAAAGAAGCTTTGATATCTTTGTGAGATATTATCAATGTGAAGACAACCTTGGAAAATTGAGCAAGGTGGTGAGTTTATATACAGATATATATGTGCGGTTACCATTGTGTGATTTCCCCGTCAACAGAGCGGACACCTGAGGATTCACCCATTTCATACTGACCCTCTGGCTCATCTGCAAATACTGATCTGTGAGATTGGATTGTGCAAAAGCCACAGGTGAGGGAGATTCTCTGGAAATCACCATTTGAACAGGTGGAGAGATCCTTCCTGGAGGTACGAGTGAAGCTTTAGAGGAACAAACTACAACACATCCAACGCTACTTTGATAAAAGGCAGAATGGGAAATGGAGCCTGCAAGAATACACAAGGACAACCAGAGATTCCACAAAAAGGTACTTGTACACATCATATGTACGACCGTTATGGTGCCGAAGCTATAAGGCAGGTCGAAAATTGGTATTTGTGGACAAAGGGACATGATGAGGAGTTTCCAAGAGATGGTACATTTGAGCGAAGTCGATTGGAAAGATTGGAACAAAGATTGAAAGCCAGGAAGAGACAGAATCTAACGGTAGACTGGCTTGCATTCCATCTTTGGGATGGTGAATCCAGACAACGGGAACAGCAAGAACGGATAACGGATCTAGAACTTAAAATAAAAAGGATACAGGATACAGTGGAGGAGACAAATGCACAACTGCCCTCGAAATTAGGAATGAAAGTGACAGTTGTCCCATCTGATTTCCAGTTGTCTCCCCAAAAAGAACGGTACAGAGAATTTTTTCGTGTTTCGGGAGATAACGAGAGATTGCAGTGGCAACTCAGGGATGTAGAGATGCAGCCCAGCAATACAAGTGCACAGGTGCACAGACCAGGCAACGACAGAAACCGGTGTTTCAAGTGTGGACGGATGGGACATTGGAAAAGAGGATGTCCGTATACCAAAAGGAAGACAAGTTCATAGGGTAAACTAAGATCAAGGGTACCAGTGCTGACCGATACCTCAGACAATGATTAGGCCTTCATTGCGGCAGGTCCCAAATGACGATTGACCTCAACAGATTAGATTACTGGACAAACATGAATAACTGTCGATGATTCTTGTGTCTGAAAAGGTTTTCGGAGCAAGAATTATTCATTTTTTTCTTTTGCTTGTAAGCAAATTAGTAATTAATTGATCAAATGCCGAAATTGGATCTTTTATGTTGGGCACAAAATTTTAAATTTACAAAGTTGGAACAATTGCTTTGCAAATTTTTGAAACCAAGTGACAAGGGTCACATGATGATCAGGTGGGAATTTCGGACTAGTGTTCCGCATGATTGATAGGTCAGTGGTCGACTGACATGCAAATGGGTGTGTAGTCAAATTTGGATAAATTATGGTGGGAACTGAAAGGGTAATTTCAATGTGACATCATAGGGGTTTTCTAAAAAAATTAACTTTTTGGTCCATTTGCGTATTAGCATTTATAAAATTGAAGGACAAATTTTATGAAAATGAAACAAAACTGACACCCAACCTGATCTGTAAATAATGGTTCCAACGCAAACAAATATGCATAATGCATGCGTGTGTGTGTGTGTGTTTTGTGTATCAATGTTTGTGTTTGTTGTTTTTGTTTTTGTGTATCAATCTTACAAGATTGTTGACACCGACAGTGTGCCTTGTCTGAAAAATAGATAGCTCCATGGGGAAGGGATCGCATATCGAGAGAATTCAAAAAAAAAAAATAAATAAATAAATAGAAATATAATTTGATTATGAAAATTATCACTTTTGTCAAGGGATATGGAGAATAAAGATTTGATTTGCTGAGTTATGAGCAGCTATTCATTAATAGTAAAAAAAATTGGAAGTAATCTTGGGATTCCATTGTGATCGAATTTATATAAGAATCAAAGCTATTTATGGATATGAGCTTCATAAAAATGTGGGAGTACAAAATTAGCCAAATTTTGGAGAGGTCTTACACTGACTTCCCAGAGTACTCTGCTCATGGATTTTTATATATATAAACTTGAATTTTATCAGCATATAAATTGTGCTGTATGTATGGATGTGGTTTAGGCATAGATGATATGGGAAAATAGTAAAGAAAATTTTGCTGGTTTGAACTATTGTGAGTTTTCAGTTCTGGAGTTCAAACAAAGTCACTGGTTAACAGATGAGAAAGGATAGTAAATAAATTATTCGATGCTGGGCAAATTAAGTACGATATTACTAAGACTTATGAGAGCTATTGTTCTTCCTTACAGCAGTGGAAAATTATTGGGAAAAATTAGATCCAACATAATGAATCTATAAAAGAATGTGATAGGGATAATATCCTCAATTTGTACTAATTATTTGATTGTGGGTAAAGGAATTAATTTATCGTAGTGGATTGTTAACAGCAGCCTGAAAATGTCCTGAGAGTGTGCATCCATGTAATCAGAAATCCCAGATTTGTTTTTACAAACAACATTTTGGTAGAGGTCTTGTGTGGACGAACACTTCCTTGGTAGATAAAAAACGGTACTGCATGCTGGCAGCCACTTTTGCGGCCAGTTAGGCCAAACAAATTGAGAGGAAATTGTAGTTAAATACGTAAGTTACACATGGCTATTTGAAAAAAGGAAATTTGTTGAGATGGGAAACATTTTTCGAAGGTTTATTAAAGTGTTATAATATGACATGTGGCAAGGCAAACTATTGGATGGGAAAATTAGATCTGGCTATAGAATAAATTTATTGACCCCTTGAAGTTAATTCTTCGAATCATTGTTTCACTGGCATTTTTGTTCAAATTGGAAATAGTTTGATAGAGCTTTGGTTAAAACCTTTGGTTGCGGTATCTTGGAACGAAATGACAAACCATAGGATATTGATAAGAATAGGAAAAAATATGGACCCAAAATAGAAAGTTGGATTCATGCCCCTCATTGCAAACAAGCACATGGGGCTAAGGTGGACGATCCCACAGAAAATGAGGCTGCACCTAGCAGCCCAGCAGAACATTCAGTGGCAGATAAATGATAGTCGTGATTTACAGTCATTTGAATTACATTTTAACACCCCTTGCATTGATAAACATTACATTTTCAACATGTGATATTCCTACTTGGGATAGTGACATTTATTTGCCTACATGACATACAATTACCTGCTGATATTAATACAACATGAGTGAAAAATGTATCACAACTACACTCATGATCAGGGGATTGAGTTCAACCCCGGGAGATAGGGGGATCAGGGTAAGACAAATAATCTGATTTATGTTACATATTAAGGGATTTTCTTTATTTACCTTTTAGCAAGCTTGTTAGTTTGGTATATAATGTTGAATGTCATCAACATATAATTATGTCATAGGTATGAATATATACAAGGAGTAGCAGACTTGTTTGTTGGTTTAGTAGTTATATTGGCAATTGTTTTAGTGGTGGCTTGCTTGAAAGCCTTAGTGACGGTGTGTTTGAATAAGGTAACCAACAACACGATGATAACGCATGAAGTGACAAATGAGGAAAGAAATGTGGAACCAGAAAAGGAAGACTTTTATGGTGACATAATTACTGAGATTAAAAGATTAAATCAAGTGATGTTGCAAATGAATACAGTAGAATTAAGATAATGGCATAACGACAATGTTATGAGTTGTGTCAATTACAATATCAGTGAACTCATATCACCACGAGTGACACACTGTTAGGAAAAAAAAAAAGAGGGAAAAGAAAAAAAAGTGGAGAGGAATTATGGTAATAATACATTATGCTTAATTTGTTGGTTTGGAAAATTGTTGTTGGGAATTAGGTATTCCCATTTGTGATTGTAATCATATACAATTTATTTTCTTAGAGTAGTGCTAAAATACCTGCATGAGTTAATTTTTGAACTATATTAACCTGAAAGCAATTGTGGATGCTATTCTTAGTTTAGTAATAAAATACATACCTGATTGAATATTATTTGTGTGACGCATATAAATGAATATAACTTTTTGTGTTAAGGAAAAACAACAAATTGTTGAATGTGAAACTGTCGGAAGATATACATGATTATGCTGATTTCATGGTAAGATGTACCCTATCTGATTCAGTGTGTGCGGAAAGCAGATTCAGATGTGACTGAGCATAAGGAAAAGACGAGATCACATTTTGAAGGGAGTGCTAACGGAATTGGGAAGAAGTTCGAGAAAGAAAATTTGTGGCTAAAAATGAAGTTAATCATGGCATACACCCTCTTTCTCAAAGAATGATGAAGACATTCTCCCGTGTAACTTGGAGATGAATGCTTACCTTCACCAAGGAAATTTATGTGACCATTTGCCTGGATCACACTGCAACATATGAAAGAAAGGCGATCACTTACTCTTGTTCGAAGGCTTCGAACATTCATCACATCAGAAGTTGCAGGACAACGACATTTTACCCGCAACCTCTGTGAAATGCGGGGACATATGTTATTACTTCACCAACTTCTGGGGAGCCAGCATGGAGCTGCAAACCAATGGCTGTGCCTTTTCACAACAGCTGTGCGCGATTCTGCGGGCCACTCCTGGTATGGACCATGGATGACCTGAACACCATGGTCCCAACATCATTGTGGATGCATCCGGCATCCCTGTTCCACATCTTGCTGGCCAATCAACGTCACACCAATACTTGCTGCCCACTCACAATGAGGGAGGAGGCAAGTCGACTACAACTGGGTGAAGGCCTTGTTCAGGAATTACAATGGTTTACAGCAAAAAGTGGCAAGAATGCTACAAGGAGAGCAGGGTCAGTCTATGACTCCGCAATGTTACCACAACAGCAAAATCCTACACGAAGTAGTGCAGGAGCTATGAAGACATTAGGAGAAAATGTTTCATACCTGGATTCAAACACAAGTGATCAGCCCTTCCTTTCAAACAAAGTCAACATTTGTGTGGAGGCAAACGTTTTTGCCAGATGGTGCAGATGCTTTACAAAACTTGAAAATGAAGTGAAATTGTTGTATCTTGGTGATGGTGAAGTGTTGTTTTGAAAATATATTTGTGATGCAAATGCAATAGATTGAACAATATGGAAGGAGTCAATGACCAACGAAATGTTTTGTGATTCTTGCAGGATGACGGTGTATGCCTAAGGGAATTTGATTACCAAAGTTATGATTATTTACTTATACTTGTAATGATGTTTACTTGCAGTGATTGATTATTTACTTATACTTGTAATGATGTTTACTTGTAATGATTGACTGTTTACTTATATTGATGTTTAGATTAATGGTTAATATAAACAAAAACAAAAAGATGAGGGAATTGTTGAAGTGTAACTCAGTGTAACTTATTGATTGGCACTGGTAACTCATTGATTAAAGACTGGTAACGATTTCGTAAATGGATGCCAAGAATGTGCACGAACATTGTAATCTCTTGTCCACCTGGTCACAGCCCCAGGCTGGAGCACCCCCCTATCGTTTGGTAACCGGAACTCGCAGCAGGAGGGGAGCGAGCTGGTGCCAGGACTCGGTGCATGCATGACCTCGGGGCATTAGCGGAGAAAGGATTAGCGCGACAAGGCCCATAAAAACCAGAGCAAACGATGAGTCAGGAGACTTGTCACCAGAAGCTCTGACCTACGGAACGGAACGGAACCCTGTGAACAGCGCTGAGAGAGAGCACTCATACTCAGAACCTCTGCCCGACGGGAATGGCGGAGGAACATCGGCCGAACGAGAAGGACCATGCGGATAGAGTTAACCTGGTCCATTGAGTTAAACGGTATTATTTGGTAATGGAATAAAGTGAATAACCAGTTAATAAACCAGACCTTTTGTAGAACCTGTGTCCGGTCATTGGAGTCTTGAGTCTCACCCCATCACTTCCCCTACAGCGCCAAAATGTTTCAGTGAGTGCAAGCAACTATCAGACTGCACTTCGTACAGAAATGAGCGCGCATCACGTACAGTTAGCATTAGCAAGTCAGATGGCGCTTGGCGCCAAAATGTTTCAGTGAGAGCAAGCAACTATCAGACTGCACTTCGTACAGAAATGAGCGCGCATAACGTACAGTTAGCATTAGCAAGTCAGACGGCGCTTGGCGCCAAAATGTTTCAGTGAGTGCAAGCAACTATCAGACTGCACTTCGTACAGAAATGAGCCCGTATAACGTACAGTTAGCATTAGCAAGTCAGACGGCGCTTGGCGCCAAAATGTTTCAGTGAGTGCAAGCAACTATCAGACTGCACTTCATACAGAAATGAACGCGCATAACGTACAGTTAGCATTAGCAAGTCAGACGGCGCTTGGCGCCAAAATGTTTCAGTGAGTGCAAGCAACTATCAGACTGCACTTCATACAGAAATGAGCGCGCGTAACGTACAGTTAGCATTAGCAAGTCAGACGGCGCTTGGCGCCAAAATGTTTCAGTGAGTGCAAGCAACTATCAGACTGCACTTCGTACAGAAATGAGCGCGCATCACGTACAGTTAGCATTAGCAAGTCAGATGGCGCTTGGCGCCAAAATGTTTCAGTGAGAGCAAGCAACTATCAGACTGCACTTCGTACAGAAATGAGCGCGCGTAACGTACAGTTAGCATTAGCAAGTCAGATGGCGCTTGGCGCCAAAATGTTTCAGTGAGTGCAAGCAACTATCAGACTGCACTTCATACAGAAATGAGCGCGCATAACGTACAGTTAGCATTAGCAAGTCAGATGGCGCTTGGCGCCAAAATGTTTCAGTGAGAGCAAGCAACTATCAGACTGCACTTCGTACAGAAATGAGCGCATAACGTACAGTTAGCATTAGCACGTCAGACGGCGCTTGGCGTCAAAATGTTTCAGTGAGTGCAAGCAACTATCAGACTGCACTTCATACCGAAATGAGCGCGCATAACGTACAGTTAGCATTAGCACGTCAGACGGCGCTTGGCGTCAAAATGTTTCAGTGAGTGCAAGCAACTATCAGACTGCACTTCATACCGAAATGAGCGCGCGTAGCGTTCAGTGAGCATTAGCAAGTTAGGTGGCGCTTGGCGTTAAAATGTTTCAGTGAGTGCAAGCAACTATCAGACTGCACTTCATACCGAAATGAGCGCGCATAACGTACAGTTAGCATTAGCAAGTTCGGCGGTGCTTGGCCGTGCTCGTGCGGTGCTTATTATCAAGCATTTACATCATAGATTGAGTTCTCCAATGGCAGTTTGTGCCCCCCGTGGTTAACCTAATGCCCCCAATTAGACTTGTTCTGACGCCGACCCTGTCTCCTCCCCTACCCCGCCCGGCAACACCGGGTACTTCTGCTAGTATTTCATAAAGTACGTACTCATATGTAAAAGTTTATAATTGATAAAAGCTGCACTTTCTCATCTGCAGAGCCGACGTTTCGGTAAGAACCCATTCACCTTGGTCACGGCAGATGCTGAAGTGAAGAAGCTTGAGAATCGCCACGTGACCTCCACTATTGGTCGGGTGAATTGGTCTGTAGACCAATCCGGGCATCATGTGACGGTTGCAGACGGAATGGAGACGTGTTATAGCCATGTCCCACGTATGTGACAGTTAAATCGCAAACTGATTTTTTTTGATTCCGTGAACAAACTTTGGTACATCACGGGTGATGAACGTTGTGGTTAAGTTTCATTGAAATCGTGTGTGTCGTTTCAGAGAAGAAATCAAATACCTATTTTGGGGGGTCATACCTGGACTCACTTTGACCCCCACCCCCCACCGACTCCCTTAGACCCTAATTTTCGTAATACCATGAACAAACTTTGGTACCGCATGGGTGATGAAGGTTGTGGTCCAGTTTCACCAAATTGTGTATGTAGTTCTATTTTGGGGGCGGTCAAACCTGGAACCACGTTGACCTCTGGTAGACCTCGTTAGACCCAATTTTTTTAAATCTCACCTGGAACAAAGTTCAGGGGAGCTTATGAGATGGTGCGTCATCTGTCCGTCTGTCCGTAAACATTTGCAACTTCTTCTCCGAAACTGCTGAAGGGATGGTGACCAAACTTGGCACAAATGATACTTGTTGTGTTGTGACTAAAGTTTGTTCACGGCATGAAAAAAATCGAAGTCTGAGGGGTTCTACGAGGGGTCAAAGTGGGTCCAGGTTTGACCCCTCAAAATAGGTACTGTATTTGATTTCTTCTCTGAAACTACACACACAATATTTCGATGCAGCTTCACCACAACCTTCATCACCCGTGATGTACCAAAGTTTGTTCACGGCATTAAGAATTTTTTCCCCTTTTGGTGTCTACGTGGGGGTTGCCCCCCAAAATAGGTATTTGCTTTCTTCTCAGAAACTACACACGCAATTCTGATGAAACTTCACCACAACCTTTATCACCCATGATGTACCAATGTTTGTTCATGGCATCAAAAAACATCTGCCCCTTTGGGGGTCTAGAGGGGGTTGCCCCCCAAAATAGGTGTTTGCTTTCTTCTAAGAAACTACACATGCAATTCTGATGAAACCTGACCATAACCTTAATCACTCATGTTGTACCAATGATTGTTCAAGGCATTAGAAAATTGGGGTCTGAGGAGGTATACGGGGTTTGGAGGAGGGATTCGTGGTTGCCCCCCAAAATAGGTATTTTTTTGTTTGTTTGTTTAAAGTATTGTGATTATGTTAGTATGATTCTACATGCTGCCCTGTCTTCTAGCAACCATTGAAATTGATTTAAAATACTATCGCGCAACTCCGGTTAACACCAGTCGCTGATAGCCTAAACGGTCTTATTTGGAGGCAACAACCAAACACGGATTCGGCTATATGTCGCGCGTGAGGAAGAAGGAAAATGGAGGGTGCGGCAAAAGCTTACATTCAGCGCACCGATGTAGCTCCGGTCCTGTAAGGGGATTAACTCAAGCGGGCACAGGTGTAACGGGGAATATAAAATAATACAATGGTTTATTAAAGGAAAAAGGCAAGGACAGGAAAAAGCACGCGCCGGTAACAAATATCCTAATCGGGACATCCTCACAAGACAGATTTCAGAAACGAGACGAGGGAATATGAATTAATAAAAAGAACACGTTCGTCGTGTAATTGGGAAAGGTAATGTAGTGTGCAGTCTTATCTGCCTGTAGTCTTGCGTGTAACACGGCCCCGCTCATGCGCCACCAGGCCCCGCTCCACGCTCCGATCGTTTGCACACAAGGTAGGCCCCGTTCCAAGCTCCGATCCTCTCGCCGCCTACGAGGTCCGTGCACCAGGCACCACGCACCCAACGCAGGCCAGCGAGCTCCACACAAGGTCGACCCTCAACTTGAGCACGAACACAGAACGACGAAGTATGGCAAAAAGGGGAAGAGAACGCAAGTCCACTGCACGCCAAGTGCCGCTTTGAGCCAAGTCCAAGCCAACGAAGCAACTCTCACAATCCTCTCCCTGTCCGAACTCCACTGCTGGCCAACTCCTCTGCTTGCCAACTCACTCCTTGCCAACTCTTCGAAAGTCTCAAGACTCACTGCCAGAAGCAACTCTCCGAACCAACCACTGCGCAACTGCCCTGAACCAACTGCCGTGCAAAACTCACTCACTCCACGAAAGTCCTGCCGCCCCTCGTATCACTCTGCGGCAGTGACGTCAGCATTGGCGCGCCACCCAATCAGTGGCCTCCACCGAATCACAGGCCTGTGGTGTCGTCATAGCACGTGGCACTCGAGGTGGATAGGCCTGTCGGAGGTGTAAATGGCGGCGTCCATGCGGCGGTGTCCTGGCCTGGTTTCCTTCCTAAGTCATGTCAGGGGAGGGCGTTATTTAGTGTTGCACTAAAAGTCCTACCTACATGTCTAAGTGGTGTGCAGTGCCAAAAGAGACAAAGGTTTGGCTGACCAGGTGTGGACACACAGGGGTTTATTCTTAATCCATACACTACTTATCACTCGAACCTCCTGGTAGGTTCACAAGTATACATCTTACCGACAAAACGCCTACACATGAAGAACTTATTACAGGTAGTTTTCCTTAGCGCGACACATGAAGCATGTTACCTAATCAGATCTACCTGCTCTACATATCACTACCACATCGACATAACAATACTTTTAGTCAGCGCAGTATACCATTAATTCTACCAGGTGAGCGCCAGGGGTATTGCTTCTATGTTTTGTAATACTGTCAACAAACTTGAGTTCCAACATTCCAAATATAATTTGTGCCAAGTTTGGTCACAATCCCATCAGCAGTTTCGGAGAAGAAGTTGCAATGTTTAAGGACTGACAGAAGGACTACATGCCATCCTATTTAACCCTCCGGAACTACGTCCACGTGAGCTAAAATGGAGTTCTTGATGTAAAGTGCAACTCCAATACTGGGACGGGGTTCAGGCCTATTGAACCGGAGGAGACAATAACCGGGGAGAAACACTAGTCAGCAACTTCCTGTGGGAGGAAGGATTACGTTAAGCAGATGTCTGGCTTATCAGCAGCTGCAGATGGTACAAAGTAACAGGATTGTGTGGTGGCAGCAGGTATGCCGGCTGGCTTTAGCCCTAATATATACCATTCCTACCCGCCAACGAATCCCTCTATTCACTAATAATACCTTCTTTTTTTTTTCTTTTTCTTTTTGTATACTGAATCGAGGCTCGTGAAAGAGCTGACATTTACTTCACAAACAAATCAACCAGACAAACAAAATATATAAAAAGAGGGAGCGGAAGACAAGAGAATGGGAAGCACACAAACACTTGAGAGCACACTGAAGGAGCCGGGGCTCCCACGTCGATCGGAAGAATGGACGCGACAAAAAGCTAGAATTCATCTGAGTTGCTTTAATGAAATCAAACACTCAGGCACTCTGAAAAACCGTTTATCAGTCAGCAATATATATCTATTCCGCCAGGGGGTTTGCCCAGGCCCGGCGCCAGGGGGCGTGGCCCAGCGTCCTGGCTGCGGCCTGGCAAGTTGAGCGCGGGCCTGGGCGTCCTGGACGAGCCCGGCATGGTGATCGCTCCGCGTCCTTGATAGGTGCAAGGCGATTGTGAAAACTCAGCGGCAGCCGCTACACACGTCCCCCCAGAATCGACTTGCACCGGCAGGGTCAATTTGAGGGGGGTCCTGATGACCCGGCCGAAGCGACCCCTGGCGGGTCGTGGGAGGGGGTCCGGTGAGGTGGTGGGCGGTCGAGTGGGGGGCACCGTGGACGGCCTCGCCGCGGCGGAAGGGCCACCCGTGGTGGGTGGTCGACGTCCACGTGCGCCGGCTTGAGGCGGTCCACAGCAATCCGGTCCGACCTGCCGCCGATGTCGATGACGAACGACTTGTCGTCCCGTCGCAGCACCCGGAAGGGCCCGTCGTACGGCGGCTGGAGTGGCCACCGATGTGCGTCGTGACGCACAAAAACATACTCCGCTGTGCGGAGTGCTGGGGGGACGTAGGACTGGGGGTCACCGTGGTGGGATGTTGGCACGGGGGCAAACCGTCGGGCGGCCTCCTGGAGGTCCGAGCGCTGGTGAGCTGCGGACCAGGGACTGGTAGCGTCGGGCACAAATTCGCCCGGGACGCGTAGCACCTGGCCATAGACAAGCTCGGCGGTGGATGCCTGGAGGTCCTCCTTGGGGGCCGTGCGAAGGCCCAAAAGGACCCACGGCAGCCGGTCGGCCCACCCGACGTCTTGAAGGCCGGCCATGAGCGCGGCCTTCATGGAGCGGTGGAATCGCTCGCACAACCCGTTTGCTTGGGGGTGGTAGGCCGTAGTACGGTGGAGCTTGATCCCCAGGTTGCGGGCGACCGCGCCCCACAGCTCGGAGGTGAACTGTGGACCGCGGTCTGACGAGATGTCCGCCGGTGCGCCGAAGCGGGCGACCCAGGTGGCGATGAAAGCCTGCGCCACGTCGGCGGTGGTGGTGGAGACGAGGGGAACGGCCTCCGGCCACCTGGTGGTCCTGTCCACCATGGTGAGCAGGTGTGTGAACCCCCGTGACGGGGGGAGGGGGCCCACCAGATCCACGTTGACGTGGTCGAAACGTCGTTCGGGCACGGTGAAAGGTGCCAGCGGGGCCTGGGTGTGTCGGTGGACCTTAGCCCGTTGGCAGGCCGTGCAGGCGCTGGTCCAATCGCGGACGTCCCGACGAAGGCCGTGCCAGACGAAACGCGCCGACACCAGCTTCTGGGAAGCTTTCCGGCCCGGGTGGGAAAGGCCGTGGAGGGAGGCGAAGATGCGGCGTTGCCAGGCGACGGGCACGATGGGGCGAGGCTGGCCTTGGGAGACGTCGCAGAGCAGGACAGTGTCCGCGCAGGGGATGTCGGCCAGGCGGAGGCCCGTGTCCGCCGCCCGGAGGGCTTGCACCGTGGTGTCGGTGGTTTGGTCCGCCGCCATAAGCGCAAAATCCACGCCCAGGTGGACCGCGTTCGCGCTGGCCCGGGAAAGACAGTCGGCCACGGCGTTGTTTTTGCCGGCGACGTGCCGGATGTCCGTGGTAAACTCCGACACGGCGGAGAGGTGGCGCTGTTGGCGGGCCGACCATGGCTCCGTGACCTTGGCCATGGCGTAAACCAACGGCTTGTGGTCGACGAACGCCGTGAAAGGTCGGCCCTCCAGGAGGTGGCGGAAATGGCGGACGGCCAGGTGTAGACCGAGGAGCTCCCGGTCAAACGTGCTGTATTTGAGCTCGTTCGGCCGGAGCTGCCGGCTGAAAAAAGCGAGTGGCTGCCAAACCCCGTTCACCCATTGCTCATGTACGGCGCCCACCGCGTAGTCGGAGGCATCCGTGGTGAGGGCGATGGGAGCGTTGAGCACCGGGTGAGCGAGCAGTGTTGCGTCGGCGAGGGCCCGCTTTGAGCCTTGGAAGGCCGCATCCATTGCTGCGGACCAGGCGATGTCGTGCTTGGCCGGCATGCCCCGGAGGGCTTCGTAGAGGGGCCGCATGAGCTGAGCTGCGCGGGGCACGAAGCGGTGATAAAAATTCACCATTCCCAGGAATTCCTGCAGGGCCTTTATGGTGCGGGGACGCGGGAACGTGGTGATGGCCTCGACCTTGGTTGGCAGCGGCACGGCCCCGTTCTTGGTGATGTGATGGCCCAAAAAATCAACGGCCGTCGTGCCGAAGTGGCATTTGGCCGGGTTGACGATGAGGCCGTGCTCGCTGAGGCGCTCGAACAGCGTCCGGAGGTGGAGGAGGTGCTCGGCCCGGGACGTGCTGGCGACGAGGATGTCGTCCAGGTAAACGAAAAGGAACGGCAGGTCACGCAGCACGCCGTCCATCAAGCGCTGGAACGCCTGAGCCGCGTTCTTGAGACCAAACGGCATCCGCAAGAATTCGAATAAGCCGAACGGCGTGATGACTGCCGTTTTAGGGATGTCGGCCGCCCTGACAGGTACCTGGTGATATCCCCGTATGAGGTCAATTTTCGAAAAAATGACCCGTCCCGCCAGACGGGCGGAGAAGTCTTGGATATGCGGGATCGGGTACCTGTCGGGGGTGGTAGCGTCATTGAGACGGCGGTAGTCGCCACACGGGCGCCATCCACCCCCCGGCTTTGGCACGATGTGCAGTGGCGAGGCCCACGCGCTATCGGAGCGCCGCACGATGCCGAGGTGCTCCAACGCGTCGAATTCGGCCTTCGCTACGGCGAGCTTGGCTGGGTCGAGGCGGCGGGCCCTGGCGTAGACCGGCGGGCCCGTGGTTGGTATGTGGTGCTCGATCCCATGCCGTACTGCGACGGCCGAAAACGTCGGCCGCGTGAGGGCCGGGAACTCCGTGAGCAGGCGAGCAAACTCGTTCGCCGCCGGGACGGCGCATGCCAGCTCGGTCGGCGCGGAGCTGCTCAATGTGCATACCAGGGAGCTGAAGGTTTCAGCGTTGATTAAACGACGCCGTTGGACGTCCACCAGCAGTCCGTGTGCGCAGAGGAAGTCGGCGCCTAGCAGAGCCACGGGCACGTTGGCGGTTACAAACGTCCAAGCAAAGCGTTGGCCGCCGAAGCAGAGGGTGACGTTGCGCGGGCCGAAGGTGCGGATAGTCGATCCGTTGGCCGCAACTAAGGAGGGGCCGCAAACCGCGGATTGCCTGTCCTGGTCAGAGGCGGGTATGACGCTCAGTTGGGCGCCGGTGTCGCACAGGAAGCGCCGTCCGGACGCTTTATCCGTGATGAACAGTAAGTTGCCCGTGTGGCCGGCGCTCATGGCTGGTAATGAACGCCGGCCCGGGCGTTTCCCGGCCTGCCGAAGGTGCACGGGGGTCGGCATGTCCGGGCCTTCTGTCCGAACCTGGCATGATAGTAACACCACGCTTGGTCAGGTGGAGGCCTCGGTCGTCGTGCCGGAGGTGGTCGGCTCGGTAGAGCGGCCGCCAATAGCGTCGGCAGTTCGGCCGTCGACCGTGCCGGGTGCTCGGGCGCCCTGGGTGTTGCGTCGGACGGCGGTGGGTCCCATGTCGCCGCTACGATGCGCTGTCCTGCGGCGGAGATCTTGTCGGCTTCTCTGGCAAGGGCCCGGGGATCTGTGATCGTCGTGCTTGCCAGGGCGAGGCGTACCGGGTTAGGCGGCTGACGGAAGAACAGCTCCCGGAACAGGAATGCCGGAGAGTGCTCGCCGAGCAGTGAAAGCATGTAGTCCATGCGCTCGGAAGGGCGCATGTCGCCGAGCTCAGGCAGATCGAGCAGGCGCCGTGCGCGTTCCGCCGATGGGAGGGCGAAAGCATCGAGGAGCAGCTTCTTAATCGCGCCGTATTTGTCAGCGGCTGGCGGGCTTTCGAGGAGGCTCAGGGCGCGGGCCGCGGTAACCGACCCGAGCGCAGCTACCACATGGTGGAAGCGGGTGTCGTCGGCCGTGATGCCTCGCAGGGCGAACAGGGACTCCGCCTGTGCGAACCAAACCGCCGCGTGAGCCTCCCAGAAGGTAGGCAGTTTAAGGGCGACTGCCGTGTCCATGTCGATAGGTCACCAATGAAGGAGCCGGGGCTCCCACGTCGATCGGAAGAATGGACGCGACAAAAAGCTAGAATTCATCTGAGTTGCTTTAATGAAATCAAACACTCAGGCACTCTGAAAAACCGTTTATCAGTCAGCAATATATATCTATTCCGCCAGGGGGTTTGCCCAGGCCCGGCGCCAGGGGGCGTGGCCCAGCGTCCTGGCTGCGGCCTGGCAAGTTGAGCGCGGGCCTGGGCGTCCTGGACGAGCCCGGCATGGTGATCGCTCCGCGTCCTTGATAGGTGCAAGGCGATTGTGAAAACTCAGCGGCAGCCGCTACAACACAACATTTAAGAGCAGGGAGATGTGTGGGAGGGAGAGGGCTTGGGGGGAGGAGGCGTGGGAAGAGGGGGTGGGGAGGGAGAAGTATAAAACACAAGGACACCAAGGACTTCCAGGACAGAAGTTGGTATTTCAAAAAAGTGGAATTGGGGTGAAATTAGCGGGGGTAGAAAAGATCAAGGTTTTGGATGGGGGAAGATAAGAGATGGTGGTGGTGAACAGAATTCTTAGAATACTTACCCTGAGCAGTCAACTTATTGCGAGCCAACTCTTCTGTTTTTGAACATTTTTTTTTCTTTCATCTAATATGGCTGCCAGACCACGTGAGCGATGACATCATAAATTTATATTCTCGAATATAATTGTTGCACAGATCACGCTGAATACATTTCATACTGATCAGACCAAGCGTTGTCCCTGTCGAATTATGACGTCATAATTATGGCACCAATGACGTCATCATTAACAACACCTATTCCCCATATGGAGTTCTTTACAATGAGCCATGTTTCAATTTTTTCCATGCAGCAGTTTTGGAGATATAGAGGTGCAACATTTTTCGGTTTTTCCAAGATGGCGCCTGTACCACATGACCTCATGATTATCATTGAAATATTCTAAAGGAGGAGGCGCTCCTATGGTGAAAAGTCAATGTCCATCAGACCAACAGTTGCTGAAATTTTTAAAATAATGATCGGATGGATAAGTGTTGTACTTGTCGAATTATGACGTCATAACGAAGACACCGATGACATCATTAACATACCTTATTCCCCATGGGGAGTAGTTGACAATCAGCCAAGTTTAATTTTTTTCCCATTGAGCGGTTTCGGATATAGAGGTGTAACCTTTTACCAATTAGGCGTTTGTACCACGTGATCTCTGACGTCATAATTCTGAATAAAAAAATTCTACAGGCGGAGGCGCTCCTATGGTAAAATGTAGTGTCAATCGGACCAATGGTTTCCGAGAAAATGAATTTTTAAAAATGCAGACACGTACGTACGAGAAGAGAATGATGGGAATTTTTTTTTGTTGTCCAATCAAATGCTGGAGAGGAAAAAAATAGGGAAGAATTGAGCTTAAACTACAGTTTGTGAAAAAAGACCCTAGAATATCGAGAGGTGCAAGACGATGATGTTAGGGTTAGTTAGGAACACCGTCCATTTCCAAAACAAGCAGATGGTAGACAGATTAAGTAAATGAGACCGATGAAGGCCATAAACAATTTATGCACAGTGAAAAAGAGTTTAACACACCGCCAAAACCTTACCGTTTGCGAAAGCAATATGGAATCAAATTCGAATTTTCTATCTAACATAAATGCAACAAGAAAGAGCAATCAGATTGCAGACCCTTGCCAGGACGAGTTTTTAGCGGTTTTTAAGCCTTTTTTTTTGTTAAAAACGAATATGGCGGCCGAACCACGTGACCGATGACGTCATAAATTGTTTTTTCCCCTCCAAGTGATCCCGAGATAACGCTCAACAAATTGCATCTTCATCGGATGAAGTTTTGTACTTGTCAAATTATGACATCATAATGGAGGCACCTATGACATCACCATTAACATATTGTTATGTCGTGGGGTAGTGATATGTAGAGTCAGGTAGAATTGTATAAATTAACATTCTCCGGATGTTGGGTAAGAACCATCACCATGTAATAAGTTTTGTTTAGACGAATGTCGGATTAAGGTGCATCTTCGTCCCCATTACGAGGAATGGGGCATTGGGGCATGGTAACTAGGTATAGGGATTATGTTAATACCCCTGTTCGTCAAACCTCAGTAATTTACATCCTTTGTTCCTTATGGCACCGCACCATAGACAATTGCGCAGGAAATGCCCGTTAATTAAACCACACTAAATAATAAACCTAACCGGAACCCAGATGACGCACTTGGGCTGATTACCCCGACTGGAAAGGACGCATAGGATGAAAGATCCGTGAAGACACGCCCCGAAGAGCTGTGATTGGCCAAGGCTTCTGATTGGCAGAGAGAAGGGCGGAGCAAGAAGGCACCGACTGATTGGCAGAGAGAAGGGCGAGCAAGAAGGAGCACGTTGATTGGTGGAGAGCTGGACGAGGTGTTGGTGGCCATTGGTGGAGAAGCGCCGATGACGTCACGACCCGACGTTAAAATAACTCTCGGACAAACATTTTCTCTCTCTTGTTTTTGCCCTCGACGACCTCTGGCTCCCTTGTTCTTCTCCCTCGCGCTCTTGTGCCTGTTCTCGTTCTGGACCTCGGGAACGATTGTGCTTGGACCGACCGTGTTCAAAGATGCCATCGGAGACGTGCAGAGGTTGCGGGAGGAGCCGCGGCCTGGGAACTGCGGTTCTCCGTGTGTGGACGTGTACACGAGCGCTGCAGCACAAAAGGGCGCAACGAGGCCAGATTCCCACCAGCTCCCCGGACCCGTTCGCAGACCCTGACGAGATCCCACCAGTGGTCGGAACTAAGTGCACACACACACATAATTTATTTTCCAGTTCTTCCATCCCTTTTGTCTGTGTTTGGTTCTGTGTGTGGGAACGCTCCATATAGGAAATTTAGTTTATCGTCGTGCTTTTCTTTGTCCCTGCATTCCGTTTTAATAAACCCGTTATTTTCTGTACATTTTAAATCCGTGCTTGTTTGAGTTACGTTTTGCAGGTTGAAGACTGCCTGGCGGGATCGCTCAGGTAAGTGCTTCAGCTTCCTCCCCCCCCCCCCCCCCCCATTTCTTCCTCCGGCGCCGATAGTAAAATTCGCATTTGATCATCGACTCGGCGTTAGCTTGCTTTGGCTCTCAGTGATCCCTGTGGTGTTCACCCAGGGAATCACACGACAATATGTTATTCCCCATGGAGAGTTCCTCGCAATTTTTAAATTTTTGTATATAAGATCGAGGCTCGTTTAAGAGCGAGCACATCAAACACATATTGGCACATAAAACACAAAAAAAAAAAAACCGACACGTAAAACAATAAAGGGAGGGGGAGACAATATGGGGAGAGAGCGAAACACACAAGCACAACTGTAGAGAACAGGGACATCGGGAGAGGGCGGGGGGGGGGCGGGGGGTGAGGAGGGGGAGGGAAGGGGTACACGGTACAAAACAAATTGTCACTACAAGGAAATTCAGGAATGAAGTCGGGGATTGAAAAATGTGGATTTGGGGTGTATTAACGGGGGTAGAAAAGATCAAGGTTTTGGATGGGGGTAGATAAGAGATGGTGGTGAACAGCTGTTTTAAAGACCTGGAGGGAGGAGTGGGATTGAAGAGAGTGTGGGAGTTTGTTCCAGAGGCGGGAGAAAAGAGGAATGAAAGAGTGAAGGTGAATGGAGAGTCTTGATTTTGGCAGTTTGACCAGAAGTGGGTTGCTGGCAGTTGTGCGTCCTGCAGGAATATTTGGGGGACAGAGCACAGACAGAGCTGGGAGAGCTAGGCCAGAGTTGGTAGAAGGATCCTGCCTGCGAGTTGGTGGAGTTGGTAGAAGACAGAAAGACCACCAACCTGCCTGCGGTGAGAGAGTGAAAGGCCCTCAGAATCAGCTTCATCGCGGGAGATTCCAATAATCCTGAAAGCTTTGGTTTCCACAGTGTGAGCCGAGCTAGGTGTGAGGCAGGAGCAGCAGCCCAGAGTAGAGAGCAGTATTCCATTGAGCTACGGATGAAAGCCTTGTATGTGGTGAGGAGCTCAGGTGTGCCAAGGAAGGACTTCGCACGACGGAGGATGCCCAGTCGGCAACTGGCTTTGGAGGCCAGCTTGGAAATGTGGTTTTCCTCGGAAAGATCATGGCAGATTGTGAGACTCAAAATATTGGGTGACAGATGGTAGACAGATTCTTGGAGAGGATTGTTGAGAAAGTAGATGGGAGGGTTTTCCAGACGGTCTTTTCAGAGACAAAGTGAGAGTGTGAGATTTGTCAGGATTGAAAGACATGTTCCACTTGTTTGGACATGTTCCACAATGAGCCATGTCTCAGTTTTTTCTCTACAGCGCTTTCGGCGATATCGAGGTGCAAAGTTTTTCGGTTTCTTCCAAGATGGTGTCTGTACCACGCGACCTTTCACGTCATCGTTGTTCAAAAATTCTCCTCTCATTCTTCGAATGGTGCTTACACACATTATTTTATCTCGCCGATGGGCCAGATCTGGATCCGGACTGAAACAAAATCCAATCGGCTTGTTCATGTCGCCCTAACCAACTCATCCACCTAGTTTCTCATAATCCATCCACAACTTTTTGAAATATCATGCTATATATAGTTTTTGGCCCCAATCACTCAATGGTGACGAATCACTTGGAAAATAAACAAAAATTCTCGTATCCGAATCCATATTCAGATCTTTACCAATTTTGGAAAATCATGGAGAAATTCGGTTCAAATTTAAACCACGATCAATATTCAAGGAGCTCGACCTGTCTGTGATCCATTTGAATCATCAATATAATGAACAAACATCGAGTCGTCAATAAAATCGAAAATTTCAATAAAGTCAAAAATTTCCAGGATTCAAACCTGAGAGCAGCAGCTGAAGAAACACCAGGATGAGCATCTTTTCTCGGCGGCGAGATGACTGGATGACCATGGAGTCCGACTGGATCGTCACTTTGTTGGTGTAAAGGGGGCGTTTAATGTACGTGCTATGCCACGCCCCTAACAATTGTTTTGGGGTAAGAGGCGTGGCCTAATATCTACTTCACACACTCGTGTTTGGCAAATAAATCCAGGGCAATATGTACGTTTTTAGCTCACCTGTAACGTAGATGCGGTGAGCCTAGACGATGGTGCGTCGTCCGTCCGTCTGTAAACACTTGCAACTTCTCCGAAACAGCTGATGGGATTGTGACGAAACTTGGCACAAATGATATTTGGGTGCGACTCAAGTTTGTTCAAGGCATTAAAAAAAAAAAAAAAAATTGGAGTTTAAGGGGGCCTACCGGGGTCAAAGAGGATCCAGGTTTGACACCCAAAATAGGAATTTGCTTTTTTCCTCTGAAACTACACATACAATTCCAATGAAACTTGACCACACCATTCCATTCATCACCCATGATGAACCACCGTTTGTTCCCGGCATTATAAAAAAAAATCGGGGTCTAAAGGGGTCTACCGGGGGGTTGCCCCCAAAGTATGTATTTGCTCTTTTCTCTGAAACTACACACACAATTTAAATGAAACTTGAGCACAACCTTCATCACCTGTGATCCATCAACGGCTACTCACCTGGTAGAATAAAGCAGTATACTACGTGTGTAGTTTCAAGGTTGTGGTCCAGTTTCATCAGAATTGCGTGTGTAGTTTTGGAGAGAGCAAATATCTACTTTTTGGGGGGGGGGGGGGGGTGTTGTGGGAGGGGTGTTCTTCAAGGCATTGACCACTCGTGGTGTTCAAGGCATTGATCAACTTTCACCACTCGTGATGTACCTATGTTTGTTCAAGGCATGAAAAAAAAAATCGTGGTCTAGGGAGGAATATGGGGGTTGGGTTTGCCCCCCCCCCCCCCAAATAGGTATTTTTTTGTTTATTTAAAGTCTTATGATTACGTTAGTATGATTCAACATGCTGCCCTGTCTTCTAGCAACCATTGAGATTGATTTAAAATACCGTGATACTGTTTAAAATACCATTGGTCAGTGTCGTATACTGCTTTATTCTACCAGGTGAGCACCCAGGGGTATTGCCCTTGGGTTTCTCTCTCACATTGTTCCCACTTCATCAAATAACGCTCAAGGACCTTTAAGTCTTAAACCCGATCAAAGTAAACCCGGTGGTTCAGTTATTCCTTCAGTTTCCAGCGAAGCGGTTGGATGACCCGGTATTTAATGTGAATTCGAATTACAAAACGACTATAAACTTTCAACCTCGTGCCTTATTTCAGGCAGGACGCACTGATGTGCAAGCCTCTATTTGGAAGGGAAGTTAAGCTGGCCGTGCCATCTGCTAGCATTACTTAGTGGACGTTAACGATCTCACAGGCACAGTGTGGATTGTGAAGGGTTGGCCATCAGGTGCCGGCACCTTAACTTGTCACTTACTGCAGTTGAAGTCACTGTAGTCCTGCCCATGAAGACCCACGTTACCCTGGCAACACCATATTGCATTTGAGGACCCAGTAAGAACCCTCGTTTATCAAGAGAGAAGAGCCCATACTAGGTAATGCAACAGCCAGTACATTTAAACGGTTTTTAACATGTGCTAAATATGGTCCAAGTTAATTTGGTTAAAAAAATACCCTCCTTATCGGACGAGATCGGGCGTATTCAGGGTGGTATGGTCGTAGGCAAATACGTAGGTCGTAGGCGTAGGTGGTCGTAGGTCGTAGGCATTCAGGGTGGTATGGCCTCCTTATCCCCTCCAAAATTGAACAATAGCGGAATAATATAAAGGATGAGCGAGTTGCATGACAATTTCGATTTATGGAAGCACACATGAATGAACATGCTATTCCTGCTCCGAAATCAAACATTGTTCTACTCTAACCCATCTCTGACCACAATTTTCACTAAAAACTGCTGTTGCCGCTTTACTTGGTACATCGTCAAATATTGGCCTTGAATGTATGGCATTCCCATCCGAACCCATAATTCATGAGGCTTCATATCCCATGTACTGTCAAATTGTCCACTTGCTGTCCAGCAACGCCATGCATGGAACAACAGTATGTGCGATTAATGTACAACAACCTCCAAAATCTTAGCATGTTAAAATTAAAAAAAGAAACAATTCAAAGTTTTTGGAGATAAGGTTTTATTTTGAGGATCATTTCCTCAAAGGGCCACACGCGATCTGTCAAGCTGTAGTCATGGCAAAATACCGCGATGCTATGCTTCACAAGGGGTTAAACCACACAGGAGTGACATCCGCCCTGTCAAAATCCAATCGGACTATACAGAAAGTTATCGCGAGTGCTTGATTTACCGCAGGATGTGCAGGTGATGAAAAATGGAAACGTTGGAGGAAAGAACTGGGGAGAGTAAGAGATGGGATCATTATGGGCGTTGCATTTTCTGAGGCTATATACAATCACAATGATACAACTACCCAATGTAACAAGATGAAGAAGAGCTGGGAGCTGAGCATGATGGGGAGAGGCATAAAGAATAGTTTTTGGAAGAAAGCAGAGGAAGTGGGCTGATGCCTGAAGAAAAAGCATGGTGACAGAGACTTTGTCGCCCGCGACTTTGGTGGCATCACAGGAGTCATGTGCAGGCGTTACTACCAAGGCCCGGGTAACCCGGACGACACGACGCATGTGAAATGACGAGACTTGTTGGTGGGCATGGGATAGACAAGTTTACAAGTCCAGACAGGGAAAAGTGTGAGAAAAGCCAAAACAAATTACGAAAAAAATAGATGAAAGAGATGCAACGAGGAAAAGAAGGTACTCAGAAGGAGAAGAAATAGCAGAGGAAGAAGAGCGCTTTGAAAATGGTAAGTAAAGTGTCATGGCGGTGAGCAAAGGGGCTTCTTCAGAGGTTGCCTATAGAAGGTCAGGAACGGGTGGGGATGGGTGATGAACAAGTCACACGTTGGGTCCAAAAAAAAAAAAAAAAAAAAATTGTTTGGCAGAAGCAAACAAATAATTGCAAAACCTCCCTCCAAGTAGAGAATGGTTTTATTCTTTTTTACATTTTTTCCGTCGTTAACGTCTTCTCAAACATGGTTTTTCCAAAGCATGTCAGTTTAAAAAAATAAAAAGGACACCATCAAGCATAAGGACTTAGTGAAACGATGAGTAACATCAACACTGTGCGCAGTCAATGTACACACACCGTGGCCTCGTTGAAAAACAAATCTATACATAAAAACTTGGCTATCTCTGTGCAAACACTAAAAGTAATATTACAAGGTATACATAACTTGTTTTAGTGTTACGCTATCATCTTGAACCAGATGAGCAAAATAAAACCCAACGTTCCATCTCTCGGACAGGGTGTGGGTCATTTTGTCTGTGCAGAGCCAAACAAACAATTATTTTGAATGCATTAATAAGCACTACCCTCGGCGATCTATTTACACTATACACACTCACACAAACCCCACAGGTGTACCAGGTACAACTTCAACGCTGCAGCTTGCACCTGCACAACTTCACATAACTCCCCCCCCCCCCCCCCCCTTCCCCTCCACCCCAAGCCCCTTTTCATTCACAGCTGTAGCTACAGGAGAAACGTCGCAAGGGGACAATATGGCTCCATCACAGCGCCTTGTCAGACTCCTTCTTAAGCCGGCTAAGGTTGACAGACAGAAAGG
Source organism: Myxine glutinosa (assembly GCF_964187855.1). Lineage (NCBI taxonomy): Eukaryota > Metazoa > Chordata > Myxini > Myxiniformes > Myxinidae > Myxine > Myxine glutinosa. Next base: position 51,006,605 of record NC_136267.1, read on the forward strand.
AAAGAGCACATCAGAGTGTCAAAAGAAACTCCAACCACAACTTGCACGTTTCCAAGGAATATTTTCTGACTTCCCCGAATCCCCACAACTCTTCACCTGTAATACTCTTCTTGTGTGGCTGAAAGTGGCGTTTGGCCTGGAGGTGCGGTAGGAGGCCCGGGCGGTGGATGTCCGTGTAGGCCCGGAGCGTGTCCTACCCCAAGAGCGTGAGCATGGAACCATGGGGCATGCTCCAAGGCAAGGCGTTGCATTTCGGCTGACTGGGCATGCACAGCCTGAAGCTGGTGCGAGGCGGACATGTGGGGTACATTCAGCGGTGGGAGGTCCCTGTACGGACCTGAGTGGGAAAAGGAAACAAAATTCAAGTCACGGATGAATAAGTTGAGGAATCACCATTCCGCAATACCAGAGCACCACCAGAATTCCAAAATTAAAAAAAAGAGATGGAGAATAATAAATAAGAGAGAAAAACATGACAAGTTTGCTGATAGAAAGAGTTCCAGATGGCTCCGGGAAAGAGGTATGAAAAGCCGCAGGATTAGAGCATGTGGTGCAAAAAGTAAGAAAGAAAAAAGGAAGGGAGAGTTTAAGATGGAATATGAAAAGATTGTAGATTACCAAACAACGAGTGCCTGAGCAGTTCCTGCTCCGAAGGAGGGGCCAGAACAGATGGAGGAAGACCAGGTGGAAAGGGGTATCTTGCCACATGGGGTACCCCTAAAGGGTCCATCAAGGGGTGTACCGTTGCTCCTAGTGGATTATGGGAAAGGATGACAAGTGTTTATGGCAATATAATTTAATAAAATTAACACCGACATTGGTTTAAATAAATTTTAAAAATGTAAGCAAGGAAGCGCAAGTTGAAGCAAGTGATATTGCAGAATTATGGATTCAATTTGGTTTTCAATCACGGACGAGTAAAGTATAATTAGTAAAACAAAGCAAGCGTGCCAGGTTTAGTCTGATATTAGTTCTGCAGAGTAAATGATCCAAAATCCTTGCATCACCCATATATACTACATATGCTACCCGTATGAACATGGCTGATGTTGGTGATTCCAAAACCAACTGAAGCAAATTATGAATGTTAATGACACCCTTAAACTTAAAATCTTTTTATTGACTTTGGATGTCAAAGACTCCATTTATTTCACGAATCTCTGATACATCATCTTGTACCCGTTTTTCCCCACTGTAGATATGATGGGTCTGGACAGGCAGTATGGCTATATCCGACTCTGCTCAATCCCAAGGCATGAAATAACTGCCCCAAGTCCAAGTGTGTGCACCTTTTATCGAGATCTGGAGAAAATGTTTTTTTTGACACATCTTAACTGTTTTTCTCATTAGAATATTGACCATTTCATATTGACCATCTGTATAGTGTTTATCAATGCAGAGATAAGAAAAGATATTGATGAAGACCGATCTTTTAAAGTTAAAAAAAAAAAAAAAAATCCCACCAAAATAATAAGCACCACACGTAGACTTGGTCGGTTCTTCACATGCGAGAATAGACTCTGATTCTCAGCTGTTATCTCGATTCTGAATCCGTTATGTTGCATATGGTATGTGTTTGTGTAGTGTGTATGCATGTGCAATCTATAAGGGAATGGTGATGTATTATTGTGTATGCATGTGCAATCTATAAGGGAGTGTGTGTGTGTGTGTGTGTGTGTGTGTGTGTGTGTGTGTGTGTGTGTGTGTGTGTGTGTGTGTGTGTGTGTGTGTGTGTGTGTGTGTGTATCACCGCCACGAGTCCTTATCTTTCTCAGGCTCCCCCTCCCACTCGGTTCTGCCAAATCTATATCCGACTCTGCTCAATCTCAAGATATGAAAAAACCCTCCCACTCGGATCCGCCAAATCTCAGGCCCCCATCTATGTGCGCGCATGTGTGTTCTCGCCGGGTTCGAGTCGGCAAAACCCTCCAAACCATGGTGGCCACCCACTTCCCCACCAAAGCCGCGCACAAAGCTGTTGTATTTGGCGTGTTAGTGGATCTCAAGGAGCTCAGTTCCCTACAGGCATGTTGGTAAAAAGGGAGTCACCAAATCCTGGATTTTCTTTCTCAGCATGATGAGGTCGGTGAACCACAGCAAGCCACAATTGTCTCAGGTGATCCATGTGACCCCAGGCACCATGGCCCTCTACCCCACCAAAGCCGCTACATATGGGAAGAATCCTTGATCTCACTTCGTTCTCTCACATCCTCAATGGACAAATTCTACAGGAGGTACATCACAGCTCGGGCCTTCCCACCGGACGCCACGGGGCCACAAGTCCCACGAAGCTCCAAGGCCAGGCCGCCCAAATGCACGTCAAACGGCAGGAGACCGACCACCATCTCGTCCCATAAAAGCTGCCATTCTCAGGTCAGTCGTGACTGTCTTCAAAACTGCTTCATTCGACACAGTTCCAGGTCCTCTTCATCCCAGGCGAGAGGGAGGCGGGCATGACTGAAAAGTCATGCTGCCTCCCTCGTGGCCGCCATCTTGTTGTTGTTGGTGTGTGTGTGTGTGTTTGGCTGATTTAAAGGATTAATAGGGGAGGAATGGTGGAGGTTGACACATTACAGAAAGGTGGGGCCACATCTTACAAGTGTTGTCTGCTTCGACACAGCACAATACCTTGTAGTAAAGCCAACTTCTATTTACTTTAATTGTTTACGAGCTGAAATCTCGTGGTAAAATACCAAGGTAGAAAAAAAAAAAAAAAAAAAACAAGGATGCTTTTTGTACTCGCCCTAATTGAAATTTATTCTTCTTGCCCTCAACCTCCTGACCTTGACCGTCACCCTGTGCTCCCAGACCCCCAAACACACATCCACCCCAACACCCTCATCCACCCCTTCCCAGACCTTCCAACCCCTCCCCGACCATTCTTCCCCTCCCAAACTATCACCACGTGCTCCCAGATCCCCAACCCCCATCCCAGACCTTCCACCTCCTGGTCTGGTTCCTGTCGAGTTTTTAAAGAGCAAATAGTGGGAAACCGCCAGCTGCTTGTATCATTCCAAAACATTAACCTGCGCAGCGTTTGAAGCAAAAATATGTTCATTGCTTATGTGCTAATATAATGCATCGATCGTGGTGGTTATATTATATAGTTCAGATTGATTACAAATGCACTTTATATCAGATGCCTCCCTGAAGGCAGGTCCATTCCTTTACAAAGGCCTATAACGCGATCATAACAAAGCTTGACAGTCTTCATACAAGTGTTTAATTGACTATTTTGAATGCAGCAGAACGTTGAGTCACGTGGTCCAAACACCATTCTGCCATCCAACACATGGTGTTACTTCCACTTTGCGTTCATCAAATTGAGGCAGTATTATAAATTTCTCAAAGGTTTGCATTAATTTGAAGCAACCTTTACTTAATAATTAAAATTTTCCCATAAGTATGGAACTTAGCAACTTTTACATAATTTATTGTCTCCGACAATCATTTCCGTGTTTCAGGAGGGAACAGACAGACAGCATAAGCCATCCCTGAACTGTATAGATAGACTATACACAGACACACTGTATAGACTATACTATAGAGTATTGTCAAATTCCAAAATCATATTACTTCACAGCAAATATATAGTGGCATATCTCCGAACAGCAAATAATTAAAAAAATTATATAAAATCGCGAGCGTTTAAAGCAGTATTCCGATATTCTGTTGCATTTTACACCACCCAGTTTCAAATTTTGGTTTGATTGTAAAAATTATGATTTTCCCATAGGTTTGGATTTATTTGAAGCAACTTTTACTTCATTTTTTTTTTTTTCTCCGAGGAGCGTTTCGGTGTTTCAGGGTGGGGCAGACAGACAGAGCTTTGAATTTGCATTATATATACTAGCAACGGTACCCGCCCTATGGGCAGGACTTCAATTGTGAGGCCCAATTGAAAAGGCAAAATATCTGAAACTGAAGGTTTTTTTTTATTTTAAACGATTTATATAAACATCCGTTAAATCATATCACACGCAAAATCATGAAAATCTAAACGGTATTTGTAGAATTTCAATAAAAGCCACATCACTGTTCATATCGCTAAATATTATTCCATTGTTTACATTTTTTGAATGTCGTTTGAACTTTGGCCGAGGTCATTATTTACTTTTAATGATGTTTATATACATCCAAAGTTATTGGAGCATGGAATGAAGGTATTGGAAAGGGTGTTGGAGAGGAGGATAAGGAAGAAAGTGAAGATCGACGAAATGCAGTTTGGATTTATGCCAGGAAGAGGAACGACAGATGCGCTTTTCATTGTGAGGCAGTTGCAGGAGAAGTACATGGATAAGAGGAAGAAGTTGTTTTTTGGGTTTGTTGATCTGGAGAAAGCATTCGATAGGGTTCCACGCAAAGTATTGACATGGGCATTGAGGAAGTTAGGAGTGGAGGAATGGTTGATCAGAGTAGTGATGGCAATGTACAAAAGAGCACGCACAGCTGTAAGGACGAAGGACGGGAACAGTGGTGAGTTTGAGGTGAAGGTGGGAGTGCATCAGGGGTCGGTACTAAGTCCACTACTATTTGTAGCTGTGATGGAGGTGCTGGCTCAGACCGTAAAGGAGGGTTTACCGTGGGAGTTGTTGTATGCAGATGATCTGGTGTTGATTGCGGAAAGTATGGATGGACTGAAGGAAAAGATGAACAAGTGGAAGGAATGTATGGAGACAAAAGGTCTGAAGGTGAATATCGGAAAGACAAAGGTGATGGCAAGTGGTAAAGCATGTGGTGGGGTGGAAAGAACTGGGAAGTGGCCGTGTGCTGTGTGTAGGAAGGGTGTCAGAGTGAACTCCATTCAATGTACAATGTGTGCTGAGTGGGTTCATCAAAAATGTAGTGGTCTGAGAGGGTCATTAACCAGTGTGGCAGCTACATTCAAATGTAAGGTGTGCACAGAGGGAGCTGCAGATGGAGGAAATGTTGAGTTGGATCTTGAAGACGGCGTGAAGCTGGAAGGAAGCTGGAAGCTGGACCCCCTCCATCCCCCTCCAACCACCTGCCCCCCCTTGTCCTGCCATCCCCTGTCTCGGTTCTCCCCAATCTCCCCTACTGACCTCTCTGAACTCCTCATAGGAATGAAAACTGCCACCTGCACTCTTGACCCCATCCCCTCCAGCTTTGTCAAAGCCTCCCTCCCTGCTCTCTCTCCACTTATCATTGCAACAATAAACTCCTCCCTGTCTACAGGCATCGTCCCACCTTCCCTCAAAATTGCTGCTGTTACCCCCATTCTAAAAAAAACCTGGTCTAAACCCTGACACCCTAAACAACTTCAGACCCATCTCCAACCTACCCTTTCTGTCAAAAGTTTTGGAACGCGCTGTAGCCACTCAACTCAAACATCATCTCTCTGCCAATAACCTGTATGAAACATTCCAATCCGGATTCCGGTCCAACCACAGTACTGAAACTGCTCTCCTCAAAATCACCAACGACCTTCTCCTCTCCTCTGACGCTGGCAACCTCAACATTCTCGTCCTCCTCGACCTCAGCGCTGCCTTTGACACCATCGATCACACTATCCTCCTCACCCGACTTGAATCCACCTTTAACGTTACCGACACTGCCCTCTCTTGGATTAAATCATACCTCTATGACAGATGCCAGTTCATCTCCATCAATAACTGCAAATCCCCCACTGCTCCCCTCCCCCAAGGTGTCCCCCAAGGTTCAGTTCTTGGCCCCCTCCTCTTCATCCTTTACCTGTCCCCGCTCGGTCACTTAATCCGCCGTCATGGTCTCCAATTCCACTGCTTCGCCGATGACATCCAGCTTTTCATCTCCACCAAGTTCGTCTCCACTGACACCCACTCTATCCTGACAAACTGCATCACTGAAATAAAATCCTGGCTTCAAATCAACTTCCTCAAGCTTAACTGTGATAAATCTGAAATAATCATCATTGGCCCAAAAACGCTCACAAAATCCACCCATAACTTTGCCCTCAACATCGACGGTATCCCAGTATCCACCTCCCCTCACATCCGGAATCTTGGCGTCATCTTTGACCAAACCCTTTCCTTCGACAAATACACTAAACAGATCACAAAGTCAGCCTTCTTTCACCTGAAAAACATTGCCCGTCTCCGCTCATCCCTCTCCTCCACGGCTGCAGAAACCCTCATCCACGCCTTCATCACCTCCCGTCTGGACTACTGCAATAGCCTCCTCTATGGTTCACCCTCAAAAATCACCAATAAACTCCAATACATTCAGAACTCCGCTGCCCGTCTACTCACCCATTCCCGGACCCGTGACCACATCACCCCCGTCCTTTACAAGCTTCACTGGCTCCCCATCCCCCAGAGAATCCAGTACAAAATCCTCCTCTTGACATACAAAGCCCTCCATAACCTGGCCCCATCCTACCTGGCTGACCTCCTCTCCAGACACACTCCCACCCGCAACCTCCGCTCTGCTGGTACAAACCTCCTGACCCCCTCCATCCGGACCAAATTCAGATCCTGGGGGGACAGGGCCTTCTCCATCGCTGCGCCCACCCTCTGGAACTCACTACCTCACACCATCAGAGACTCCTCCTCACTCACCACATTCAAAACATCACTAAAGACCCACCTGTTCAACACTGCATTCAACATTCAACCCACAGCATTTAACCCCTGACTATCTCTTCTCCTTCTCCCTTCTTTTGCTTTAAATATTTCCCTATTGATTCTTGTCTTTTTTGAAATTGTTGTTTTCATGTATTGTTATGCATTATGTTTGCCACTCTGTCAAAGCGCCTTTGGGCTTCTGGAAAAGCGCTATACAAAATAAATGAATTATTATTATTATAAGGTGTGAAAACATTTTGCTACCTCGGAGACATGCTGAATGGAGAAGGTGGATCAGACTCGGCAACGGTTGCTCGAGTGAGATGTGCATGGAAGAAGTTTCGGGAACTGAGTGGCGTGCTGATGAGGAGGAGAGTGTCGCTGAAGCTGAAGGGAAAGGTGTATGCTGCATGTGTGAGACGTGTTATGATTTATGGGAGCGAGGCATGGGTAATGAACGTAGAGCAGCAACGAAGGCTGGAAAGGGTGGAAATGCGAATGGTTCGATGGATGTGCGGAGTATCGTTGAGAGAGAGGAAGACAAATGATGAATTGCGAAAGATGATGGGAATATTGCCTGTGATTGATGCTGTGAAGAGGAACAGGTTGAGATGGTTTGGTCATGTATTGAGGAAGGATGAAAGTGACTGGTTGAGAAGAGTGATGGAAGTTAATGTAGAAGGAAGTAGAGGACGGGGAAGACCGAGAAAGACTTGGCTAAAGATGGTGGAAGAAGAAATGCGGGCAAGGGGGTTAACAAGGAGAGATGCAGAAAATAGGGCAAAATGGAGAAGATTGTCATGGGGACCGCAAGGCTAACCCCTGCTCTAGCAGGGAACATGGCCTTAAAATGCATGTTGTTGTTTGTTGTTGTTGATGTTTATATACAGTCACGTGAAAAAGTAAGTACGGTACACCCCATGTAAAGTTTTGACTTTTTCAACATATTTCAACATACAGCTTTTTGATTTTCATTTCAACAATATTGATAGATAAAGGTGATATAATATAACAAATATCATGAAACATTTACATTTTGTAGTCCATTGTATAATTTAAATAAACATAAATGCAAATTTCGCATGTGGAAAAACGAAGTGCACCCCTACATTTATCACTACTTCAAATACCTAAAATTAGAATCAGGTGCACCAGCTCAGGTGTAAATGCTGAGAACATCGTCAGAGGATCTTGGAGGAACTTGTCTTATTTGAACCTCAGACATTTCGCTTGGTTTGCTCTTTGTTGTTGAAGTGTGCGGCGTCACCATGCCTAGATCAAAAGAGCTCTCTGAGGCCTTCATAAAGAAGGTTATAGATGCCTACGAGTCTGGGAAGGGATAAAAAAGGATCTACAAACAATTTGAAATCAATCATTCGACTGTCCGGAAGATCATCTACAAGTGGAGAAGATTCCAAACAACTGTCAACTTGTTCAGGCCAGGCCGCCCAAGCAAGTTCAGCCCGAGAGCAGACCGCAAGATGCTGAAAGAAGTCTCTAACAACCCCGGAATGTCATCACGGGACCTACAGGTAGCTCTTGCCACTGTTGATGCCAAACTGCACGAGGTCTACCATTAGAAAGAGGCTGCACAAATTTGATCGACATGGTTGGTGTGCCAGGAGGAAACCTTTGCTGTCCAGAAAGAACATCAGGGCAACACTAAAGCTTGTCAATGAACACCTAGGCAAAGACCAGCACTTCTGGAACAATGTGCTCTGGACAGATGAGTCAAAGGTAGAGCTATTTGGCCACAGTACCAGAAGACATGTTTGGCGAAAACCAAAGACAGCATTTGACCACAAGAACCTGATACCAACTGTAAAGCATGGTGGTGGAAATATTATGGTTTGGGGCAGCTTTGCTGCATCAGGGCCTGGGCAGCTCACCATCATATAATCCACTATGAATTCTTCATTGTACCAGAGGGTGCTTGAGGATAATATGAGGCCATCTGTCGGAAAGTTGAAGCTCAACCGAAGGTGAACCTTGCAACATGACAATGACCCTAAACATACCAGTAAATCCACCAAGGAATGGCTGAAAAGAAAGAAATGGAGGGGTCTGGAATGGCCAAGTCAAAGCCCGGATCTAAATCCCAACGAAATGTTGTGGGGGGATTTGAAACGAGCTGTGCATGCAAGAAACCCCTCAAACATCGCACAGCTGAAAGAATTCTGCATGGAGGAGTGGGCAAAAATTGATGTCAGAGACTGGTAGACAGTTATAAGAAACGCCTACTTGAGGTTGTTTCTGCCAAAGGGGGCAATACCACCTATTAGAGTCAAGGGTGTACTTACTTTTTCCACATGCGAAATTTGCATTTATGTTTATTTAAATTATACAATGGACTACAAAATGTAAATGTTTCATGATATTTGTTATATTATATCACCTTTATCAATCAATATTGTTGAAATGAAAATCAAAAAGCTGTATGTCGAAATATGTTGAAAAAGTCAAAACTTTACATGGGGTGTACTTACTTTTTCACGTGACTGTACGAATGATGTTTATATTGGTTTTGGGTCGTCCTTTCTGCATATCTCGTGGGATTGTGAGTTGGAGAGACGGCCGTGATAGCGGGGAGGGGGTTGGAATTTTCTCAGGCAGGGATTCAACCCGTGTCCTTATAAAAGGTCTTTGTCCGAGGTCACCGAGTCCGATCGGTGCAGCCGTGCAGCGATCGGTGCAGCCGTTTGTGCGGCACCCGGGAAAACAACATCGTCACAATTAAAACATCGTCACAATCAACGTTATGCGAACATGAATGTTATGAGGGAGTCCAAACCTGAGAATACTGGAGAATAAAGCTGAAATTGGAAAAACTAAATAGCCTATTTTACTCCTGGAGATCGCAGGATTACCCACCCAAAATATCGTCTCATGCACGAGTAATGTTTTGGGGTGTAGCGGTTACCGGACACAATTTTCTTGTACCGGCCGGTGACGTAATCAGCGGGCGGTCACTCGGGTTGCATACCACGCCCCGTTGAGAGGCGTGGCTTACTGTTTGTTTGTGAAAGATATAGTGCCGCTCGGCGTAGCCTTATTCAGTTTATTCGTGCCGAGCTCGGAATAAACAGCTCAGTGAAAATCAGCTCGTTGTCGCGTCCATATTGTTGGAGTTCGACGTGAGAGCACAGCTCCACATTGGTGACCCCTTTTACGAACACGGTAATGGAGTCGACCGTTGCTTTGAAGCTCCCTGGCTTCTGGGAATTGCACGTGGCCGTCTGGTTTGCCCAAGCGGAGTCCCAGTTCGCTCTGCGGCGCATCATCGCGGACGAGACTCGCTTCCACTACGTGGTCTCCGCGCTAAATGCCGCCACCGCCTCCCGGGTCTTGAGCCTTCTACCGAGCCCGCCGGCCGACGACAAGTACGGCGCACTCAAATGCCTACTCCTCGGTACGTTTGACCTCACTGAGGCCGAACGCGCGCGACAGCTGCTTGATCTGCCTGAGATCGGGGAGGCTCGACCATCCGAGCGCATGGACCACATGCTCTCCCTGCTCGGCGAACACTGCCCAGATTTCCTCTTTCGCGAGCTGTTTCTCCGACAGCTACCCGGGCAGGTACGCTTAGCTTTGGCTAACTCGGCAATCGAGGACCCTTGCGCCCTGGCTAAGGAAGCCGACAATTTTTTCTCGGCCGGGCGGTACTTCGGTGCGGCCGCCTGGAAACCTGGCCCGGCCGAGGCAACGCCCCCACTACGACCGGCGCTGCCACCGGCCGATTCAGCGCCCCTTGCAGCCGCGGCCGCCATAACCCGTCGGCCGCACTCGCCACGACCGGCGCCGCAGCCACCACCGGGGCGGACCGTGTGTTACTACCATGCCAGGTTCGGGCAGAAGGCCAGAACGTGTCGCCCACCGTGCACTTTCGGCGGGTCGGGAAACGACCAGGCCGGCGCTCGCTTCCTGCCATGAGCGTCGGCCATTCCGGCAAACTTTTGTTCATCACAGACACCGCGTCCGGGCGGCGTTTCCTGTGCGATACGGGAGCGCAGGTGAGCGTTATACCCGCCTCGGGGCAGGACAAGCAGGCCGTGCTTTGCGGCCCCGCTTTTGTCGCCGCAAACGGCTCCTCTATCTGCACCTTCGGTTCACGCAACGTCGCACTCTGCTTCGGGGGGCCAGCGTTTCAAGTGGGATTTCGTCACGGCGAACGTGCCCATGGCTTTGTTGGGTGCGGATTTTCTTTGCGCCCACGGACTTTTGGTTGACGTAAAACGTCGTCGGCTCGTCAACGCGGAGACCTTCAGCTCTCTCGCTTGTTCGTTGAGCGGCTCCGCACCAACCAGGCTAGCCTGCGTGCTCCTGGCCACGGACGACTTCACCCGCCTCCTCGCTGAGTTCCCCGCCCTCACGCTGTCGAAGTTTTCGGCCGTCGCCGTCAAACACGGCGTCGAACACCACATTCCGAACACTGGTCCACGCCAGGACTCGTCGCCTCGACCCTGCCAAACTCGCCGTGGCCAAGGCGGAATTCGACGCGCTGGAGCGGTTGGGCATTGTGCGGCGCTCGAACAGCGCGTGGGCCTCGCCCCTGCACATCGTACCCAAACCGGGTGGCGGATGGCGACCGTGCGGCGATTATCACCGCCTCAACGACGCCACCACCCCCGACCGGTACCCGATACCGCATATCCAGGACTTTTCCGCCCGTTTGGCGGGGCGGGTGATCTTCTCCAAGGTCGACCTTATTCGGGGCTACCACCAGGTACCAGTCCGGCCGGCCGACATTCCGAAGACGGCTGCAATTACACCTTTTGGCCTCTTCGAGTTCCTCCGAATGCCATTCGGCCTTAAGAACGCGGCCCAGGCCTTCCAGCGGCTGATGGACAGTGTGCTGCGCGATCTCACCTTTCTGTTCCTCTACCTGGATGACATTCTCATCGCCAGCACTTCCCGGGCGGAGTACCTCCTTCACTTGTGCACGCTTTTTGCGCACCTCAGCCAGCACGGCCTCATCATCAACCCGGCGAAATGCCAGTTTGGCGTGGCTGCCGTCGACTTCCTGGGACACCGCATCACGAAGCACGGGGCCGTTCCGCTGCCGACCAAGGTGGAGGCCGTTAAAGGTTTCCCGCGCCCCCACTCCGTCAAGGCCCTGCAAGAGTTTTTGGGTATGGTAAACTTCTACCACCGGTTCCGTGCCTCGCGCCGCCCAACTCACGTGCCCCCTGTACGAGGCCCTCAGGGGTAGGCCGGCCAAGCACGACATCGCCTGGACCGAGGAGATGGACGGGGCATTCACGGGCGCTAAGCTGGCCCTCACCAACTCCACCATGCTGGCGCACCCGGCGCTCGACGCACCCATCGCCCTTACCACGGACGCTTCCGACTACGCGGTTCCGACTACCTTTTAGAGGGCCGCCCATTCACGGCGTTTGTGGACCACAAACCCCTGGTCTTCGCCATGGCCAAGGTCTCAGAGCCGTGGTCGGCTCGTCAGCAGCGCCACCTCTCCGCCGTGTCCGAATTCACGACGGACATCCGGCACGTCGCGGGCAAGGACAATGCTGTGGCCAATTGCCTCTCGCGGTCCGTCGCGGGCGCCGTCCACCTCGGCGTGGATTACGCCTGCATGGCGGCCGACCATGTCTCCGACCCCGTGGTGCAAGCCCTCCGGACAGCGGACATGGCCCTGCGGTTGTCCGACGTCCCCTTCAAGGACACAGGCACAGTTCTCCTGTGCGACGTTTCCCTGGGCCAACCTCGTCCCATTGTGCCCGCTGGATGGCAACGGCTTGTTTTTGACGCCATACACGGCCTTTCCCACCCGGGCCGGAAAGCGTCGCAGAAGCTCGTGGCAGCGAAATTCGTCTGGCACGGGCTCCGGAAGGACGTCCGTGACTGGGCCAACGCCTGTGTCGCATGCCAGTGTGCGAAGGTCCACCGGCACACCCAGGCCCCGTTGGCACCATTCGATGTGCCCGCGCGGCGTTTCGACCACGTCAATGTGGACCTGGTGGGACCCCTTCCCCCCTCGCGGGGCTTCACCCATCTCCTCACGATGGTGGACAGGACCACCAGGTGGCCGGAGGCCGTCCCGCTGACGTCAACGACGTCCGCCGACATGGCGCAGGCCTTCATCGGCACCTGGGTCGCCCGTTTCGGCGCCCCCTCGGACATCTCCTCTGACAGAGGCCCACAGTTCACCTCTGAGATTTGGGGCGCGGTCGCTCAGGCCTTGGGGGTCAAACTTCACCGCACCACGGCCTACCACCCCCAGGCCAACGGCTTGTGCGAGAGGTTTCACCGCTCAATGAAGGCCGCTCTCAGGGCCAGCCTCCAGGACGACGGTTGGGCTGACAGACTCCCGTGGGTGCTATTGGGCCTCCGGACGGCCCCTAAAGAAGACCTCCAGGCTTCTACCACCAAGCTGGTCTACGGCCAACCACTGCGCGTGCCGGGGGAGTTCATCCCCGACGCCACCGGCCCCTGGTCCGCGGCTCGCCAACGCTCGGTCCTCCAGGAGGCCGCCAGGAGATTTGCCCCGGTGCCCACGTCTCATCATGGCTGTCCTCAACCCCATGTCCCCCCCAGCGCTTTGCACAGCGGAGTACGTTTTTGTGCGCCACGACGCGCACCGGGGACCACTCCGGCCGCCGTACAATTGGCCTTTTCAGGTCTTGAGGAGGGGCGACGAGTCGTTCGTCGTCGACATTGGTGGCAAACCGGCCCATATCTCCGTGGACCGCCTCAAGTCGGCCCATTTGGACCTCGACCAACCTCCACGTTTGGCCCTTCCTCCACGGCGAGGCCGTCCCCCATCGACCAAGCCCCATGCCCGACCATCCGCCGCCAAGCCGCCTCCCACCCCCACACAAATCGCCAGGGGTCGTTTCGGCCGGGTCGTTAAGGCCCCCCACAAACGGACTCTCCCTGTACAAGTGAATTCTGTGGGAGCGCATGTAGCGGTTACCGGACACAATTCTCTTGTACCGGCCGGTGACGTAATCAGCGGGCGGTCACTCGGGTTGCATACCATGGCCCGTTGAGGCGTGGCTTACTGTTTGATTTGTGAAAGATATATTGCCGCTCGGCGTAGCCTTTTTCAGTTTATTCGTGCCGAGCTCAGAATAAACAGCTCAGTGAAAATCAGCTCGTTGTCGCGTCCATATTGTTGGAGTTCGACGTGAGAGCACAGATCTACAGGGGGATGATTCTGCAGGTCATAAACAAGAAAAGAAAAGTCATAGGAAACAGTCTGGGTGGGTCAAAAATGGCAAATTAACATGATGGATGACCGCACTCGTCACGTTCATGCCTGGTAGCCACCATTTTGTATCCACCACAGACATGAAAGAGAGAAACACGGGACCAGAAATTACCTAAATTATATTTATAAAATCGATTTACAACTTTGTTGCAACTTTATTTTCTCAGTCTCATAAAAGAAATGTTAAAATATACAACAGGATAATGATTGGGATAATATAGGATTGAGATAAATGACTCGGACACCACTTCCTGGTTTGTGATACCTAGAAATGCCTATTCCTGTGCACACTAGCGGTACACAGATTGCTAATCAGTAATGCAATATGATCTAAACAAACGATCAGACAAAAACATGGATGATAGCGGCATGCATTGGCCACTCATTGAAAATTGATGTAGTTTCTCAATGTTTCTAATCTTGCTTGTTGGTTGGCTCCCGTTCAAAGCATGCACCTGCGAAAATACGTTAGGTACAAAACTGGGGCCGTCTTATACACTAGATATATGAAAAATAGCCAACTTTTGCGGCAAAATGTTGGGGTCGACTTATACATGGGATCGTCTTGTACTCGAGTAAATACGGTACGCTGAATCTGCGAATAGCGGAATCCAACTGCGTGTGTGTGTGTGTGTGTGTGTGTGTGTGTATATATATTATATATACTAGGACGTGCCCGTACGTGGGTGCCCGTTCCTTGCCAAAAAAAAAAAAAAAATGTCTTCGCCCATGCATGCATGGGCGTGCCCATGGGCCCATGGGCGTGCCCGTAAGTGCGTGATGTGACCGTACAATGAATGTATCGTCCCGACGCCGCAGCTCGGATGGCGCTGCAGTTAATCGGGCCTGTATCGGCAGAGTTATTATAAACGTGTACTACAATCGATCGTACCTTACAACAACCAACACAGATTGCAACGTCAAATAAATGAATACGCTCTCAAATGTGCCGTCCGAGGCAGCGTCTGCTCGCCACGTTCAGCATCAGTACGTCGTCACTATGACTATCCGTAAGTCCGGAAGTGACGTCCTCATTTGACTGTCCGGAAGGTCGCATATCGCAGTTACGATGAATCGCAAATTAGTTTTAATTAGTTTTAAAACATAGTTTAACGCCAACATAGCGCCAACATAGTTTGCCAACGTGAAATAAATGAATACGCTCTCAAATGTGCCGTCCGAGGCAGAGTCTGTTCGCCACGTTCGGCACACGTGATAGCTCGCTGCTCTCTGATTGGTTGAATCGTTTTTTGGACATAGCTCGGTAACTACTTCTCCGATTAATATGAAACCTTGAAAAGGCACATCCTCAGGTCCCCAGCAATATATCTGGCAAGTTTCAATTAGATCGGACCCGTGGTTGTCGAGAAACAGCGGTCACAGACACACATACACACACACATACACACAGAGATTACTGGAATTATAGATAGATATGTATATATATATATATATATATATGTATATATACTGAAACGCAAAAGAAACTTACCACCTTTGAAACCTTTAAATATCAACAATAACACTGCGTGTAGTAAATGTGTGAACTTATTTGTGGACAATAGTGTCCTCACTGTCAGACAAAACGGTCACGGATGGTCACTTGAACCTTCAATGGTCACTTCATAGCACAGCTGTTGAACAGCCATTTTGACTGTCAGTGATTAGCCAAGGGGTACGGGATGATTTTAATGAGCTGCACGTGATGTCTTGATATTGGCTTTAAAAAGGCCAGTGCAAAATGGGCATTTTGACCAAAAAATTTGGCCATTTTGACCAACTTCAAAAAGACCGAAAACGCAAAAGAAACTACCACCTTTGAAACCTTTAAATATCAACAATAACACTGCGTGTAGTAAATGTGTGAACTTATTTGTGGACAATAGTGTCCTCACTGTCAGACAAAACGGTCACGGATGGTCACTTGAACCTTCAATGGTCACTTCATAGCACAGCTGTTGAACAGCCGTTTTGAATGTCAGTGATTA
This sequence comes from Myxine glutinosa, assembly GCF_964187855.1. NCBI lineage: Eukaryota > Metazoa > Chordata > Myxini > Myxiniformes > Myxinidae > Myxine > Myxine glutinosa. The sequence goes on from NC_136267.1 coordinate 51,022,384, forward strand.
GCCAAGGGGTACGGGATGATTTAAATGAGCTGCACGTGATGTCTTGATATTGGCTTTAAAAAGGCCAGTGCAAAATGGGCATTTTGACTGAAAAATTTGACCATTTTGACCAACTTCAAAAAGACCGAAAACGCAAAAGAAACTTATCACTTGTTTGAAATGTAATAAAATTGTAACAGTTCAAAATAAAACAAACCAACAATTGCTAATTGAAACATTGGCATTTTATTGATGACATGTCAAGTTTTTGACCAAGATACACCATCTCATCAGTTTGTTCTACAGTACAGAACAGCACAGGGTGCAATGTCAGTCCCCTTTCAATAGCGTGTGTGGCCACCATTCTTTTGGATACAGGCAGTGGATCGTCGGCGTATACTGCCTACCAGTCTTTGGATGGATTGCTGCTGGATTCTGTCCCACTCAGTCCTCAATGTCTGAAGCAGCTCTGCCCGTATCCTGGCCCTGCCAACTACGCGTCTCCCAAGCTCATCCCACAGGTGCTCTATGGGATTCAGGTCAGGGGAGAGCGCAGGCCACTGCATGGTGTTGATATTCTCGCCTTGGAGAAATGCAGTGGTAAAGCGAGCAGCATGGGGACGAGCGTTGTCATGCTGAAAGGTTCTCAGTTCTGGGTGGTCTAGCAGGAATGGCAGCAGATGAGGTCGCAGGATGTTATCCACATACCGCTGGGCGTTAAGATTCCCATCCACAACCACCAGTGGCGTCCTGTACCGGCCTGATATGGCGGCCCACACCATCACACTTGGGCCACCCCACCTGTTGGCTTGACGCACGCAACAATCGGCATATCGCTCACCAGTTCTTCTCCAGACACGCTCACGCCCATCAGGACTGTCCACACAGAACCTTGACTCATCACTGAAAGCGACCTCATTCCACTGCGCCAAGGTCCACCGCTGATGCTGCTGGCACCATCTCTGTCGGTTGCGGCGATGGGCAGCCGTCATCACGGGGCCTCTGTATGGTCTTCTGGCAGTCAGACCATAGTCATGCAGTCGTCTTCGAGCAGTATCATTGGAGATCCGTGGGTTTGCACGCCCCGGAGTTTCTGCCGCAGTGCGGGATGCTGGACGGAATCGATCCCGCAGGTGACTTCGGACCATCTTCCTGTCCTGCCTTGCAGTGGTGACTCTTGGCCTCCCTGATCGAGGTCTGTCATCTGCAGAGTTGTGGAGGGTGTCTCTGACCACCAGGGCCGATATCGTCTGGTGTGAACAGCCAAGGCGACGTGCCACCTCACGGTAGCTCAGTCCGCCTTGCAGCATGCCCAGGGCACGCTGCCGTTGATCCCTTGACAATCGTGGCATGTTGATTGAAATGCCCATTTTGCACTGGCCTTTTTAAAGCCAATATCAAGACATCACGTGCAGCTCATTAAAATCATCCCGTACCCCTTGGCTAATCACTGACAGTCAAAACGGCTGTTCAACAGCTGTGCTATGAAGTGACCATTGAAGGTTCAAGTGACCATCCGTGACCGTTTTGTCTGACAGTGAGGACACTATTGTCCACAAATAAGTTCACACATTTACTACACGCAGTGTTATTGTTGATATTCAAGGTTTCAAAGGTGGTAAGTTTCTTTTGCGTTTTCGGTCTTTTTGAAGTTGGTCAAAATGGTCAAATTTTTCGGTCAAAATGCCCATTTTGCACTGGCCTTTTTAAAGCCAATATCAAGACATCACGTGCAGCTCATTAAAATCATCCCGTACCCCTTGGCTAATCACTGACAGTCAAAACGGCTGTTCAACAGCTGTGCTATGAAGTGACCATTGAAGGTTCAAGTGACCATCCGTGACCGTTTTGTCTGACAGTGAGGACACTATTGTCCACAAATAAGTTCACACATTTACTACACGCAGTGTTATTGTTGATATTTAAAGGTTTCAAAGGTGGTAAGTTTCTTTTGCGTTTTCAGTCTTTTTGAAGTTGGTCAAAATGGTCACATTTTTCGGTCAAAATGCCCATTTTGCACTGGCCTTTTTAAAGCCAATATCAAGACATCACGTGCAGCTCATTAAAATCATCCCGTACCCCTTGGCTAATCACTGACAGTCAAAACGGCTGTTCAACAGTTGTGCTATGAAGTGACCATTGAAGGTTCAAGTGACCATCCGTGACCGTTTTGTCTGACAGTGAGGACACTATTGTCCACAAATAAGTTCACACATTTACTACACGCAGTGTTATTGTTGATATTTAAAGGTGGTAAGTTTCTTTTGCGTTTCAGTATATATATATATATGTATGTATATATATATATATATATATATATATATATATATATATATATATATATATATATATATATACACACAGACTTGGCATTTAATATGGAATATTTTTTTTTTTCTTGACTTGGGTTTACTTTCTTAACTCAGTATATCAATCTGGTGAGTTTCTTTTACACTTTGGTGATTTATTTGTTAAAAGAACCATGTCACCGATTGTCTGTCGCAGCAAGAAGTCAACAACAGGATTATATCACAGGTGGCGTGGCAAAATGTACGGACAGGTGCATTTGATGATTGGCTTCACAGTCGGGTATACAAGGGTTGTTGCGTTCTGTATTAGTGGAAAACAACTGCTGCACATCTCCAAAAGTTATTGCCGCTTCCTCTGGAGATGGTCCGTCAACTCGACAATGCCGTTTGTCATGGAGTGGTGGTTTTAGGAAATTACGGCATGAAACAGCATGCTATTGCTCAGCAGTATGGCATCACTCAAGGTCAGGTGTCAAAGATCCTGAAACGAAATGCTCAGAGGGGTGTCCCTACTCCAATACCGAGGCCAGGACGTCCCCGCAGAACAAGGAGGGATGATCGCCAGCTGCACCGGTAAGTCCGCAATGGCCGTACCAAGTCAGCTAATCGGCTTAGGGCTGAGTGGCAGCAACTGACAAATGTGCCTGTATCCAGAAGGCTAGTCAACCAACGACTGGTTCAAGCAGGCTATCGTGCCAGACATCCCCTGAGAAAGCCACGCCTGACCAGACAACACCACCAGCGCCGATTGCAGTGGGCCAGAGAGCACCGTCAATGGCAGCCAGGCCACTGGAATCATGGGATCTTCAGTGACGAGTCTAGATTTCTGGTCTATCGTCAAGATGGCCGCGTCCGAGTGCGCAGACAAGTGCATGAAGCCTACAACAAAGATTGTATCGTGCCAAGAGTCCAAGCTGGAGGTGGTGGGGTGACCGTTTTGGGCTGCTTTTCATGCAGGGGGCAAAACTGACCTGGTTGTTCTGAATGGAAACCTGAACCAGTTCAAGTACAGGGCCATTCTGGAAGAAACATTGCTTCCATTTGCTCGTGCAGCCTTTCGAGGAAACTTTGTCTTCCAAGATGACAATGCACGGCCTCATCGTGCTCGCATGATCCAACACTTTCTTTCTGACCGTGGTGTAGAGCATATGGAGTGGCCTGCCATGTCCCCGGATATGAATCCGATAGAGAACTTGTGGGCAGAATTAACGCGTCAAATCGACCACTTGGACCAGCAGCCGACCTCTGTGCGTGAATTGCAGCAGGCTATTGTCACTGCATGGCAAGCGATTCCTGTCCGAACCTTGGCAAATCTCGTGAACAGCATGCCTCAACGTGTACGTGTTCTCCTGAATGCTCGTGGGGGTTACACGAAGTACTGAACTGTAATTTTACTGTCCGTAATCCCAGTCGTAATTTAACTTTTGTTTTTGTTAAAAAAAATTTGTCTAATGTGCAAAATAAAGAGATACTTCTGGAAAACGTACAGAAGTTTAACACAGTGCTGTCCATGAATTGAGTTCGATATCAGTTTAAATCACTTTCAAGGATCAATTTATTTGTTTCGAAATGTCAAATGTGGTTTTTGTTTCTTTTAAAAGTCACATTAACAAAATCTAGAATAATTTCAACGTAATTCCAATGAACTTTTCGTTCTAAGACATTTTGAAAAGTAAGTTCACCCCCACAAAAAAAATATTCCATATTAAATGCCAAGTCTGTATATATATTATATATATATATATATATTTTTTTTTTGTTTGCGGATCCGGGGGACGGCACTCCCGTTAGCAAGGGGGGGTTAATCCCCTTGTCCTGTTAAGCTGACCGTCCGACCGGTCCTGGTACTTGTAACGCTCTTCTGCGGGGTGGGATTGATCAGTGTTATTGGTCCAGGGTTTATCCCGAATACCTTTATCAATCCCTCCGCAGAACAGGGAGACAAGTACCGCTCGAACCACGGACAAGATGGTATTTCCCGAGCGGTTTAGCAATCCACGGTTCGAGCCGTTATCAAAGGACTAAACCCGATTATAAAGCGTTGGCCAAATCGTGCCACAGGTATTCAATCAGGAAAAGACTAAAGCGATCGGGGAAGAATGAAACCAAAAGTAAGAAATAACAGCCATTTATTAATTATTTACAACAAACCAAAGGAACCGAAGAAGAAACGAAAGCAATTTACAGTGAAGAGGAAGAAGCAGATACACAGAGCAATTCTTAACGAAACAGGCTTAACTTATCCCCAGGACAATACAGACAGAACGAACACACTTACATGAATGGGAAATTGCAATGGTCGGAAATGGCTGGAAGAGGGACACGGTCCAAGGAGCTGGCGGGCGGGAAGGTCCGAGGCCAGTGGCAAGACGTCATGGTCCCGCTCGAGCGTCCACGCTCCGGTTCAGCGGCGAAAAGCGGCCGGCAGCTCCGTGTCTTGTTCACGCATGGATAATGTGAATATCTGCCCGGTATTGTCGCCGTCAACGGACCCAACTCTCCTGCCTCACAACTCTGCCGTACTCATCGGTGCTCCTCTCTCTGTCGTGCCTTCTCACCGACTCTCCGAAGCAGTCCCTTGCAGTCGCTTTTATCACTCGTCTAGGAATCAAGCCGCCGGCTGCGAGGGCACGCCTACCGGGTCGCTCACTGCGGTGCTGGTTGGCTGTTAGGGCTGGTCGACTCCACCTCCGATCATGACGACGTGCCACGCCTGTGATTTGGCGGCTACTCCCCCCTTCTTCTCCGAGATGAGCACATGGGCAATGGCGGCTTGCGGGATAGAAATCCATTCGTACCGCTCCCAAAGGGAGTGAAAGGGACCTATCTTATTTGATTAATGCAACGTAGAGTCAACTATTGGAACCATAGCCTTACCTGAAACACATAATAATGAAATAACTACGAAGAGGGCCTATGGTTCGCTACGTGTTGCGATGTGGACTAACTAGGGGACGACCTTTGATCTCACCAATGAAATGGAGGTATTTACAAAGAGAATTATTTAGAAAGGGCATGGCGAATGAGCATTATTTCAATGAGAATGAGAATTATTTTATTCTCAATTCGCAATGAGAATTATTTCTCAATTGTGTTTTTGTCGAGACTGTATCTATCTTTCGGTGTATGTACCTATAGCGTATCTTTTGGAAAATTTTCGGTGCTAATTTTTCGTACATGTATACACAATCGTCGGTTAATGGTATCGAGTATTCTGCGGCCTAGTACTCGTAGGCTCAGACTACCGTACCGTCTCCGACCTTGTGGTTTGTTTTTCTCTCAGCGATTCGTCGAATGCGCTGAAATTATTTTCGTTCTCTGTTTCGTACCAGTCGTTCACCCCGTACCTCCTTGTTTAATATCTGTACTCACAAAAAAAAAAAAAAAAACCCCCAAAAAAATATTTCCTTCCCAGGTCTTATTCGTTTATTTGTTGTTCTTTTTGTTCGTTCGTTCTTCGTTCGCGATCACGCGGTTAGAAATGTATAATCTCTCCCCTGAACAACTATTTTCTCTCATATATTATAACACCCTTTTCTTCTTTTCCTACAAAAGGATGCTTTCGTCTTGCTCACCAAATCTATTCATTCCAAAAAATATATATAATACCATCTCTTACAGTTCCTCCTTTCTACATTCCCTAAACTATCCAGAACTCCATCCCTCCTCCAGTGTCCTCAAACGTATTTTTGACTCGAAGGTCTCAAACTCATTTTGCAAAAAATGTTAGTTTCCCATGAATCATACACTTTTCAAAATCCAATCTCACCCCTCCCCTCCAAATCCTCCCCATCACCCATCCCTTTCAAATCTCCCCCCTTGCCCCTTCCCTCCCCTCCCTCCTAAACTCCTCCCACACCCCTCCCCTCCGAGACTCTCCCTCGCTCCTCCCCTCCTAGACTCCCCTCTCACCCCTCCTCCTCAAAGCATCCTCCCTGCTTCTTCCTCCTTCCAACTTTCACCTTCATCTCCCCAAACCTTCTGCCTTGCTCTTCCCCCTCCTCAAATAACACCTCACTGTGCCTCACCCAATCTCCATCAAACCTTTTGTCCGCCCCATTCTTCCCTTTCTCCAAGCTATTCTGAAATCTCTGACACACCTTCAACAGATCTCCCTACCTCTTCCTCCTCTTCCACATCTTACCCTACCCCTCCCTCCCCCTGTTCTGGACCCGATGCTCCCCCTTCCTCTTCATTAACGGTATGGACCTCAAACATCCGGGGCCTTCGCTCAAACTTGACTGACCTCTCCATACAGGTTGCTTCTGACAAACCAGATGTGATCTGCTTAACAGAAACTTTCCTCCTTCATGATGTCTCTGATGCCTTGGTATCTCTCCCAGGTTACTCCCTCCTCCGGTATGATAGACCTGAGCCTCGTCCTGGAGGTGGGGTTGCTATCTTTATAAAAAACTCTCTTCCTCACTCGCCCTCCACTGCCCTCTCTCCACCTCACCCCCAGGAATACCTTTGGCTACGGCTTCCCCTTCGCTCCCACCTTTTGTTCATATGTGTGTTGTACCGTCCACCAATCAGCGATGACTCCATCTACATCTCACTGTCTGATAATATGGACCAACTTCTATCTACCCATCCCAACTCTCTCTTCCTCATATGTGGTGATTTCAATTGTCACCATGCCAGTTGGCTGGGTGTGGGTACCTCTCTCACCAGCCATGGCTCTTCAGCAAAGGACTTCTGCGACTCACTGGGACTGACACAATCTGTCAATTTCCCGACCCGGATCTCAGTCAACGGAGCATCTTCTCTTCTGGATTTGGTTATGACAAACTTCCCTGAAAATGTCTGCTGCTCTTCTTCTGCTCCAATCGGCTCATCTGATCATGTGCTTGTCAAAGTGGACATCTCTCTGACCATTCTCAGAGAGCCTCCTCAGCGTCGACGGGTCTGGCATTTCACTCAGGCCAACTGGCACGGTCTTCAAGCAGCCATCAATCATCTGGACTGGTCTCCCATCTCTACCGCCTCTGACATCAACTCATCCTGGGAATTCTTTCAAAGTAAATTGCTCTCTCTCATGCACAGATTTATACCATCTCGTCTTCAGTCGTCATAGCCTTCCTCCCGTCCATGGTACACGGAATCTTGTGGTGAGGCTGTTGCCCTGAAACAACTTGCTTTCGTCTCCTGGAAAGCAAATCCAACGGAAGGAAATCTCATTTCCTTTCACAAAGCCCGAAACAAGTGTGTGTCCACCCTCAGCAGAGCCAGGAAACAATATCTCACCATTCTCAAGACCGAACTCTCTTATCTGTCTCCCTCTTCCAAATCCTGGTGGCGTCTGGTCAAATCCGTTTCTGGTGTTTGTTCCCCCTCCATCCCCTCCCTCACCTCAAACGGCTTAACGGCTGACTCCGCACGTGAAAAAGCTGAATGCCTCAACTCTGTGTTTGCCTCTAAATCTTGTGTCCCAAACCCATCCCTCTCTGTACCCACCGTACCCAGTCGTATCCAGCTGCTCCTGGACTCTGTGTCCTTTCCTCCTGACAAGGTGGAAAAGTTTCTGTCAACCCTCGACTCTGATTCTGCAACTGGTCCTGACGGCATCAGCCCACGGGTCCTAAAATCATGTTCTTCTGCTCTTTCACTCCCTCTTTCTGTTCTCTTCACCCTCTCTTTTGCTCAAGGTCATCTGCCATCTGCTTGGAAATCAGCCAACATCACTGCTTTGCACAAAAAAGGTGCAAAAACAGATCCCAGCAACTACAGACCAATCAGCCTTCTCCCAATTATCAGCAAAGTCATGGAATCCATCATTGCTTCAGATATTAAATCTTTCCTCTTCTCCAATGGCTTGATCTCTGATCATCAATTTGGTTTCAGACCTGGTCACTCTACTCTGGACATGCTGCTTCTGCTTTCTCAACAATGGATGGAGGTCCTCAACGCCAAACAGGAAATTAGAGCTGTCTCCCTTGACATTTCACGTGCCTTCGATACGGTCTGGCACCCTGCTCTGCTCTCCAAACTCTCCTCCTTTGGTATCCATGGAAATCTCCACGCATGGCTGGCGGACTTCCTCTCTGGTCGTAGTCAACGTGTGGCCCTGAATCGGTTTCTCTCATCTCCTCTTCCTGTTCAGGCTGGAGTTCCCCAAGGTAGTGTTCTGGGCCCTGTGCTTTTTCTGGTCTTCATCAATGATCTCTCTGACTCTCTTGAAAATCCTCTCTATCTCTTTGCTGACGACTCTACTCTCTGTCGCTCCATTCCTCATCCCTCAGATCGGCAGTCTGCAGCCTCCTCACTCTCTGCAGACCTGGACAAAATCACAGACTGGTCAAACAAGTGGAACATGTCTTTCAATCCTGACAAATCTCACACTCTTACAATGTCTCTCCGAAAGGACCGACTGGACAACCCTCCCATCTACTTTCTCAACAATCCTCTCCAAGAAGTTCTGTCGCTCAAGCTTTTGGGTCTCACTATCTGCCATGATCTTTCTTGGGAAAACCACATTTCCAAGCTGGCCTCCAAAGCCAGTCGCCGACTGGGCATCCTCCGTCGTGCGAAGTCCTTCCTTGGCACACCTGAGCTCCTCACCACATACAAGGCTTTCATCCACAGCTCAATGGAATACTGTTCCCCCCTCTGGGCTGGTCCTCCTGCCTCACACCTTGCTCGGCTTCACGCTGTTGAGGCCAAAGCTTTCAGAATCATTGGAATCTCCTGCGATGTAGTCAACGCCGAGGGCCTTTCACTCACTCACCGCAGGCAGGTTGGTGGTCTTTCTGTCTTCTACCGACTCCTCTCCGGCCTTGCTCCCCCAGCTCTCTCTGTGCTCTGTCCCCCCAATATTCCTTCAGGTCGCACAAGATCTGCCTGCATCCCTCTTATGGTTAAACTGCCAAAGTCTAGGCTCGCTGCTCACCTTCACTCTTTCATTCCCCTTTTCTCCCGCCTCTGGAACAAACTCCCCCACTCCCTTCAATCCCACTCCTCCCTCCAGGTCTTTAAAACAGCTGTTCACCACCATCTCTTATCGTCCCCCATCGAAAACCTTGATCTTTTCTACCCCCGGTAATTCACCCCAGAGTCCTTGCAGTGTTCATATGTTTTAATCCTCTCCCACCTCCCCCCAAGTCCTCCCAATGTCCCTGCTCTCAAATGTTGTGTTTGTGTCCTTCCCCCTCTCTTTTGAGTCCTTCCCCTCTCTCCCCATCTTGTCTGCCGCTCCCCTTGTTTTTTGTGTCGGTTTGTCTTTTTGTGTGATTAATGTTAGCTCTTTCACGAGCCTCGATCTTGTATACAAAAAAAAAAAAAAAAAAAAAAAAAAGGGTATATTTACAATTTACAAAGTGCAGGGTTCTCAAAACCCCAACACAGCACCCTCATTCCTCCAGGCACGTCCCGGGCCGAAAAAACTTTAACTTAATGTGACACTCAGATGTGATAGCCCTCTACGATTAACCTTACCCTGAGTGCGACAGTTTTAAACACAATTAAGTATTACCCCCTGCTACGTTGCATCCTACCTAACAGATTAACACCCACAGGATAACCGAATTGCGGAATTAATTCACAAAGTACACATTTAGCCGGTGGGGAGCATGCTATTTACAAGTGACATTATTTTGACTATTTACAAAACTGCAAACCCAGGACCTGTCATCTGGGAAACAAAAATAACCCTGTGGGAGAGAGGAAAAGCATGCACTGCACCGACACACCACCCTCACATGCCCGGGGATGCAGAATTGATATTGCAATGCATCCCCGAGCATACAAGCACCAAAAAGAACCAAAGCACCAATGACACCAGAAAAACCACACAAAGCACCATCCAGTGCTCATTGCACACATATTTCAAATAAAAACAAGCAAACAAACGATTGTCCGGTTCGTCTTGCTGCTCCCTCTGCTGGCCGATGTTTCTTCCTGGTGTTGTCCTTGTGGCTTGCTGCCTATTTGCACAATAATAATAAAAAGCACAAAACGTGTCCATTTTTATTTATGGCCCACAGGGGCCAACTATGGGTGGTCCACCTGTAGGGCAAAAGGGGCCACCTCGCCGTGGTCCGCAAGCCAACTCTTCCCTGGCCATCATGGCCGGTCCCAGCAGAGGGGCCAGGCCCCAACACGTGGGGTCCATATGGGTGTGGTGCTTAGCCACAAACGTGTGGCCCATAAGGTGGTGCGTCGGTCCAGGCAGCTGGCAGCGGCGGCTCAGGCACACAGATGCGGCTCCCGCACGCTTTCCCCTCAGTGCCCAGAGAGCACGGTCCATGGGTGGGGGAGGAGGACAAAAACAAAGTTAGCGGGGTGCAAGGGCGCAAGGGTACGCATCAACACAAGGCAATGCAGAGGTGAGGTGCGCATGGAGAGCGAGCGGAGAAAGCTCGTCCCTATCGTACGTCACCCCCCCGTCACCTAATCTACCCTTGCCCCTTACCCCATATTTACACCAATTTACATTTACAAATTCCGTCACTACTGTCTCGTCTTCCCCATATCTCCCCTAATACCAAATTCGTTACCAATCCCAATTTCTAACCAAATTTGCCATCACCCAATTCATCATCAATCCCTCTTAATCAAATTTGCCATCACCCAATTCATCATCAATCCCTCTTAAGGAGGAAGAGATGGAACAACCAGCACAATGTCACCCCCACGTCATGATGCGTCTTACATCCCCAACACATTTGCAACAAAAAATAACAAAACCATGGTATGGTGTGGAGTTATGTCACCTCAGGTGAGTGGATGCATATGGTGCGAAGGGATTTTTTAATCCTAACTACTTTCTAAATGACATGAACACACTTTACACTACCCGGGGTCTTTCCCTGCAAAACCATTGGCCATCTTAGTCTATGCGGTTCTAAAAACCAATTCCCACTGACCATCTGTGGCGCTCACCAATTTGGGGTTTCACACCCCCGATTCACCTCCCTGTGCCTTCGCACAATTTCGGGGCTGAGTCGTGTGGCTCCTCTAGCAGGTCTACTCACCTACACACCTCCGCCACTGCAGTTGCCTCCGAGCTTTCCTGCTCCTTACCCTAACCTATCTACCTGGGGAAGGCCCTCTGGCGCTCTCCCCACTCGGGCCCTCTCTGGCACTGGGCTACCCGGGTCCGTCCTCCGGATCCTCGGGCCCCATCACAACTCTACCGGCTCCCAGAGCCCACCTGCGGCCTCACCTGGCCGACATCCTCACAGTGGCGGAGTGCCCATTTAACCATACACACTAACAGGCCACACACCCAGCCATTTCCACTTCACTAATGCACCCATCCAACCATTCTACCACACGCACCACAGATGCCAGTATCCACCACAATTTACCTATACCCTCTACCTAACTCTTAAACTACCCTTAGTGTTGGAGCATTTGTTTTCCCGTGGGCATTTCGTGAACATTTTATTTTCTTGGCTGGAAATTGTAGTTTAGGATGTTAGAAAACAAATGAAATAGGGCGCCAACTTTTTTCAGCGAGTTTTAGTGTTTTTATGCAAATGAATTATGACGTAATTTCTCGCAAATTATACAAGTATCCGAATCGTATAGCGCTGAATAATTAACTACGTAAATAAGGGTACGCGTTGCACACGTATAAGACTATGGGAGGAGCGCGGTTCAACTCACCACCATGCTCTGGTCATACAAATTCCTGGTTCTTGTTCATCATTTGAACAGCTGATACTTGTGGATTGTTCTGCTTATTGTAGGTCTATAAGGGTACTGTGCCTGAAAAAATACTGTGCCCTGGCATGCCCCCAAAATTTGACAATGGTATGTATTCAGTTATTTCGCTCCTAATACGAGTGAAAATGTATCAAACTTGCCTCAGATTTTTATTTTGTACTGTTATTACTATTATATAATTATAAGTGATTTGGTCTTTCGTCACAACAATTAACAAATCTGAATAGCCCTTTATTATTGTTAGATCACTACAAAACAACTCATGTTTCTAATGTTGTAACTGTCTATGACTCAAATGCAATACCTAAAATGTGATGTCAATCTTTATGCTTTCTTTCAGGTATCTCAAGACTATTGAACAATTAAGAAATAAAAGGCACGCCCAAGCAAACCATTACTACTGTGAGATTCAACCATGGAGAATCCTCCTGTGAAACGACCACGTATAGAACTTTTAAACGACTACAGTATGTGTATAATATGTCAGAAAATATCTAGTGAGCGGCTTGTGAAGGAACCTGATAAAGGAACTTTAAAGAACATTCTTCACGATGTGACAGATCGAGCAAAATATGGTGAAATTGTCTTCCATGAAGCAAGTAAACGGTTGGAAAATGCCACTGAGGATACGCTAAAACGTGACGGTGCAACTTATCATGTCAGTTGTAGAAAAGATCTTGTGAATTTACAGAAACTTTCCAGGGCCAAAAGAAGATATCAAGAAGCACTCACTTCCAAGAACGTCAACGTACTATTGTGGACATCAGGGCGGCCATCGACTTTGTCATCCCCTCAAGAATTTGAGCCTGCAGGATCTTTATATAAACAGCGCCCTTCCCGTTCGTTCACTGCTAGATATGACAAGAATCTATGCTTTTTTTGTCAAACGCATAAAGAGAAAGAACCTGTCCATGCTATACAGAGTGCAAGCCGTGGAACGCAGCTTCATGATTACGTGAAAAATTGTGACAAAGATATCTACAAAGTGTACCTAAGTAGTGCTATTCATTCCGAAGATGCACTCTCCATAGATGTGAAATATCATCGAATTTGCTGGCAAAGTCACGTTGCTCGCGGTTCTGGATGTTCAAGTTCTGGTACCGCCTCTAAGAAACAGTCGATAAATGAGAAAGAGGTTGCTGCCAAGGTGGAATATCTTGATATCATATGAGATTTGCTTGAAAAGAGTAAGATACTGTCGATGGATGCTGCGCATACAGCTTACCTGACGATCTTAGAAGAACATAACTGCGAGATTACGCCTAGTCGTAAAAGCACGCGACGTTTGCTCACAGAAAATATTGAGGGCATTGACTTTATCCCTGCCACACGTCGAAATGAGTCAGATCGGTTCTGTTTCAGTGGAGCTAAGATAGCCGCAATTGAAGCAGCTCTCTGTGAATCCAATATCAACGATGACATGAAAATGATCTTCAACTGTGCCAAAGTTCTGCGAAAGAACATTCTTGACGCCCCCACGTTGGTCTTTTGATGGCACACTAGGGTCAGATTTAAGTGCAAACATTCCTACAAGGCTTCTTACATTTCTCCAATGGATTATGAGAGGCGTGGCAACTGAGCTCCCAACTGAAAAGCGCAGAAATTATGCAAATCAGAAAGCATCAACGACAGCACAACATATTATGTATGAAGCAAAATCTGACAGACAGGTGCGCTACCGGCCAGAATCTACAGGAGAAGAAGCTTCATTTCGCCATCGGTGGGAGTACCCTGTCCAAGTTGGAACTGGCATCTTTGTTCACCAAAGAACTAGAAGCAAAACATTAATAGACTATCTTCACCATCTCGGCTTGTCTGTAGACTATGACCGTATATTGCGCATTGAAACGCAACTAGCACAGGCTGTTCTGAACCGTTCTGCTGAATATGATGTATATGTGCAACCAAGTCTTGTTAGAAATGAATTCATCTTCTTTGCTGCTGACAATTCAGACTTTTCAGAAGATACCCCAGAGGGAAAAGGCACCCTGCATGCTACAGCAATGGTGGTGTACCAACGAACTACTGAAGCTACCAGTGCTGTAACAGTTGACGTGAATGAGACTCCCACAGCCAGATCACTTCCGCTTGGTCCAGGCCTTACTACAGAGTTGTTGCCTTGTCACGTTCCTGCTAATACACATCCTCCGTGTCCCAAGTATGATCCTATAAATATAAATCCATCACTTGATGTAACAGAAGCTTCACAGAAAGATGATTTCGCATGGGCGATAGGACAGTCGTTGGTACGATTGGGCACAGGAAAGCAACACTTACCTACATGGAGTGCTTTTAATTCAGCAAAAGGTTCACCACCATTTAAACTGACAAGGGTAGCTATAATGCCACTGCTTGCTGCTCCTGCACATGAATGGAGCACAATGGTTACAATACTCAAACAAGCGCAGAAGATCACATCGATTGTCATGGGAGAAGGCCGGAAGACGGTTATTACCTTTGATCTTCAACTCTATGAGAAGGCTGTGAAATTGCAAATGCACTCGGCACCAGCACTGGATCATCTAGTTTTTCGCATTGGTGAGATGCACACTGCATTGACGTCACTGCGTGCACTTGGGTCATTCATAGAGGATAGTGGCATTGATGATGCATGGATGGAAGCGGACTTGTATGGATCAGCAACCACCGGCCAGATTCCTGAAGGCCGCCACATGAAACGTGCTTTAACGGCACACACCATCACCTTATCAGCACTGTGTGACTTGCATCTAAGTGTTTTTCTGACAACGGAAGTGTATTTTCCTACTCGAACGTTACATATGTCAACTCTATGTGCCTGGAACACCAATTTCTTCAGTGAAAGACATGCGCTGGTATCTCTTCAGCAAGAGACAGTATACTGATGAAAAACTACCCCCAACAAAGGCCGCTCTAATAGAAACGATTAACAGAGCTATCTATGTTGCATTGGTGTGGAAACAATGTTGTAACCCACGTCCAAGTCTTCCTGACCCAACCTCTCATGGATAGTGCCTAGATGGTGATAGACTTCTCCCAGTTCCAACGAAACTTTTGCCAGCGCCTAAGGCAGTGTTGGAGCTTGTGAGATGCGGATGCAAAGGAAACTGCGTCACCTTGAGTTGTTCTTGCAAGAAACATAATCTGAAATGTACAGATACCTGCATCGCTTGTGAAAAAAACTGTGAGAACAGAAACGAACTATTGAGGAATGCTGGTGATGAAGACGAGAACAACGATGGAGATCTCCACATTTAACTTACTAGGGCATGCCCGTACGTGGGTGCCCGTTCCTTGCCAAAAAAAAAAAAAAACGCTACCCGTACGCTCTACCCCGCCCGTACGCCCGTACGCCCGTAAACAAAAAAAAACAACGCTCTTCGCTTCCGCCCTTCGCTCTGACTGAATTGGGAGAAATAATGCGCATAAGAAATCGAGAAATTATTATTTTCTCCGGAAGAAATCGAATTACGAACCGTAATGGCGCACGCGCTCGGCTCGGCTCGCTCTCACATCGGCCACCCCTACGCAACAACGCGTTCTGTGATTGGCTGCCGGAAGTGCAGTCTTCACTGTCCGGAAGGTCGCATATCGCAGTTACGATGAATCGCAAATTAGTTTTAATTAGTTTTAAAACATAGTTGAACGCCAACATAGTTTGCCAACGTGAAATAAATGAATACGCTCTCAAATGTGCCGTCCGAGGCAGAGTCTGTTCGCCACGTTCGGCACACGTGATAGCTCGCTGCTCTCTGATTGGTTGAATCGTTTTTTGGACATAGCTCGGTAACTACTTCTCCGATTAATATGAAACCTTGAAAAGGCACATCCTCGGGTCCCCAGCAATATACCTGGCAAGTTTCAAGTATATCGGACCGGTAGTTGTCGAGAAACAGCGGTCACAGACAAACAGACATACATACATACATACATACATACACACAGAGATTACTGGAATTATTGATAGACTAGGGCATTGCCCGTACGTGGGTGCCCGTTCCTTGCCAAAAAAAAAAAAAAACGCTACCCGTACGCTCTACCCCGCCCGTACGCCCGTAAACAAAAAAAACAACGCTCTTCGCTTCCGCCCTTCGCTCTGACTGAATTGGGAGAAATAATGCGCATAAGAAATCGAATTACGTACCGTAATGGCGGTCAGCTCGTAACGCGCTCAGCTCCGCTCGTCTCACATCGGCCACGCCTACGCAACAAAGCGTTCTGTGATTGGCTGCCGGAAGTGAAGTCGTCACTGTCCGGAAGTTCGCAAATCGCAGTTACGATGAATCGTTTTAATTTAATCGCAGTTTGGATTCGTTTTAAAACATAGTTTAACGGCAACATAGTTTTCCAACGTGAAATAAATGAATACGCTGTCAAATGTGCCGTCCGAGGCAGAGTCTGATCGCCACGTTCGGCACACGTGATAGCTCGCTGCTCTCTGATTGGTTGAAGCGTTTTTTGGACATAGCTCGGTAAGTACTTGTCCGATTAATTTAAAACCTTGAAAAGGCACATCCTCGGGTCCCCAGCAATATACCTGGCAAGTTTAAAGTATATCGGACCCGTGGTTGTCGAGAAACAGCGGTCACAGACACACAGACACACAGACACACAGACACACAGACACACAGAGATTGCTGGAATTATAGATAGATAAACGCAGGTATGGGTACAAACTAGTAGATTGTTCAAATGTACATTCCTATCCCAAACGTAATTTGCATAATCAAAGTATTTGTTCTATCTTCGATAGAAGCAAGATGTACTCTTTAAACCCAAAAAATTATTGAAACGTTTAAATACTCAAAGAACAATTGACGCTAATGTATGAACTTGTCCAATGGGTTTTATTACATCAAATGCAATTTGCATTAAAAGGGTTAAAATTAGGCAATTTGCTTTCAATTACTATTTTTTAGTGGCTAAACGTATTCTAAATAACAACTACCAAAAGGAAACATTAAAATGTTTAAAACTATGAAGTGTTCAAGAACAATAACAGGAGCATATGGTCCGATACAATAGGTATTATGACGTAATATTTAATTTGCATAAAAATGGTCGAAAATATGCATTAAAAAATTGGCGCCCTATTTTAAATTATTCAGCTAGGTCTAAATAACAAATCCCAACAAAGAAAACAAAATGTTCACAAAATGCCCACGGGCCCCAATATAGTGACATACGCTCCAACACTACCTCCCCGGGTATTCGTGAAGGGGGTCCATCTTCCCCATCCACTCCCTTCGCACCAACCACTCCACTCCACGTTTTCCACAATACTCACTCCACACCATCCATTCCATACTCCATTTACTCCAGACCGGTTATTTCATTCAACCATTCTCCATACACCTGTTCACTTGCACACCTGTTCACTTGCACACCTGTTCCATCACACCTGGTGCTCCCTGCACCCTCCTTCCTCCAGGACCATTCGCTCAATTCAACTCACAATCGCACTTTTCACCATACGCTGCTCCATCACCTCCTTCACACACACACATCTCTCACGAGCAATTCCTCATTTGCTCAACACCAAGATTCTCACACACACTGCCATTCTCAACCAATTCCTCATTTGCTCACCACAAAGATTCTCACACACACAGCATCATCTAACTAGCTGGTACCCTTCTAAAACTCCCAGTCGACCCTTATATTATTGCGCTCCCTTGTCGTTATAATCCACCTAATCTATTCTACGTCCCCCACTACTTGTACAATGTCACTACTTAATTCTACAGTTACCTATTGTCATCTCTAGGTCCCTAACAATTATCCAAACCCTCCCTCGGCGAGCTTACACTGCCAAACCCCATTATCTATAGCTCATGTGCCCGGGTGGATGTGAGGGATGGTGGATTTGCCATCCCTCCACCTCGGGCATCTCCCACTATCAATTTCGCCCATCCAATTCTTGCCAATCAAAATTTGCCAATCTTTACTGCCAATCATCTTTGCCAATCAAATTTACCAATCCAATTTGCCAATCAAATTCACTATCCCTACCATCGTCCATTAAACTTGAGCCTCGGTGCGTCATTACATTCTCAAAGCGCGGCTTCGTAAAGCCGAGCAATGAATGCGGGTGGTTTGTCTCCTGCAGTTGGATCCGTCCGGCATTCGGTTCAGGGGAGGAGGTTTACTCGGGCCGAGATTCCAAGGTCCACCTCGGCGCGGAGCCTTTCGGTCTCCCGCCCGATGGCCCAATCTCGTCCGGCCGGAACGCCGCAACCACAAGGGGGCGCCGTCCCGACCCTTCCGACCTTCCCTCGCACCGGGCCGCCCGCTCCGCTTAGCAGAGCGCGGACGCGACCGTGCAGGGCGAGGCCCGGCGCGGATTCCGCACGGCGGTTCTTTTGAAACCGCCGTGATTACGACCCCCGCCGGTTCCCGCAGTACCCGAAGCCCGGCACGGACCGAGGGCTCGCGTTGGCTAAACGTCGGTCTAACCGCTGCTCCGTTTAGCGTCGATGCCCCCCGTACATACTCACACCACTCGTTCCTTTTCCTCCTCACACATCCAGGTGTCTCAATACACTTCGTTATTGTACTTTCTCTTACACACCACCCAGCTACACTCATTTCGCTCAGACTTCGTTACACACCTGACCACCGCACACCTCCTCGCACACTCGTCGTTCGCACACTTCATCAACACACCTCCTCGCGCCCACTCCTCTGTCACATCCTCTGTGACAACCATGGGTGTGCACTCTTTTGCACACCCAATCACGCGCTTCAATGTGCCCTCCCGCACCCGCGCCACCACAAACTCACTCTCCGTGTCACTCTCACCATCACACTCTGTCGTGCGTTCACTCTCACTCTCGAAAGCACACTCACTCCTCGGCACACACTTTTTCCTCACACACACCTCCGTTCCACACCTTTCTGGCGCACCCTCTCCCGTTACGTCCTCCGTAACACTCACCACTGGTGTGCACTCTTCTGCACACCCAATCATCACTGCACACCCTTGCTCACCAATACCTCTCGCATTCCCCATAGTCGGACATCCTCGCACACCTCCTCTTTCCACGCACTCTGCACCAGTCGCACACATCACCAGCGGCCTTTCACGAACGCCCGGGTCGAGACCAACACCCAAGCTCACTGAATCTCCCCTCACACCATATACATTCCCGAGCATATCGCCTCTCACCTCGGCACCTCTTCTCCTTCGCTCCTCCGCCACCTGCAAACTCTTTATTTGGTCAGTAAGTACATCATCACGCTGTGAGCACAGACCTTGCACCAATTCCATCACCTCCTCCTTTATCTCCTTCTTAGTCTCCCTCCATCTCTTCTTAATTTCGCTTACCCCCTCTTCCACCTCCTCTAACTTCTGTTTCACCTCTTTTATTTCCCGGTGCGCCCCTTCAATTTCTCCCTCTAAGGCCACCTTGGTCGTTTATGTGCGTTCTGACTTCCCGTTCCTTCGTCTCCATTGTCTCTGTCACCTCGTCCAACCTCTTTGTCAACCCCTCGTGTACCATCTGACATTCTTTCTTTGTCGCCATTAATTCCTTCTTTATTTCTTTCTGCGTCGCCTTCAACCCCCCTATTACCGCTGTGTTCTTTTCCACCTGCTCCCCTAACTCCTTTTGTCCCACTGTCAGCTGCTCTACTCCCCGCGTCAGGTCTTCTATTCCCCCCTGTAACCTAGCCGTGCTGTTCCTCACCTCTTTCTCCATGCGCTCCTCACCCCGCTTTACCTCCTCGCGTACCCCTGCGACCTCTTCGCCCACTCCGCGCCTTATATCCTCCCCCATCTCTCCCATCTCTTTGGTAGATGCCGCCCTCATCTGTTCCAACTCATTCCTTTGGGCATCCAATTTACTCTCCAGCCCGATTTTTACTTCCTCTATCTGCTCCCCCATTTGTTTGACTTCCCGGGCGGATTGCTCCCCCATCTCCCTCAATTTGCCTCCTATCTTGTCTTCTAGCCCCGTTAACCCATTCTTCACCCCTTCCATCTGGTTCTCCTGGGCGGCCATTCTATTTTCCAACCCCGTTAACCAGTCTTTTAGTTCCCCTATTTGGCTTCCCATGGCATTTCTCAATTCCCCGATTTGGCTTCCCATCTCATTTTTTAATCCATTAATTTTTCTTCCCAATTTACTCATTTCCCTGCTGGATTTGTCCCCATCACGCCTCGCTTCATCCCTCTGCATTTCTATAGATGCTCGTAGTTGCTCTACGAGCAAATACAGGTCCCAACCCGCTGGTCCCGCAGGCTCGGCTCTCGCCGCCACATGCGAGGCGCCGCCATTTTGTGCTGCTGCAACCTCGTGCCCGGCGCCGCCATCTTGTGCGCCTGACACCCCCTCTACCGCATTCTCATTGCTTTCCTCCTCTCTCTCTCCCAATTCCTCCCTGGGGTCCTGGGTTGCCTCTAACCCTTTATTCTCCCCTACCGGCACCCGATCGCCTTGATCATCCATGGCACGATTTTAATTTGGGATATTAATAAAAATTTCAGCCGCTCCAAATTTTGACCTAATTTTTTTTTTGATGGATTAAAAATTTGGTTCGGGTCCAAATCCCACTCCCTGACACCAATTATTATGTACAATAGCACAATTGGTGTCCAAATTTGGGCTAAATAAATTTAGTCCCAGGTTCCAGATCCCAACTCCTGACTACCAATTGTTGCGGATCCGGGGGACGGTACTCCCGTTAGCAAGGGGGGGGGGGTAATCCCCTTGTCCTGTTAAGCTGGCCATCCGACCGGTCCTGGTACATGTAATGCTCTTTTGCGGGGTGGGATTGATCAGGGTTATTGGTCCAGGGTTTATCCCGAATACCTTTATCAATCCCTCCGCAGAACAGGGAGACAAGTACCGCTCGAACCACGGACAAGATGGTATTTGCCGAGCGGTTTAGCAATTCGCGGTTCGAGCCGTTATCAAAGGACTAAACCCGATTATAAATCGTTGGCCAAATCGTGCCACAGGTATTCAATCAGGAAAAGACTAAAGCGATCGGGGAAGAATGAAACCAAAAGTAAGAAATAACAGACATTTATTAATTATTTACAACAAACCAAAGGAACCGAAGAAGAAACGAAAGCAATTTACAGTGAAGAGGAAGAAGCAGATACACAAGCAATTCTTAACTATACAGGCTTAACTTATCCCCAGGACAATACAGACAGAACGAACACACTTACACGAATGGGAAATTGCAATGGTCGGAAATGGCTGGAAGAGGGACACGGTCCAAGGAGCTGGCGGGTGGGAAGGTCTGGGGCCAGTAGCATGATGTTGAGGTCCCGCTCGAGCGTCCACGCTCCGGTTCAGCGGCGAAAAGCGGCCGGCAGCTCGGTGTCTCGTTCACGCATGGATAATGTGAATATCTGCCCGGTATTGTCGCCGTCAACGGACCCAACTCTCCTGCCTCACAACTCTGCTGTGCTCATCTGTGCTCCTCTCTCGTGCTCATCGGTGCTCCTCTCTCTGTCGTGCCTTCTCACCGACTCTCCGAAGCAGTCCCTTGCAGTCGCTTTTATCACTCGTCTAGGAATCAAGCCGCCGGCTGCGAGGGCACGCCTACCGGGTCGCTCACCGTGGTACTGATTGGCTGTTAGGGCTGGCCGACTCCACCTCCGATCATGACGACGTGCCACGCCCATGATTTGGTAGCTCCACCCGCCTTTTTCTCCGAGATGAGCACATGGGCAATGGCGGCTTGCAGGATAGAAAACCATTCGTACCGCTCCCGAAGGGAGCGAAAGGGACCTATCTTATTTGATTAATGCAACGTAGAGTCAACTATTGGAAACACAGCCTTACCTGAAACACATAATAATGAAATAACTACGAAGAGGGCCTATGGTTCGCTACGTGTTGCGATGTGGACTAACTAGGGGACGACCTTTGATCTTACCAATGAAATGGAGGTATTTACAAAGAGAATTATTTACAAAGGGTATATTTACAATTTACAAAGTGCAGGGTTCTCAAAACCCCAATATATATATATATATATATATATATATATATATATATATATATATATATATATATATATATATATATATATATATATATATATATATATATTGTAACGGTTTTGAGAAGTGTGTAACGAATTTGAGAAGTGTAACTGTTTTTGAGAAGTGTAACAATTTTGGAGGAAGTGTAACGAATGTAAAAAGTATGGTTTTGTTATGTGTAACACCCTGTTAATGTAAATAATGGTCGCAGCCGTCCTCCTAGTTAATTCCATGAAACTTACACGCAGGTCACGATATATCTTTTTAAATAGTGTATTTCCTTATTCTATGTAGGCTAAATATGTGTTTCCCACTAGATTGACTTTGCATTGTATCAAACAAAATAAGCATAGGCCCTTGCAATTTCCCCAAACATCTCCGCTCTCCAAAGTTCCTTTCAAAAGGGTGCGAGTTGTGTTCAATCCCGCAAGCCGCCATTGCCCATGTGCTAATCTCGGAGAAGAAAGGCGTGTCTCCACCTCGGCATAGAGGGGAGGAGTGAGCCAACCCCACTTGGCCAACCAGCACTGCGGTTAGCGACCCGGTAGGCGTGCCCTCGCAGCCGGCGGCTTGATTCCGCCCCAAGTGATAAAAGCGACGGGAAGGGACTGCTTCAACAGATGACCTGGGAGATGAGCGAAGAGGCGACACCAAGAGGAGCGGTGAGATGCGAAACGCTCCAAGCCAAAGAGGAGAGGTACTCGGAAAGGAAACCAGCTTTGGAGAGACGCGCTGAAAGGAGGGAGACGGCTCCACCAGAAGGAGAGGAGCAGGTGTGCCCGAGCCAGCGCGTGACATCTACAGCATCGGCAGCGGATACGCGACGAAGGGTTTTTCCCGCCAAAAACCGCGAGGAATTGAGAGCTGCTGCCTCCGACCCTGCCTCCCTCTCCAGCAATCCACCTCAAGCCCTACCTGCCTGCAATATCCCCCGTGTAAGTGTGAACGTCGTCTGTCCTAATCGTTGTCTTGGGGTTAAGTAAAATGAATAGTATAAGTTAACGATTGCCTGTGTGACTGCTTCTTCCATCCATTGCTTGTGTGTGTATAATAAATCTGTTCTTCCTCCGTACTCTGTCTTTTTCTCTTTTCCTTCTCTTTCGGTCGCTTTAGAGGTTTCCCGATTGAATATCTGCGGTGCGATCTGGTCAACGTCGGGTGGAATCGGGCTAATCGGGGAGTAACTGTTCGGACGCGGTAATACCAACCGCTCGGTAAAATAACATCAAAACCGCGTCTGTAACAATATATATATATATATATATATATATATATATATATATATATATATATATATATATATATATATATATATATTATATATATATATATATATATATATATATATATACAGTATGTATGTATATATATATATATATATATATATATACACATACAGTATGTATGTATGTATATATATATATATATATATATATATATATATATATATATATATATATATATATATATATATATATATATATATATATATATATATATATATATATATATATATATATATATATATATACTAGCAGAGGTACCCGGCTTTGCACGGGAGTGGGAGGAGGAGGGGAGGGGGAAGAGGAGGGGAGGGGAACGGGGGGGGAGGGGGGAGGGGGAAGCGGGGGAGGAGGAGGGGAGGGGGAAGAGGAGGGGAGGGGAATGGGGGGGGGGAGGGGGGAAGGGGGGGGAGGGGGGGGAGGGGAAGGGGGGGAGGGAAGGGTGCGGGGGTGCCCAGGGAAGAAGGGCCCCTCCCCTCCCCCTCCCCCCCCTTTCCCCTCCCCCCTCCCCTCCCCTCCCCCTTCCCCCTCCCCCTCCCCCTCCCCCCCCTCCCCCCTCCCCCCCCTCCCATCCCCTTCCCCCTCGTTCCCCCTCCCCTTCTCTTCCCCCTCCCCTCCTCCTCCCCCTTCACACCAGGGGGGTTGACTCAGCCTGTCATCCCACCGAGGTCGGAAGTCGGAACTCATTGTCGTCAAATAAATGTAGCCTGTATGTTTCACTCTTTGTCACATGCCGTTGGTCCCATGTCAATCGGATGAAGTTGAAAAAGTAACGTTACGAAGGTTCTCTGGGACGTACTGATTCCGAATAATGAAGTTGAAAAATTAACGTTCCGAAATACGCTAATTACGCTAACAGAAGCGCTGGAGGGAGCACTGCGCTCCCTCCCTTAGATTCCCTCCCTCTTCTGCTAGCGCTAATTACGCGTAACACACTAATTTTAAAACCCGAAGTTTTTTAATTTTAAGGTGTGCTGTAGTCAGAAGCGCTAGAAGCGCTGCGCTCCCTCCCTTCGAATCCCTCTCTCTTCTGCTAGTGCTAATAATACGCTAATTTTAAACCCGAAATTTTTTAAATGTTTATGTCTCCGTGACATTCCTGGGACCATCCCGAGTCGAACAGTACTTTCCGCTCGCAAATCCGTCCACGGGTTCTCGAGATCTTAGAGATCGTAGATACATCAGGATACAGACACAGAGGCCAACTCTACTTTATATATATAGATATATATATATATATATATATATATATTATAATAGCCGTAGATGCTTCTGTCTGTTGGGTGTCTGTCCGGGGTGTGGCTTACTCGGTTTGCAGAGTAGCTCCACCCATAGCTCCACCCATTCTGGGAGTGGCTTCATATAATTATAAACAAATATCCACCATTTTATTAACTCGCATAGCTTTGAGGCCTGTTTTGTAGGCCCGTGGGTGTCTTGCTCTCCCAGTTTTATTTCAAATCAAATTCGATATATCATTTCATTTTTCACAGTCGCTAACATAGTTTTAGACTCGGTTGAAAAAAAACGGGAAGAAAATCCAATGAAAGTTGCCGTTTATAGAACGAAATGAATTCTCAAACGCCTGTAACTTCAAGGCCATTGAGTCTCTCACGCCTTTATCTCCAATCTAACTCACCATATGATTTTATTTTTATCGATGGTTTCAGACTCGGTGTCAGCAATAATTGAGAACATTCCACACACGTGGGAAAATGCAGATATATTTTTAAAAATCGCGTCATGGTGTATCATACACCGCCCAACATGACACCGACGGCAACGTGTCAATATATATGAAAAATTCGCTTTTGCTTTTCCGTTAAGATATATTACTTTTTCGTTTGATGACAGTCGTCACAAAAACGTCAACAATGATGCCGATATATATTTCTTTGTTTTTATTTCATTCAACATTATTAGCCGGAAGTAAAATATGTTTCAGGAAATTACCGAGAGATATTTCTTCGTTTTTTTTGCGCATACACTTTAAATAGGTTTATTTGAAATCTTTAATTTTCCACAAACATTCCACACACGCGGGAAAATGCAGATATATTTTTGAAAATCGCGTCATGTGTATCATACACCGCCCAACATGACACCGTCGGCAACGTGTCGATATATATTAAAAATTCGCTTTTGCTTTTCCGTTAAGGTATATTACTTTTTCGTTTGATGACAGTCGTCACAAAAACGTCAACAATGATGCCGACATATATTTCTTCGTTTTTATTTCATTCAACATTATTAGCCGGAAGTAAAATGTTTCAGGAAATTACCGAGAGATATTTCTTCGTTTTTTTTATTAGTTATGTGCGCATACACTTTAAATAGGTTTATTTGAAATCTTTAATTTTCCACAATATAATTTACTTGCCATTTATCATTTGATGATTATGAGACACTTCCTCTTGAGGATCACGACAATTCATGCGCTGCGTGGAAACTTCTATTTCCAAAATGAATGAGACGATCGATGAAGAACGCAGACTTGAAAGGGATGTAGCAAGAAAGCGAATGAGACAGGCGAACGAGTCCATCGACGAATGTCAATGCAAACTTGCGGGGTCACCCGTGGGAATCCCACGGGCATGGATGTGTGTGACATTTCGACATATTGAGTTAGATGCTGCACATTCATTTTTACAAAATGGTTACTGGCAAGTCATCAGATCCAGAAATGGTGTAATGAACACAATTTATTTACGCGCAAACAAGAAAGCAAGACGGCCCGATTTCCGATTCCGACGGGCCGACGGGCGAGACGGGCCGATTTGGAGCAAGAAAAAGAATGAGACGGGAGAAAACGAGAGAAACGAGACGGGGAAAGCCGATTGGAGAGGCGAGTGAGGAGCGATTTGAGAGGCGAGTGAGGAGCGATTGGAGAGGCGAGTGACGAGCGATTGGAGAGGCGAGTGACGAGCGATTGGAGAGGCGAGTGAGGAGCATTTGGAGAGGCGAGTGAGGAGCGATTGGAGAGGCGAGTGAGGAGCGATTGGAGAGGCGAGTGAGGAGCGATTGGAGAGGCGAGTGAGGAGCGATTGGAGAGGCGAGTGAGGAGCGATTGGAGAGGTGAGTGAGGAGCGATTGGAGAGGCGAGTGAGGAGCGATTGGAGAGG
This sequence comes from Myxine glutinosa, assembly GCF_964187855.1. Lineage (NCBI taxonomy): Eukaryota > Metazoa > Chordata > Myxini > Myxiniformes > Myxinidae > Myxine > Myxine glutinosa. The sequence continues at coordinate 51,048,728 of NC_136267.1, forward strand.
AGAGTGAGGGATTGGAGAGGAGAGGAGTGTGAGGGATTGGAGAGGTGAGGGATTGGAGAGGAGAGGAATGTGAGGGATTGGAGAGGAGAGGAGTGCTAGGTGGAGAGAGGAGAGTGTCAGGTGGAGAGAGGAGAGTGTCAGGTGGAGAGGAGTGAGGGGTCACATATGATGTGAAATAAATAAATTGTGTTCATTACACCATTTCTGGATCTGATGACTTGCCAGTAACCATTTTGTAAAAATGAATGTGCAGCATCTAACTCAATATGTCGAAATGTCCCACGGGTGACCCCACTATATTTCTTCGTTTTTATTTCATTCAACATTATTATCCGGAAGTAAAGGTTCACATGTTCATTTCACGTGTGCAAAAACAAACTCCATTTCACGTGTGCATGGACATGAATCACAGACGGGAAATTGCTTAGAGATATTTCGTTCGAAGCAATTCTACACCGCCCAAATAAAATATTTCACCGATACACCGAGCGAATTTCAGCGAATTTCACCGAGTTCCAGGAAATTACCCAGAGATATTTCTTCGTTTTTATTTCATTAGTTACTAGCAGAAGTACTCAGCGTTGCCGGGCGGGGGAGGGGGGAAGGGCACGCACACTTTAAACATGTATATACATGTGGGATGTGGGATATATACATGTGGGACGTGTGTGTGTGTGTGTGTGTGTGTGTGTGTGTGTGTGTGTGTGTGTGTGTGTGTGTGTGTGTGTGTGTGTGTGCGCGTGCAAATATGTGTATGTGTGTATATATATGTCTGTCTGTGTGTGTGTGTATGTGTATGCGTGTATATATATATATATATATATATATATTGTTGCGGATATGGGATTTGCATCCATCCATATCCGCTTGTAAATATTCCCCCATTTCCTCAATACTTCCCAACTATCCCCAATCCCCCATTCCCTAGTCCCATTTTCTGTAAACAACACTCTGTAGACCCGACCTCCCCCTATTTCCCCCATTAAATGTCGTGCCCAGGTTCACCGCATCTCATGTAAGACAACTATAGGACATCTTGCTAGTTATTCTTAGTCTATGTCAGTTAAGGACTCGTTTCCATTAATTCTGACCCTTCGTTGCACCAGAATGTGATTGTATGGCACCGTTAGGAAGTTTAGGACCTCCCAATACCTCCCCGCAGCTCTTCCTCACGGTTCAGCAACAACAACAACAACAACGGCGGCGGCGTGCACAGGGAGTGCGCGTCCTCACTCCGGCTTGGTTGGTAGGGGGTGTTGGGA